>NW_024062943.1:195000-680000 GCF_006381635.1 Hibiscus syriacus | reverse complement strand
CAACTTGTTAAGAACTCAAATTGAATTCGAACTTGAATGATTTCATTCAAATAAAATATTAACCAAACTTTGATTAGAACTCGAATAACTTACTATCTTTCTCATCTTGTAAACAACCCTAATTCCTGTATATTTCCTATATATTGTAGCATGACATGCCCACATTTGTGTGTACATAAACACATACACACGTACATAGAGAGACACAAGTCTCCTGCACGAGAGTTTTAAGACATACAGAAGTGAAATACATGTCTGAAACAGGCCAATGGCTAGAAATGATTGAATGAATGCTTATCCAGCAAGAGTAGCTGTTCTAACAAAAAGAGTTTTACATGAAAAACTAGGACCCTGGTCTCTGACAAAATGTACACCAATTTCCTTCCTGTCTTAAAATTCAAACTGAAACTGATTTACTAACAACAAAACCAGGGTGTGAAAGAGTAGTGTTGTTATAACAACAGCCTTGTTAGATACAGCAGCTGTGACCACAATCATGAAACAATCTCCGGTTAACGACGGGGTTACCCCTCAAGTAGCAAAATCGTCGATTTCCCATCCTCCGGCATCATATCCAAAATGATGCAACCCCTTCCAACTCAATCCAAGTGATGTAACTAAATCGATAGGTCAATGTGACATCTGGAAAAAAAATCCTCAAAACTCCCAAAACTGATTTGAGTGCCCTCTTGCAAAATGAAGAGGATAACAAAACGAAACTGTTACAGAAAAATGGGAGTTAGCATCAAGTTCTCGCTAAATTATACAGATACAAAAAATGCTCATCAAAATCTCTCTCCAAGATGATCACGTTGACGATGAGGATCTTGAGTCCTCTGATTTGTTTGTACGACACATGCAATCAGGGCATGGAAAAGTAAATATCGAATCACTTGGCCTTTTCAGCTCAAATCCCTTTGAGTCACTATGAGACCGCATATTCAGCATTTGTCGCTTGAAACTCTTCCACCTGGAATAAAAAGGAAAGTGAAAGGGATCGTGCAATTCTTATTCCAAGTATCACAAATAAGAAGCAACTGCAAGACTAGCAAATACGATAGTTGTTTCAATATGCATTTTTTCATTCTTATCTAACTGCCAATGTTTCCAAAACTTGCAACTTTCAATAGATACTGCTAAGTGCTAGGAATTTTTCTTTCTAAACTACGGCAGCCATTAAACTTAAAAGGAGAAACTAATCCTCCCAAATCCTAATAGAGATTCCATATCTTTCAAACATTTTCACCCTCCTTTTTTTTCTCCCACTAAATCAATCATTTTGATCCTTAAGGAAAAACAAGCAACTAAAAGTATAGATAGATTCAGAAATAAGATAACGCATACCCAATATTAGGATTATCAAATAGTAATGCCAACTTCCGCTTGTCTGGTCGGATTGTCTTGGAGTGTCCTCCATTCAAGTATCTCCTGTGGCCCATCAGAAAATGAGGAAAATTCCCACCTTGAGTAGTCACAAATACCTCACTATGAAGGCAGACAGTATAGTCTACGGCAGCCATCCTGGAAGAGAAGTTCTGAAAGCAGTAATCCAAGTTAAATATATATATATATATATAGAGAGAGAGAAGGCGGTGAAATCTTATATATTCCAACCTTGTATGGTGTCAGTTCTTCCTCTGTGGCCAACATCTCTTTTGTTTGCAAATTGGGAAACATTTCTAATAATGGAGCCATTGTTTTCTCAGCATTGTATATTTTCCCAGATGCCAAAAAGATATATGTATTGCTATCGAACCCCATTCCTCTAAGCATCAATCCAACCTAATAGATGCAAGAAAACAGAGTTATAATTGATATGAGAAACAATACCTGTGTCTGTCAATACATATTTACTATCTCCTTGACAATAATTAGCACAAAAATATCATAGGCATTACAGTAGCTTTGCTTACCATGTCATGTTAATATATCTTTTAATATGCCACTTAAATATGCTAACTTTATTAAGGTCAAGCAACAAACAAATTAAACTGTCAAATAGCCAAAGAAATCCCATAAGGCAGTAAAAGAGCTAAGTAAGTCATCTTTCTTAAGATTCCGTTACCTCAAGCAGCAGCAGAATTCACAAGGAGTCATCAAATTCTGAGATCAATCCTCGAAAGATACAAGAATGATGATTTAGTCACTATATTTGGGTAAATTGGCTCCCTACCTTTATGACTAAATTTGCACAAATAATAGATTAAGACATGCCATACACTTATCGCAGAGCAGAAAAAAAATCTAGTTTCATTTGATGATATATATATATATATATATTAGAGAATGAACAGAGAAATTTCTTCATTCCATCAGGTAATATCAATATTTTCAGAGCCTCTGACTACCCCTCAGCAAACAAGACAAAATAATTAATATACTAATAAAGAAAACCTATAAACCCATTCATAATAATGTTCTTTCACCTACAATAACTCCTAGTACCATCCCAATCTAACAACAATAAATTATCTTCACTTTTTTGGATGACTATCAATAATTATATTATTTGTAGAGATAGCTAAAGTTCAACTTTCAATTGAAAGCTACTTTAGTAAACAAAAAAGAAAGTGCAACCGAAAATACCTCTAAAGGAGTAAGTGGACATTTCCCATTAATCCTGATTGCTCCAGGGCGTATAACTCGGCCAGGTTTTGTAAACTTCCCTTTCCAACCTCTTTCCCTTGCTTTTTTCATGTCTTCTTTTTCTTGCTTCCCACCGTCAAATACGCAACAAGAGAAGGCAACCATATCCTGCACATTAAGAGTAGGTTATACACTTCTTACAAAAAAGGAGTCGATAAACTACTAGTCTTTAGCAGTTAAAAAAACTATGGTGACTAAGAGTCGTAGAATTCATCATTTTATGTTATACACTTCTTACAAAAGAGGAATCAATAAACTACTAGTTTTTAACGGTGTAAAAACTATGGTGACTAACAGTCGTAGCAGTAATCTTTTTATGTTAAAAGGGCAATCATGATACTAACCTCCTCAAAGCGAAGATGTACAGAAATATACTTGCCAGCACTATTTGCACTGAGCTCTTTCATTCTTGAAACCAAAGTTTCCCCAAGGTTTCGTATTGGACTTGAAAACCATAAAGATTCATAATTTGCAAAGCACCTGAGTCTTTGAACAGCTGGAGGAGCATCAAATGATAAGCGGTTTGCAAAAGGAGAAATCCTTATAAGCCTGAGTCATTCAATCAGAAAGAAAGTAGTTTAAATTAAGACAACTATAAACAGTGTACTCTATCAATAGATAATGACAACTTGTCGATAGTAAAGTGGTACAAATATGCTGGTCTATGCTGCATGCATAGAGAGAAAAGATGGTCATTTTTTCTCCATGCAATGTTGCAGTAAGCAATAATGTCTAGAATCAGCATGTGTCACTCAAGTAAACTATGAAACAGGAGTTCAAACTCACTTTTCTTCAAGAAGCTTGGGTAGGACTACATCCTTATAATACTGAATGGATGACCATGCTTTAATTCTGAAGTTGTAAACATTGGTCAAATTGTGATCAAATCGTTCCATTATGTACTCAGGAATCTTATTAACAATTTGTACATCATTCTTCAAAGCACTGATGAAATAAACTTCATCATAGATATCTTTGAATTTGCTGAAAAAGTTGAAAGGTATACGGACTTCAGTTGACACGATAACAAAATGATTGGTAAAATATGATCGTATTACATGATATTTATAAGGAAAAAAGTGTAATACACAAAAGAAATGATGTGCTAACTAACAATTGTGATACATGAACCAAGAAAATTGAAAATCAAAGCTATTTTTGGTTCAAGGAAATTTTCAAAACTTTGATTTACTTCTCCTTGATGGTACACTAACAACATGACATGGAAACTGAAAATAGATTATCACAAACCTGGGATCTTGCCATATGCTATGAAAATGGAAATTCGGGATTAGAAGTGTTGCATTAAGATAACCAGCCACAGCAACTGCATTGCATATCTGCAGAGTATCAAAAATCAACCATGTCGAATTCATAAAATAGGTAGATAAAATGGAGGTAAAACATAAATGCTTAATAGAAACAAATGAGAAATATAACCAACCGATGTCCTCTGCTGATTCAAGCCTCCATTAGCCTCAACATATATGTAACCATTTGATTCAGGTAAACCTATAGTAGTTAAAAGAACAGCTCAGTTTAAACTAATGATGATAGTCAACAACCAAAAACTGTACTCATGCATATAAAATTGGAGAATGCATACACACATGCACATCAAAAAACAAAAAAAAATACCTCAAATCGGCCAATCACCAGAAATGGCACAAAAAACTCTTAATGCAGAATATTTACACTAGCATGTTAATGAGGCAGCTGACTTCAGAACATAACTGGATTTTAGCAGAAGTTCTAACAAGTTATCCTCTCACGTGGACGGACTGCCGAATCTACTCTCTCAATAGTAGTCTCAAACGCTGTTACTCAGACTCAACTTAAGGCAAAAGAAATCATATCAACCAATAGATAAGGGACAGTCCCACGCACCTTTAGCGCAAACAATGTTATCTTCTAATGCTAATAAGTCTCTTGGCTTAGTGGCTATAGGTTATTACCAAACTTAGTCAAATTGAAGACATGACAATACTATTGAAACTGCCATCAAAATAAGAAGCCAATAGGAATCCTCGGTTCTCCAAGATCTATGACTTACCAGCCTGAAAACCTAGTCAATCAATAACTGAGTTATCTGACCTTTAAAATAATGATTTCTACATCCAAACCGGATTTATACATGGGATTGAAAATTATATAAATAAGGGAGGGCCAGGAAGCTCCAGAAAAAGATTTTAAATATTCAAGTGTCCAATTCCAGCACCTTTTTGACATGTACCATACATTTAGAAAATTACTACTATTCCAATTCTTTATAGTCAAATTTTGATGCTTGCAACAATTACCATCAACAAAGAAACAAAGTAGATGCCAGATACAAAAGGCAATCTGTTCCCATTTTCCAAAAGTAATGCCAACAATGAGATTCATCAATATGGATATTACTTATAATATAGTAAGAGACAATTAGTTGGCAGAAAACTATAAGAACCTAATTAGTATCACCAAAGCTACAGAAACATAATCATAACCTTCTTAAAATAAAATGAAGCATTGATAGGGTGAGGCAACTCAGATTAAATTGGTTTTGAATGTCGGAGATGGGAAATCTTTTTCATTTTGGCATGATGTATGGATTGATAGGGTGTCGCTTAAGGTTAGGTTTCCTAGATTGTATGCTTTATCAGTGAATAAAGTGGGGAAAATATCAGAATTTGGTTCCTTTTGCTCTGAAAAGTGGAGTTGGGATATAAAATGGAGGAGGAATTTGGCAGATTGGGAAGTGGATAATATGGATTGATTTTATGACGTTATAGAATTCTGTTAATGTTGATCACAGTCTTATGGATTGTTTATTATGGAAAGGTTGTGGAGATGGGGTATATTCGGTTAGGTCATGTTTGAAGAGTTGGTTCGAGATAGTGGGGGTTGAACAAGTTTGGAGTCCGATGGTGTGGAGTGGCCTGGTTCCCCCGAGGGTAGAATCTTTCCTATGGCAGGTTTTAAACAAAAAGTTGGCTGTGAAGTGCGAGTTAGTGAAGAGAAAGGTTCCAGGTTTAGTTTATTCGCTGTGCCCGTTTTGTGGGTTGCTTCCTGAAACATATCTCATCTATTTTTTACATGTAATGTTTCCTGGGTGTTGTGGTGTAGATTCTTAAGAATTTGGAATGTTCAATCACGTTTACATTTTGGCCCTGATTCTTCATGCAAGTTTGGTGGGGATTGGTTTTGAACTCTGATATTTGGAAAGTTATTCCCGGGGCTGTTTTGTGGTCTATTTGGAAGTACAGGAACAGAATAGTGTTTGAAGATGGGTCGTTGGATCAGATAAATCTGTTTTTCCTAGCTAGATAGTAGATACAGACTGGTGGCATGGTACACTGCAAAATACAAAGAGTTTTCGGGGTTCTTCGATTGTCTTATGGGGGATCCTTCGGTTGCGGATAGATGTGGAAGTGAGGGGAATAGGGTGGTCAATCGGGTTCGGTGGGTTCCGCCTCCTGAAGGTTTCTTCAAATTAAATGTGGATGGTGCTGTCACGGATGATTGGATGAAAGGTGGTATAGGAGGGATTATTAAAGATTCAAGGGGTTCTACGTTGGCTTCATTCTCTGAGGCTGTTGGTAAAGGGCCTCCTACAGCTGCTGAAATGTTGGCCATTATTAAGGGTTTGAGTCTTTTCTTTGATTCCCAATGGGGTGGTAAAGGAAGACTTATTGTTGAGTGTGATAGTCTTGTTGTGGTTAATTGGATTAAGAATTTGGGGAGTTGTCCGAATCAACTGTGTTTGTTGTTGAATGGAATTTTAGAGTTTATGAGGGATAAAGATGTGATGATCAGGCATATTCCTAGAGGGGCAAATTGGGAGGCGGATAAGTTGGCTAAAGAAAGCATTGGATGAGAGGGGTTGTGTGTAGGCCCTATGCTGTAGTTTGGGGGGGGTTTGTTTTGTTTGGTTTTGTGGTTGTATGTTTCTGATGTAATCTAAGTTGTAATTTTCAATGGTTCAATAAAATTTATGAGACACTCTTTTCCTCCTTCCAATGCTCGACGAAACTTTCATATATCATTGAGTATGAAGGGGGTTTTAATGAGGTCTCCCTATTCTATAAAAAAATAAAATAAAATGAAGGAAATAATCAATAGTTCCATACCTTCAGACGACTTGTTTACACAAGGGCTCCATTCCCCCCCTTTATAGGGATTTTTCCAAATATTCAAAATCTGCAACAAAATGAATTAAGGTTAGAACAGATATAATCACAAATAATGAATCAGCGTCAGATGTTAATCACATCAATTTGAAATGCACAAAGCCTTCACCAAGAAACTATTGCAGTATAGACTACATGAGTTAAATCACTTAAATGGACAATTCAATTACACAGTTCTTAACTGATACAAGCAAATAACAAATGCACCCAATTATAAAATGATACCATAGAAACTGTTTACAATCCTAGAGCTCCAGTAATAAAGTGATTGAGTAATTCATAATCTTCTTCTATAAAGGACTATCATCAAATCACCAAGTTAGGTATAGAAGAAGCAAATCACCAGTGATGCTCTCTAAAAAGGTTTAATCAATCAACACTGTAATGGACGCTTGTAATATTATCTTTACTATAATATCTAGAAAAACTACAGCTGGCTAGACAATGTAGTTTCCCATGTTCTTCATATCCAGATACGATCCTAAAGATTTTAACAGCTGGAAATGAAGCATGTACAACATGACACAAGGGTCTACTTCTTCAGCAAACAACAGTGAAATTTAAATAGAAAAGGAATGATGCCAAAAATGAGTCCTTGTTTCAGCATTATATTTCTAGGGAATCTTCAAATTGAGAAAGTAAAATAATACAAAATCCTCATGTTCTTTCTAAACTTTCAAGAATTGGAAGAACTATTCAGAAATCTTTTAGTCTGGTTCAAATCATTAACAGAATTGGAAAAGAAACAACTAACTATATTATCCAAGTTGCTGAAAATTCCACCAAGATCCAAACCAATAATGAAAATAGAAATCAAACAAAAACTCAAAATTTGGAATGGTTCAACAAACAAATCCGACCTAAACCATAAAATCTTACAAAAAAACTCGACCCGCAATAATAAGATCCAAGAAGCCATCAGAATTGAGTAAAAAGGAACAAATAAGAAACAAGTGACTCACCGCATCAACAAAGGAATTATCGGCATTCATATCGATTTTAAGCTTCTCATAAAGTTGAGGACTCCGGTAAACGGAACCGGGAGCGGGTCGGTGTTTAATGATGGGAACGACATCAAAGGAAACGGTGCCCATGTAAAGAAGCATACCGACGATGTAAAGGACAGGAGCAAAGAGGAAAATCGCTTGTCGACGAAGAAGAGCCGAAAGTAGTGACCAAGCGAGACGATGGAATATAGTCCGCCCCGGTTGAAACGGGCTGAACCGACCCGAACTCTTTCCGTGGCGGTACCTCGGTGACCGTAGTGGTGACGCCGGTGAGGATGGGGTGCTGTGACCGCTACTTGGAATCCTATTTTTGGCGTGCATTTGAAAAAAAAAATAAGAAAAAAAGGAAAAGAATTCTCTGTTTTTTTTCAAAATTTGTCTTCTTTAATGGCTACGTTTAAAGAGTAAGATGAAAGTCTTGTAATTTTTCTTTTCTTTTCTTTTCTTTTCTCTCCCTTTGGAGATAGGAGAGAAGAAATGGAAAATGACTCTTATTTGTTTGTTTGAATGTTTGTAGTGATGAGAAAGCATGTGCAACTGGTGTTCGGGAAGAATAGATTATTACGCGCCGGAGGTGTGCATGGAACTTGGAAGGTAAAGTATTTTCTTTCCTAAATGAGTTAATTGCTTCATATGTCATCAAATTATACTATTATTTTAAAATGGTCCTTAAACTTTTAAATATTCTAATTTCATTACTAAACTATGACCCTCATTCTAAATTGGTCCTTAAACATTTGACCATTTCAATTCACTCCTCAAACTATGACTCTTACTAAATTAGTCCCTAAACTTTTGAATTCTCCAAATTCATCCCCATATTCACCTGAATATGTAATTAGTTTCAATCATAGTTTAACCTAAATTTTATTTTTTTCAAACATATAATAATATAACTGGGTCTAACAGTTTTATTAACAAGGGATGTGATTATTATATACATATAGTTTGCGATGAAATTGGAATGTTAAAAAAGTTTGAGGACCAATTTAGAATGAAGGTCATAGTTTGGGATGAAATTGAAATGCTCAAAGTTTGATGACTAATTTAGAATGATAGTCATAGTGTAAGGATGAAATTAGAATATTTAATATTTTAGAGATTAATTTAAAATGGTGATCATACTTTGAGGACAAGTGATGCAATTAACTCTTCATAACTTTTAAAGTCCACTTTTCTTTGGGTGAATTACATTTGTTAGTCACTGTATATTTAGAGAGCTTTCACTTTCATCATTAAATTTTTAAAAATTATATTACAGTCACTAAGTTTTTAATTTGCTTTCATTACTTTTATTGTCGTTAGTTACCTTTAACAAGTGTTGATGTGGAATGTTAAAGGCTTTTTCCTTATGAAGGTCAAGTTTCTATAAAATAAGTGATCATCAGTTAATTTTAATGGGAAAGGTTTTGTTTGACTAGAAAGTTTACTTTTAATTTTTATTGGCCATCTTCTTTCATTGTCTTTTGATAGTTTATTGATCTAAAAAGAACCTCAAACTACTCTTACTCTTCTATTTTATTTGGTTCAATCTCGTGTGAAAAAGCATCCAATCTCCTCAAATCTTAAAAGAAACTAACATAAACTTTATGGTTCATCATTGTCAAACATTAGATTAACTTGAAATCGGACTATGATAACCTTCTTACCAAACAAATATCTCTTGCAATTAGAATTAATGGACAACAGCTCTATTTATCGAAAAACTTGACTTTTGTGATGACTATCAATTTGGAAAATTAAGGTTTTGAAAAAGACGACTTTAACGTTTACGTTAGCATTTCTTAACGGAAAATAATGGTAGTGATCGTAATTAAAGTGAATTAAATTTATTGACTATAATGTAAGTTTTAAAAAATTTAATAACTAAAGTAAAAGCATCTTAAAATTCAGAAACTACCGGTGCAGTTTACCCTTCTTCTTACTTCATTGTTAGGCATCCATCTTAACATTTTGCAGTCAAATAAAAATAGGAAATTTTGGTCAATATATACATGCAAGAATTACATTTATTATTTTTTTATTAATTTAGGATAAGTATAAAATTGTATATGTTCAAAGATAACTTTCAATCATTCGATATTTAATGCTCACACTTCTAACTAATATTCATGATACTCGAATCCGATACCTCAAGAAATAACAAACAACACTTCAATATTTATTTAATAAATTGTAAAAGTAATTAATAATTTTATCTTTTCTTAACTTTATATGATTATTAAATAAAATGTTTAAACTCTATTATTTAGAAATGAAATATAGTAATTATAGTTATATACAAACATCACTTCATTCTTTATTGAATAAATTTTTTTAAATTTATGTAAAGTATTTTTTTTACTTATATAGTATATTTAATTTATTACTAAATAATTAAAAATATGTAGAACAAATATTACTTTGTATTGATCTTACTTTAATAAAAAAAATATAATTTAATTAATGTAAAGATGGTTGGTTTAAGCATTCTATAAATCTGTTTATGATTTAGAGTATGATGTTGGTATTTTGTTCTTTAAAAAATATTTTTAATAATAAAAGTAGGGACAGACACAGTACCCGAACTAAATGGTTTCTGATCCAAACCAATTTTATTGAGTCAATTTTTTTAAAAGTAGGATCGGGTTTAGGAGAAAATATGCAATTCAATCCAATCTAAAAATAATATAATTATACTTTATATATTTAAATCTAATTGTAATACTAACTTTCTCTATATTATTTTTCTAATTAGATCTTCATTTTATCTAATAAAATTAATATTATTTATAAATATATTTGTTTCGAGCTAGATCGGGTCGGGTTCGAATTTTATATCAAAATGATTGATCAATTTTGAGTCAAGTGAAGTCACCCTAAATTAATGTCCAATCGAGTTTCATATAGTAAATATATATTTTTTGGTTTATAACAAGTTGGTCGAAAACTCGAACCAACCCATATTCATCCCTAAATAAAAGAGCCACTTGGAATTGTTAGCCCAATAATTCAAACGGGTGGAATATTTAATATATTTTATGTCCCAATAAAAATATTTTTTTAATTTTTTAAAAGCATTGAAAATATATATTTTATTGCTTTCAACGGGTAAAAAATTAAATTTGTTGACCGTTGGATTAACCGTTGTTGAACGAACAATTTTTTTTAAATTCAATGGAACTCGTCACACCAGCGTGACGAGTTCCAACGCCTAAAAATTTAACATATATAACACTCTCATTTCATCTCTTACACACAAAAAACACTCATTTCATCTTCAATCTCTTACACAACAAACTTCTTTCTTCTAACCAAATACATTTTAAATAATGGGCAACAAATTATTCTCAGTTGTCCATTATAAAAGTGAAATTCTACAAACTGATGTTGGTGTTGTGTTTAAGTCACACAGGCCCATCAATATGATGTTCCCTGTAGATGTATCTCATCGCCAAATGAAATAAAAAATTGAGAGAAAACTTGGGGCTTATGTTTCATGTTTAAGTTATCGGCACCTGATCTCCTCAAATCCAATGGCATATGGAAAAGTCCAGCTTGATGATGATAATGATGTTGCTGTTATGGTTAGACTTCATCAATCATCAAATAACAATATGGTGGAAATATACGTCAAAACCACAAATACAAGTAATATTTCGACCTCATAAGTACCAGCTCGAGGAACATAAGAAACAGGCCCCTTTGAACCACATGCAAGTGATGGTGATGATAACCTTGTTGGACGGTTCTGTGAAAGTCTTGCTAAATTTAATGAAGATGATGAATATATTGTTCCACTGGTAGACGATGACGACACACCATTAGTTGATGAGTCGACTCTTTTTGAGGCTGCTTCAGAGGGACAAGGTGTGGATGTTAAGGCTGGTGTATGGGAGGCAACTCTTTCAAGATGTCAAGGATTGTAAAATGCTCCAAATGCTTGGGCAAAACATACCCTCAACCTGAAATGCCTTGCCATGATTTTCCTCGGTATCATCATGCAGTTGCAATGCATGACATTAACTACGATGCTATGTAAAATCCTGAAATATATGATATGTCAGAGTTATGTTCTACCCATCGGGTTCTGAGTTGGTCAATGGGTCTCAGTTTGAAACAAAAAACAGGCACAACTAGCAATCAATGAGTACTGCATAAAAGCTCATCTTTAATTCTATGTGGCGAAGTTGGATCAAAAAACTTATTTCGTACGGTGTATATACCATGATATTGGTTGTAAATGCAGGATACAAGTATCATACATACAGCGGAAGATGTTGTGGGAAATCACAAGGTTCAATGCACATCACACATGTACAATGACCTCATTGACACAATACCATAGACATTTAGATTCAGATGTCATATGCTCTTATGTGAAGCTGCTGGTGGAAAAAATCTAAGAGTGGTCGTTTCTTATGTTAGTGGCATCCATTTGGAATACTTTTGATTATATTCTGACTTATTACAAGGCATGGATGGCTAAATAGAAAGCCATGACCTTGTTGTATGGTGTTGGGATCAATCATATAGCGATCTACCACATCTGCTGCAAGCAATGAAATTTTTCATCCCTGGAACTCTTGTTAGGTACTATACTTATCCTGTAATCACGCTTGAGGGATACGTTATCCCCGGGAAGAGAATTTTTGGTGGCTTGTTCTAGGCGTTTAAGTCAGCTATAGAAGGGTTTAGATTTTGAAAACAAATGATTCAAGTCGATGACACTTTTCTGTATGGGCTCTACAGACACGTCTTGATGATAGTCGTTGCACAAGATGGAGACATAAATATTTTCCCTATTGCCTTCACCATTGTTAAAAATGAATCGGAGAAAACTTGGAATTTCTTTATCTTCAACTTATGTTCCTATGTTGTCACTCAATATGGGGTTTGCATGAACTCAGATCGATCGCATGGGTTGTTAAGAACAATTTTTAGACCCAAAAATAGATGAATGACTCCATACGCATATCATGCCTATTATATATGTCATATCGCGTCGAATGCAATGAAGAGGTTTAAGTAGAAAAATATAAAAAAGATATTATCAACATGGGTAAGTATTATATCATTTTTCATCAATTATTTCCGTTTCATTTATGTTTTTTTCATTTTTCAATAACATTTAATTTACTGTTTTTTAGGGTATGTTTTACTCCAACCAAACTTCCGTGCACGGCTTGAAATTTTGAGAAGATACGGAGATGATGTGTATGAATTTGCAGCTGAAATCCCTAGAGATAGATGGTCACAAGCATATGATATTCAGGGTCAACTTTACGACCGTATGACTACCAACCTTGCTGAATATATCAACTTAGTGCTGAAAGCGACTCAACATCTCCCGATAGCAAGTATTATTAGGGAAACTTACTTTAGGTTGGGTAAAGTATGGGAAGACAAAAGTGCACAAATTGATGCCATGATCAACGATAGGAGAAATTGGGCTCCAGATTTAGAGAAGACAATTCAAAAGAATCAAACACATGCGACATCGATGTTTGTCCATAATTTTGCCAGACTTGATTCTGATTTCGTTGTCCAAGCACTAGTTCGACCACATGAGAGAGGTAATTCTAAAAAATACACTGGTAATCTGAATAGAAGATGGTGTGATTGTGGTCGATTTCAAGCTTTTAGGTTCCCATGCGTTCATGTTGTTCCTGCATGTATGCACATCAATGTTGACCTATATTTATATGCTGATGACTATTATAGCTTCCACACTATGCGCAACATTTTACATTTGTGAGTTTAAGTACCTCCCAAATGAAACATAATGGCCTACATGCACAATTTATGAGGAATGATTGTCAAAACCTCAATTACATAGGAAATTATGGGGTCAACCTGAATCTAGCCGAATTCATACCGATATGGATGATCCGCAAAGAGAGTCAGGTCTACCCAATCTTTGTTGCCACTGCAGAGGTGAAGGAAATAACACAAAGCATTGTCCACATCTTCCAAAATATCGAGTTGGACGCTAAAATAGGCGTTACAAAATATTATGTACTTTAACTATGTATTTTTTGTACTATAACTATGTATATTTTAACCATGTTTTTTAACTTGTATTATGTTGAACAATGTTTTGTAATATTTTGATATAACAAATTAAGGAAAAATGTTTTTGGACTTAATTGAATTTGTTCAAAGTCTTCAAAAGTTTTTAAAAAATAATTCAAAGTTCACGTATGAAGTACTGATACTATTCTGATAGTATCGATACTATATGAACATTACCGATATTGTTCATGTGGTACTGATACCCTAAGTAAGAGAAGTATTGATATTATCTAGGTAGAATATATACTACCAACTTGCTCAAATTCTAGAATGTAAAATAGGTATCGATACCAAAAGGGGTACTGATACAACTTTAGTAACGGCTAATTTTATTTAAAAATAATAAATGAAGTATCGATACTCATAAAAAGAGCAATGATACTACTTGTACTTTTATAAACTGTACTACATATGAATGAAATTTTTGTAATTAAATTTTATTACTTATCAATGATTTTTTATACAATTAAATATTGAGTACAAAAACTTAAATAAACAAATTTATTACTTATATTTGTGTAATTCTTGTCGATATCGAGTAGTAGTAGAATAGTAATGACGTAGTGCTCGTCGATTTCGTCATGGTCGTCCACCTTCGTCATTTTCACATTCTTCCGGTTCCGGTGTACTGAACATTACTCTGCCACTTTGATTTACATCTTCAGGAGAAAACGATGGAGTATTCAAGGTATTTAATACCATCATTGACGTCATCGCCTCAAATTGAGATTGTCCGTGATGAAGAAGATGACCCATGAACCTCTTTCTTCCGGTTATGAGAAAAATTGTTGCGAAGGTGACACTTGAATCCACTCACTTCCTTCCCACGCCACTAGACTCTCCATCGGCGGTTGATATGCACCATATCCACCATAACTTTCTTGCGATGGATAATAATTGGCGGAAGCATAAGATGAAGATGTTGATGAAGATGATGATTTTTTTTCCATATTTTGCCTTCATTATTTCCCACTCCGACCGCTCCTCTGGTGTTGTCAAGTATGGTTTCCCATGTGCTTCATAATTTTGGAGATAGGGAGAAACATTGAAATCAATATCTTCGGGTTGTACATAGGAACGATTAGGCAATCGTAAATGTCTATTTTTCCATTGATATATGAATGTAGCATGCTTCTTTGGCCAATCTTCGTTATGCTTCCCACGCGTATCTATTTTATGCAAATCGTCAATGTTAAATATGGACATTTCTATCGGTTCCCTATCGGTTGGTGAAACCAAAATTATCGAAAAACTCTGTCGGTAGCATGGATCACAACAATTACAAAATGGAACAATGGTGTTACGTCATACCATGTCTCCGCTCCTTCAAAGAACATTGGCGGTAAACACCATTGGATATCCTACTTATAATAAGGCATCCAATTAAAATGTCAAAAATATTATGTTAGTATAATTACACAATTAATATTACAATTTCAAAGTTAATGCAAAAATATTACAATTTGTCGGATGTCTACCGGCGATATCAATCCTCAACCTAATATCTACTTTGGTTGCACATGACAACTTTGTATCGGTTATTCGATGTCGCCATATGAAAAAATTACATTATTTATTGTCATTTTCAAAATATTTAAATAAATATTATATAATATTAAAACTTTAAATATATATGAATTTACCTTGCGGCGAGAGGAAACTTCATAGGAGCGAATGTAATAAGCGTCATAAACGGGAGACGATACCACACCTATGATTGGAGAAAACTAAACAACCCGCTACATCCGTTTTTCCTCTAACAACTATGGTCTCCTTACATAGTTTACGATACAAAAAAGTTAAAATTGTGGAACCCCAATTATATTGGCGACATACATCGAAATCCTCCATTATCAGAAGATATTGGGTGTGCACCAAATTGCTCGATTTATCCGGTAACAAGATCTCTCCAATCAACGTCATAAGATATGCTCGAGTTGCATATATCACCTCTTGCTTCTTTGATTGTTCATCTACTCTAAATTCTCTTTCCATCCACGTCATTCGTATCCGCAACCCATCAATGGCATCGACTGAAGCCTCTTTTCCCAATAAATTTGATATAACAACATTTAGCGAATAAGTGTTGCGAAGCACCAATGTCATACCATTAATCGGAACACCAAGTTGATACTCGACATATTCCAATTTTATTGTCACTTTACCACAAGGAAAATGAAACGTATATGTTTCGGGCCACTAACACTCAATCAACACCGATATCAGTGTCGTCATCACCTTAAATCCGCAAAAAATATCGCTTCATATAATCCAAATCGTGAAAGATATATCACCATCCACTCATGTGGCTCTTCATTCGTCGTTCCTTGATGACGAATGACTCGTTTTTCTTGCTACAATTTAAAAATAAATTATTTAATATAATTACATAAATAATTATTATTAATACTATAATTTTTTCAAAACTAAAATGAAATAAAACAAATTAAATTTACCGTAGTCAACTTGGTCGACGAAATATGAACATCATCAAGACGTAACATTTATTCTCTTTATGTCATTTCAAGACAAAATCTTCAACACAAAAGTTTTTGCTCTCAATAGAATGCTTGATTCCAAGTGAAAAATCAATTCAACCCAAACAACTATTTATACTACTCTACCGAACGACTATAAACGACTAGTCACGTATTTTTTTCAATGCTTTTAAAAATTCAAAAGAAATTTATTTTGAGTGGGACTCGTCATGCCCTCTTGACGAGTCTATAAAATATATTAAATTAATTCAGCCTATAGGGACCCACGTGACACGAACCATTAAAAAATATATCTCATAGAACTCGTCACGCCGGCATGACAAGTTCCATAAACACTGTAGCATTTGTCCTAGATCTCAAAATAAATTTCATGTTGCCCTATCCAATTCAGCAACTCCTGAATCTTTTATCATACATTTTTTTTTATAATTTGGCCTTTTAATTTTTTTATTTTTATTTTTATAATTAAAACCTTTAAATTTGTAATCTTATTTTTTATCTTCATTATTAAGGCTCTTAATTTTTTTTTCAATCCCATTTTTTTTACATTTATAATTATTGACCCTAAGTTTTTCAATCTCATTTTGTATCTTTATAATTAAGTTTCTAATTTTTTTAATCTCACTTTTCACCTTTATAATTGAGGCCCTTAATTTGTTAATCTCACTTTTTACCTTTATTATTGATGCTCCTAATTTTTTAATCTCACTTTTTACTTATACAATTTCGTTCTCTAATTTTTTCAATCTTACTTTTTACCTATAAAATCGAGGCTTCTAATTTTTTAATCTCATTTTTTACCTTTATAATTGAGGTCCTTGATTTTTTTCAATCACCCTTTTTACTTTTATAATTTAAGCCATTTTAATTATTTTTCTATAATTTATTAATATAATATAATATTAATTATTTAAAGCGATAGAATATTCTTTCATTTTATAAGAATCTATATTTTAATTTCACTTAGGATCCTGAAAATGTGATTTTGGGTCTAGGTTTTGATTTTTTAATTAAAATAACGAATAAAAATAGAATTCTGACGCTTTTATCTTAATCCAGTTGAATAAGTTAATATTTTACTTAAAAATATTTTAGTTAATTAAATTTAAAATTAGTTTTAATGTTACGTAAATATAAATAAACAATAGAAATATGTACTTTTTAAACATGGTCTCAATGTAAAACTAGAGATAAAATATCCAAACTTTGTCCATCAAATGCAGGAAAAATATCAAACTGATTTTTAAATTTCTATTAGTTAAATCGAATTAAATTTAGTTGTTCAATCATTTAACCTGCCATTTTATTTAGTTACGTTACGAATGTAACTAAACCTATTATCGAATACAATACATCTCATCTTTGATGCCAAGGTAAATTGCGGTATACAGTGACGAAGCTCCCTTAGTCCCAAGGGGTCCGGCCTGTTAAAATTTAAATATTTAATATAATTTTGGTTTAATAGTATTTTTAGTTTAGGTAAAAATAAATATTTAAATTAATATAAAAATTTATTAAATATTTAATTAAGTAGGGGTCGAACTAAAGAATGGTAAGTCTGTGTTCTTAAATATTTGGTCTAATTATAATTTAAGTCATTGTAAGTTTAAATATTAAATAAATTATAAGTTATCTTTTAAGTTTTGAGTTTTTTTTAATTTATTTAATACAGTATATCTGTACGCATAACAACAATCCCTTAAGGCACGTTTGGTTCACGGAATGTAACATTACCGGCGGGAATAAGATTACTGGGAATGTTGCATTATTGTGTTTGATTCATTTAGCAGGAATGTAATATTACAGTGTTTGATTAAAGGAATAAAAGATTACTCGAATGTATATTTTACCAAATTGTCCTTATTATATATTTGTTTTTTAACAAGTTGAATTCTACTATAATTTATATATACTTAATTTATATATTTTCTTTAAAAAATTTAAATTCATAAAATTTATATAATTTTTTTTTACACAAAATTGAAAAGATAAATATGTTTAATGAAATTATAAAATTTTATTTTAACCCTGAACTTCATATAAAATTCTAATTATGGATTTTTTTTTGCAAATCTAAAATAGTTTAAGGATAAATTTATTTTTTAACTTTTGTAGAATTTTTTTTTATTTAACGACAGAAGAAGGATATTTTTGAAAAAAAAAATTAAGGGCATTTTAGTTCAAAAAGTCGGGAATGTAACAATACCTAAGGGAAGGGGTAATCACATTCCTAGTAATATACCCCAAAATACCACTATTGAGAATAACTTATTACCGGGGTTGTGAATGTTTGCCAACCAGACGGGAGAATGACATTCCATTCCTCCTAGTAATCCAATATGACCTGAACCAAACGCCCCCTTAATCACTAAGGTCGTTTGTTTCATGCTGAATTTCGAGTTTAAATACCTAATAAGTTTTAATGTTTTTCTTAAATAATCTAATATTTTTATCTCTGTCAATATTTAATTCTGACTCCGTCCCTAGTATTATAGGACCGTCACGTATCCCTAAAATTTATCAAATTGAGTGAATATGAATTCACATTTATCTGCTTACCAAACTCTAAACAATGAAACTTTAGTCTAATATGTAATGGAATCACACAAGGTTTGTAACAACTTATCATCGAGATTTATTTAAATTACAATCAATTCAATAAGAATTAAACTACCTTAATGATTAAGGAGTTTGTTATTATCTCTTAAGGTTCTGGTTCATATACTGTATATATAGAAGTATAAATATTCATAATTAAATGATTGAGAATCCTCAAACATATACTAAAACTTATATTCACCACAAATTTATTAAAGAAATTATAACCAATCCAATATTGACTAATTAAAAGAAATTATACTTGAAGTCAAATATAAATTATTTTGAATTCAACTCTATAATTCTTAACATATATGAATAAATAATTAATGAATTCATGTCAAATTTAATATATAATTGAATTCAATATAAATTCTTAATTATAATTGAAGTCAAATATAAAGTAATTTGAATCCAACTCTATAAATTTTAACATAATTTCAACGTTGTTAAAGCTTCATTATTCTATAAATAAAAGTAGAAACACATATAGAAAAATAATATATGCAGTGTAATTGTCTTATATTTGTATTATTGAATAGTAGGGTCTAACCAACCATTTGTATCATTTTCATTGACTTGAAGAATAATGGTCCTATGCATCACAAGAATTTGCCACATACAAACAAAAACATAAATAATAATTTAACTGTTACATCAACAGCTACCACACCAGAGAGCAAGCAGATTGTAACGAAGTCCTTGTCGAAACAAAATTAATGCTCTTAATAATTCAATCAATCAAAAGCAACAAAATTCTATTTGCAATTTTTTAACCAAACAATAATTCAGGTTCCAGTTATTAATCAGTCCAATTAAAACACTGAAAATCCTCATTGGAAATTAGAGTACCCACCAAATTATTGGACATACCCCTCTAATCCGAACCTTGAACTTGGGGGTCCCTGAACCTAGCCAAAACACGAGCCCCATCTTTATTTTTTTATAACCACCGACATTCAATCTATAGATTGATTAATCCAGATTGGATATTACAGAGACTCTTTATAAAACGACCCTCACAACCCACACAATTTACTTCATTCACAAAGTTAGGATTCCAAAAGGATCTAGACACTGTCTCAGCTGATTTAATAACACTAGATGGCCATAGTCCAGTGGACTCGATGCGCCTGTGAACCAGCAAGGATCAACTTGCAAGGCTGAACAAACTTTATTATACGACTACAAATTCAGTTGTTGGAGATGATTTTGATCCGAGTTGTAGAGCATGCTCCCTTGCCTTCTCTCTTTCTTTGATCGACTCCCACTCCCATATTTGCCCAATCCAACTTGGATGGCAGCAATTAATAGTGATCTTCTCGATCATTTCTCCATGCTCGAGTAGATACGTGACGAAGTCGACATCGATTTTAAAACCTCTAAACCCAACAATCTCGACCTCTTCAAGACTAGGGATAGGTTTTCCAGTTACACTACTAGAACTATGTGCATGATGGTATGTAGAAGACCTCCATATTTTTAACTGCAAAATGATAAACGCAACATTATAGACTAAAACAAGGAAATGATAAGGAAACTTGAGTGATCAACTGTGTTTCATGTGGAAAGGTTGATGAAAAATCCGGTCGTTACCTCCAACGATAATTTCCTCAAGGAAGGAGATGCATCGATCAAGGAAGTCAATACAAGAAGATCGTCATCATATCCACCATAAACACTTACTGCTAAGTGCCTAAGCTTTGTCAATTCAGGGAATTTCGGAAACATCATATTATACTGCAAAAAATATTTATGATGAGAAACCCAAACAGCGAAATAAAATAGAAATCGAAGAAAATATTACAGCAAACACTTACAGCACTCATCTCCAATGTAAGAATCTCCAGCTGACCAAGATAGCTTGAAAGAGGGCAAAAAGAAAAAGCCGGTTCATCGTCTAAGTTCCCACCGATAAGCACATCAGCAAGGACAGGAGCATATTCGATATACAATGCCATCTTTTGTCCATAATACCGAAACGTCCGTAAATTGGGTGCAGAAATCTCGAGATTTTGCAAAGTGAGGCAAGATCGGATCTCCAACTATTGCAACCTTAAAGGTGATGAACTAGCAACTTTAAGACTCACTAGACTTTTTGACCACTCCACAACCAACGTTTCAAGCAGAGGACAGTGTGTAAGGAAGTGCTCAAGAACCTCCCCACTAACTTTTACAAATCTCAAACACAAGGAATTCAACGCTCCGATGCAAGATAATCCAGGAGGAGTTCGAATGTAGTCGAAACAACTTTTGGTAAAGAAAAGGATCTCAAACCAGGCGGCCAAGTTTCCACTGCTACTTCTTCGAAGTCGAATTCAAGTTTCCGAACCCTCTTCGATATAGCAAAATGAAACCAGGTATCAATATCATGTCTGGAAGTCCAATCAAAATCAAAACAAACCCTAAATTCATTTAAAGTGATGCCTTGGTGCAATTCCAGTACGTGGTTTACCCAGTTTATGTACCGACATCTCTTCTCTTTCCTTAATTTGCCATTCCTCCGAAGCTCGGCTAATGTGGATGAATCATCAAAGTTCAAAGAAAAAATGTTGGGCCACAAATCTTTCAACCTCTTGGAAAGAAAGCATATGTTTGCTACCTCTTTAACGGTCAAAGAGGAAAGAATTATAAATATAATTGCGTTAGGTAATTCACTAATCCGATCCCTAATATGCTCTTTCCCTCGATCACCCTTCTCCATCTTACTAAAAAAGCATCAAATAAACAAATTGCAAGAGTTATCAGAAATAAAGATCAGGCATAATTAAGATCACCACAACTACTCAAATGGCGAAAGATTCATGAATCGCTATAAGGAGCAGAGAAATTTAATACCAAGGACTATATATGACATTCAAATTTCATGACTAAGAAAACCAATAAAATCATCCTTTCTGAAGATAATTAAAACTCCAGATTATATAAGCCAATTAAAAAGAAAAGATAAAAAGTTAATGAGATTTCACCATGAATGCCAAATAAAAAGAAACAAAGAATACCATTCTTAATCTGGGAAGTGGCTTCTGGGATATAGTAAAAAGAAATGAGAGAATTTCAGCTATCAGATTATAGTAAAGGCGGTTTTTCTCGTGAATGGATAAGATTTTACTATTTCTTCACCACCTTGATTCTCGGAGAATACTTGCTTGGCAGTTCATAAATTTGTAGAAAAAATATCCATGTATCTTTGGCTTCAAAGTAAATTACTTTAATCTAATATTGTTTGGGCAAATGACCTATTTGGTCACCTACCCATTACTTAATTTCTGTTTTGATCTTATAACTTTTTTTTTCTCAAAATCATACATAATTTTCCATTACGATTTTATTTGATCATCCACCATTAAGAAGTTAATATTGATTCTAACATGCCCTCATAATATAATGTCATATCAACATTAGAAAAATTATTTAAAAAATAACACATCAGCATTACTATTATTTTTTTATCGACAACGTTAGATATGATTTTGAAAAAAATAATAATCGATGATCAAAATATAAAGTAAATGACAGGTAGGTGACCGAATAGATAGTTTACCCTTCTTTTTTTTATTCAATTGTTAACAATGCATTTTTTTAATATAAAAATACATTATATTAGATTATCTAAGTTAGTCCTCTAATTACGTTTAATTAGTAATTTTGTTAACCAAATGTGCAGTAGCAGTGTGGCATTCGCCATAGAAAGAATCACATCAAAGTTGCGGACCACCAAACCAATCAGTAAATCAAATTAACCCTCCGTGTTCTTAACTCAAATATAATTCCCCCGTCTTCCATGCAATTTGCAGAGTGAACCAAACTTGCAGTAATTTCATGAAAAAGTGCCACTTACATTGCTCAAGATAAGATTGTTTCCACTTTTGACCCATAAGTTTATAATTTGGTATTTACAGAATGAAAATGGAGGAACTAAAGCAATAATACCATTTGAATTGTAATCTGTTTAAGCCTGTAATAAGCAGCCATTTTGACAATTTGTGAGGATTTTTTTGGGGGTCAGTGTGTAGATAATCTATAGGAAATCTTGTTATTGTCACCGTCTTTGGTAAAGCGAATAACCAACAAGAGCAGACATCAAAAACGTCCAAAGCACCTGCAATAAAACCAAGCACAATTCAGTAGGTAAGTGATTGGTTCCATCAGCCGCTGATCATGGTTGTCGCGAAGAAGAAAACGAAGCACGGGAAACAAATCAAGGAAACAATGAGAAGAGTACCGTATTATGCTATCCATCGGAGAAGCCTCCCTACCATGTGATGATTCTGATGGTTTGCCGCCACCCTGTTTGGTCCACTAAAACATTATTAAAAATTAAGAAATTTGTTATGAACATCGATTACGGCCAGTTCTGATGCATGCACAAAAAACTATTATTTTCGTTAACATGCGGCACTCAAATTATCAAGTATATGCAAATAACATTTACATTTCTATAACCTGATTTTCAAATCATCTACTTCCGATACTATTTCATAGAAAGGTGTTTCTTTGCTTGAGATGCAGATTCTAAATCACCATAACCATGCAGATTGCCAGAATTATTCCGAGTCTAATCCAGCAATATACGAAGAAGCTTACATTAAAGGCTATATAATATATCAATATGTGTTGATTGCTTAATTTTATTTAACAATGAGCACCTGGGATTGTATAGACTCAACAAGTTCCAGCAACCTTGCAGCTTGATGAGCGTGAATTCCACTGTAATTTCTTTCGACCAATGGTAATCCTTCCAAAATTATTTGGAGATAACTCTACCAGATATATATAAGTCGTAGCAAGTTTAATTAACAGGAAAATTGGAAGAAACACTGAAATATCTAATACAATTCAAAGACAAAACCTTTGTCGAGTACGAGCCGTCGAGTTTCAATGCTGAACCAGCAGCTGCAACAGCCTCTTTATTGATCCCTTTGATCTGTACGTAAGGGCTAGGGGCATCTTGTAGATGATCAACCTCAATAAGAATCTGAAAGGCATAACAATGCCATCTTTAAATAGGCAACTGAGACAATGCATCAATTCCAACCATTTTATCACCCAAATAATGTTATTACTTAATGTCTGTATAAAGACACGGGTGCATATATGTGGGAAATAATCAAGGGAAAAAATGCAGCACCGACTGACTTATTTTTAAGAATAGTTCATCCAAACAAATATTAAAAGGAAAATGGTTCAAGAAAAGTGTGGTTTTCAATGATATTAGATAAATGTAGAGAAAATTGAATAATAGTCTGGCCACTAAATGCTTCACACTTTCCAAGTGAATCAAAAAAATCTACTCACGCGGAAGGAATACTCAGAAGAAAGAGTTGGGACAGATGACTAATCCAGAAAACCCACATCATATTTTTCATACTAATACAACACAGAAAGAGTATTGCATCCTTGTTAATTTTGTCCAGAATTACTCAAATCAAAGTTTAACAGCAAAATTCAACTAACTTTAAGTGCAGACTTCCAAAATAGCCCAGAGTAGAAAGGAATATTTGGCATTAATCACGAATTAGAATTAAATCAGAACATTGAAAAAGCTTGAAACCTATGCTTTAAGTCACATATCACAATTAATTATTATTCTGAAAGCCATTCATATTGACACAAAATGGATATTACAAAACCCAAAACTTAGTATTACCTTGCCATCTTGGTAAATCAGTGCAGATGCTTCAATGTAGGCTACAGCTTGATACCTGACACCAGGTAAAAGAGTATATAATACTCAATCAATTGAACATGAGCTAATCAACGAGTTCAAATGAAAAAAAAACCCTGAAAATGGCAGAATATGCCCGATTACTAATTTTTCAATAAGTAGACTCTGAAAATCAAGGCTACCATCTATACCAAAAGCTGACATTTATGTTTGAGCCCCATCACCAACAAACTGTGTCAACAGTTGCATATTTTATGCCATATTCTCAAAAGTTACCATTCATAAACTACACATCCAACCAGTTTTTTCATTTTTCAAAACTCATGGAAGAGTATCAACTTATTGTTCAACTGTCCCACTCAACCCCCACCCCTCTCTCTCTGAAGGGAAGGGAGGAAAATTGCGAGCCTTTTGGGTCAATCCTGGGAAATGTCTACTCAAACCTCATTCTAATTGACAATGAGAGATTTTAACAATGCAGTAGTAACCGTATTTTTCTTCAGTACCTACTTTGAAAATAACAATCCATACTAGCAAAATTGTAGTGAATATTAACATTAAATATTTGACTTACCCAAGGTTAAGAAGGCCAGACACTGTACTGATGCTAATGTCAAAATCCACTTTGGGTTGAATGATGAAATTCCCTTCCCTAATTGGCTAACAAAGAGCACAGAGAAAAAATCAAAATATCAGCTATTTGCTACAGTTATAGAAAAAGCAACTGCATTGCATGGACTAAAAGACATTTTTCATAAATATCACTACTAACATCTCGTATTAGTAATGCAAATCTTCCCTCACATATTCTGACACGTACACAGTCACTCTCTGCTAAGTGCCCATTTGTAGGAGTTCCAGGAAGCCTTAAATATATATCAATGAAATTCTGAACAGAGCTTCGCAGAGTCGAGGATATTCAAAATATCTTGATAGGCCACCTGATACCATGAAGAAGTAGGAATGGATTGTCAATAACAAGGGAAGGCACATGAGTTTTGAACTAGAAACTTTATGATACTTGTTTATTACTCTTCAAAACGAATAGTGAACTCTCAGGAGAAAGAACAGGATCAAAGTCATTTCTGATTTTTAGCTGCAATAATTAAAAAAAATTGTACCAACACAAAGTTAACCACGTTATCAGAGTTACTGCAAATATAACCATACCTTTACATGCATATATGTACACTCAATACATATGGTCATGCAATGGGTTAAAAACATACACAATAAAATACTTTATCAACATGTGTGCCTACACAAAATCAGAAAGAAATACCAAAAGTTTTTTGATACGTATAATCACATGTAATACAAGTTTGAGATATTCATAGACTACTGACATGTGCATGAACAAGATTCGGTTCAATGTGCTGCTGGAATATTGGGAACACTGTCATCATGATCTCATTTTGGGACATAAAACACCCCACCCTGCTTTTGTCTCTTTGAACTCGAGAAATCAGGTGTGAATGAACACCTCCAACCTAGCTTTGAAGAAAACAACCAATTAATACTCTTATCTTTTCTCAAAGAGGGAGTTACAGGGGAACGGTCATAGAATACAGATTGGGCTGGCTTTTAGCTGGTTTGATAGATATGTTACCAAAAATCAAAATGTTATGCAGTATCTCCTTAAATGATGCAGAAGAACAAGATCGAGGACCAATAAAGGTGTGTTAATCACTGGCATCCTTGCTTTTAATCATTTTGCATAATACAGTTGTATTATTGTGCATAGTTATTTGACAAGAACAATTCATGTCAACGACTTTGATACATAATAAAAACACACTTATTTAATTGATTAATCCTTAATTGAAAGAGTTAAAAAGTTGGGTTTAATAATACCTTTAATAGAAGTCAAAAAGAGAAAATAAATTGATAGATTTAAAATGGAACTAGTTGGTGTGTAAAACAAGTTTGACATTAACACAGGAAAAGAAAACATCTATGACACATTAGGGAGCACTACTTCAGTTTGACAACAATGGCCACACTAGAACTGCAAAGGGCAAAATGTCTGACCTCAAATTCAGCTTTTGGTCTGATGATGAAATTTTTGTCCACAATTCTCTGATCCCCAAGTGACAGATAATATCGAATACCAGATTGCCGCACCTTAATCCAATCATTTATCCGTGCTTCTTCGCTAGCTGATGGGGGTCTAAGGTACATCTCAATGAAACTAAAGCAAAATGAAGTTTTCATTTCAGTCCCAAAACATAGAGAGAAAAAGGCTATGTAGACATACATAACTAACATTCTGCATAAAGATAGCATGTGATAATAGTCAGAACCACTTACTTATCGGTTTGTGCTTCATCTTTAAGGAAAAAGGAAGAATGTCCGTCAGGTGTCTGCCACAGCAATATAATGTTCAAGTGAGACTTTAAGGGTGCAGCTGATTAACAATGCAACAAAAGTTAACTTCAAATGTTATGCATTAAAGAAATGGAATACCTAGAGGTTTATTTCAATAAAAGGCTGTTCACTCAGGACAGCTGCAGACAAATAACTAGTCAATTTTTTGTTCATTTTTTTCTTGGGCAGGGGGATATATATGTAAAGTTTTTTTTATGTTTTGTGTCCACTCTTTCCCACTTTCTATGTGTCTCATAATATCACAATGGCTACAAATTAAATCTAATTGCAATATGCAAATAAATTTTTAAAGTGAATTAAAGATCAAGAATTCCGTTCAGTGTGTATATTCACCAGTTAAACTGCAATAGTCATTGTTCTAAGTACAAAGCTTCACAAAGAGAAGATGTCCAATGTCCATATGCATATATATATATATATATGGAGAGAGAGAGAGGGAGAGAAACTTTCATATTCTTGAGAAAAAGAGGCAAAAGAAATCCCAAGTCAAGTATGAAAACTAATAATATAAATTACAAAACATAAATTATCAAGATAATTTGACAGTGTTTATGACAATGTACATTCTTTCTTGACTCTAAAAATATCATAATATGTGTTTAAAAAAGCGCCGCTTAAGCGCAATTAAAGTGCTAAGCGACTCAAGCGAGGCCCCTGGCGCTTCAGCATAGCAAAAGCACTAGGAATTCATTAAGCGGTAGTAATCGGCGCTTTTAGCAAAGCGCTAATCGGCGCTTAATCGCGAGTTTAGAAGATACGATTCTGGGCTTTAGCAGATACGATTTTTGGGCTTGTTTAGGGTTTAGCGGGCTATTAGATTATCAAGCTTAGATCGGCTTTTAGTTTAGGCGGGCTAGGGTAAAAAATGCGATTGAAATAGGCAGTAATCAAAGAATTTACAGAGAACGATTGAGGTTGAGCGGTAAAAAATTCACAGAGAGCGATCATCTTCCACGCCTGTCGCCTCTGGCTTCACGCTCACGACTCTTGACTCACGACTCAAGTTTTGATCATCATCTTCCTCTCATCTCACTCGAGTCACGCTGCTGCTGCACTTCATCAACCTGTACGTAATTCTGTTGTTTATATACTTAAAGTTTATTGCAAAATTGTGTTTTATAGTTTATAGAATACTGTTCTTCTTTATAGCTTATTGCTTTCTCCTTCTTTAAGTACTTAGTATTGCTGAATTTTACATGTAGACAAGCAAAATGCTTGTTAAACTGGTAAAATTTCACTGACTCTGACTTTATAGTTTGACTTTATAAAATGCTTTCTCGTTCTTTATAGTTTGACTTTATTGCTTTCTGTTTTATAGTTTGATTTTAAAAAAGTTCACCTACTTTAAAAGGTCAAACTGGTATTGCTTTCTGTTTTATGTTTTATAAGATCAAACCGAATATCATGTATTCATGTTTAAATCAGTTTTAGTTGTTACTGGTATTGCTTTCTGTTTTTTAGTTGTTGCATATATACTGGTTGCTTCTGTTTTTTAGTTGTTGCTATATACTGGTATATAGTTTTTAGACAAGCAAAATGCTTGTTGAATTTAAATGTTTGTATTATGGTATAGATTGACTTTATAAGGTCAAAGTGTCAAACTGATTAACTTTCAACTTGGTAGAATAAATTTTCACAGCCTTTCTGTTTTATGTTTTTCAAAATGGTATATAAATATATAATTCATCTTTTTTTTAGTTGTTACTGCCTTACTGGTATAGTTTGTAACTTTGTATACTGGTATTGCTTTATGTTATTTTAGTTTGACTTTACGTTTAATTTATCTTTTATAGAATGACTTCAACGGCGGGTAATGCGGGTTCTTCAAAGAACGGGTCAGAAGACCCAATTAGGAAATTGCAATACAAGATCCGAAAAATAAAATCAGCTTTACATGCTCTTTTTGTGGACAAACATTTAAGGGAGGTGTGTTTCGGATCAAACTGCATATGATTGGTGGTTTTAAGGATGCTCGTAAATGTCCAAACTGTCCGGAGCATGTGCGGGAAGAATTAAATGCGTTCATGATGAAGAAACAAACGGCAAAGGCAGAACAACATATGCAAGCAAAAAAATGGATGCACCAACAACAAGCTGATGAAAACGATGGTGAAGAAGAAGATGTTGTTGAAATAGGCGGCCGTAGTAGCAAGATGCCCCCACCCAAAAAACCAAGGCAAAAAGGTCCTATGGACATGTACTTCACTCCTAATCCTCAAGAAGCAATCAAAGCTAGGAAGGAAGGGAGACAAACAAACCATCAATGAAACGTGTCGAAAGGACCTTAGGGATAAAGTTTGTAATGAGATTGGGAGGTGGTTTTACGATGTAAGTATTATAAATAATTAAATATTTAATGTTTTTTGAGTTTTAAGTTGTTGGAAGTCTTTTTTTTTTGTTTATGCTGATGGAAATATTTTTTTTATGTAGGCATTCCTTTTAATGCCGCAACATATGAGAGTTTTCAAATAATGATCGAAGCAATCGGACAGTTTGGCCCCGGGATGAAAGCACCAAGTATGTACGAGTTAAGAGTTCCCATACTTAACAAGGAAGTAGAGGAAGTTCAAAATCAAATTGTGGAAAATAAGAAAGAATGGGCAGAAAAAGGTTGTTCAATACTATCGGATGGATGGCGTGATTCCGTTGTTCAAAAGGATATCATCAACTTCATGGTAAACTCCCCAAAGGGTTCGGTCTTCGTGAAGTCACTTGATGTATTTGATGTTTCAAAGGATGCTGATTTGTTGTTTCATGTTCTTGATAAAATGGTGGAGGAAGTTGGTGAAGAGAATGTGGTGCAAGTGGTGACTGATAATGCATCAACTTATGTGAAGGCAGGTAAGAGTTGAGTTGCAACTTTAGTCTTTTGATAATCTCTTGTCTAATGTCATCTACTCATCTTATTCCTCTAACTTTGTAGGGAAGTTGTTGGAAGCTAAAAGACCATATCTCTATTGGACACCATGTGCTGCACACTGCCTAGACTTGATGTTGGAGGATATTGGCAAACACATTCCTAGGGTTAAAAATGCTTTAAAAAAGGTCATTTACTCAAATGGATATATATATAGTCATGTTGGTTTGGTGAACTTGATGAGAAAGTTCACAAACCAAAGAAACTTGCATAGACCGACCATCACAAGATTTGCTACTTCCTCCATCACTCTTGCCCAGATCCACAAACAAAAAAAAAACAATTTGAGGAAGATGGTGACTTCTCAAGAGTGGGAAGCGTACAAGTGGTCTAAAGAACCCACGGGTAAGAAAATAAAGTCTTACTTTTTTGCAAGAAACGTTTTGGAGGAATGTACTTTATTCTCTCAAGTTGACGGGCTCCTTAGTGAAAGTTCTTAGACTAGTTGATGGAGAAAAAAATCCAGCCATGGGGTACATCTACAAGGCACATCTATGAGGCAATGGATAGAGCTAAGGAGACGATTTGTGATAGTTTTCTGAATCGAGAGGATGATTACAAGAAAGCTTTTGAAATTATAGATCATAGGTGGGAATGTCAACTACATAAACCTTTGCATGCTGCGGGACATTTCTTGAACCCGGGGATCTTTTATGATGAAGTTGGTGGTGTGCTTTGTGAAGAAGTTGAAAACGGTTTTTATGAATGCATGTTGAGGCTTGTTCGCGACCAAGAAACTCAAGACAAGATTTCAGACGAGTTAGTTAAATACCGAAAGGCAGATGGTCTCTTTGGTATTAGCTTGGCTGTTAGGCAAAGGAAAACAAAATCACCAGGTAAAAAAATGCTACTTTATATTTTAAGTTTTAAGTTATATTAATTATTCTCTCAAATATAGTTTATGCTTCATGTTCATTTTACATTTTTTTATAGCTGATTGGTGGACAATGTATGGATCTTCGGCTCCTAACTTGAAAATGTTTGTTATACGGATTCTTAGTCTCACTTGTAGTGCTACAAGTTGTGAGAGAAACTGGAGTGTTTTTCAACAAGTTATTTTTACATGTTTTTTCTTAATAATATTGCTGGAAATTATATATATATATATATGCATAATGTTGCTAACATCCAGTTTTGGTTTTTTTCTTGTAGCTTCACACTAAGAAACGAAATAGATTGGCACAATCTAGATTGAATGACATGGTGTTTGTGAAATTCAATCGTGCCTTGGAGCGCCAGGCTATAAGTAAGGAGACAGATCCCATTCTTTTGCAAGATATTGATGAGTGCAATGAGTGGTTCATGGGAAGAATGGAAGATGATGATGAGGCGGTGTTTGTTGGTAAGGATTTGACATGGAGTGATGTTGCTAACGCTTCCGGTGCATATGAGCCTAGTTATCTAACTAGAGCATCAAAAGTAGTGAATGATGGAGCCGGACCATCGCGAAATGATAAAGGAAAATCTCCTGCTCATAATCCTATCTCTAGTAGACCATCTCGTAGATGCTTAGTTGATGAAGATGAGATGGAAGAAGATATTGGAGTGTCTAGTGATGAAGGAGATGGTGTTGTCCGAGTTGATGACGATGACGATTTAGAGGATTTTTGAGTTATAAGGAATTGAGGGTTTAGAAAAATACTTTTGTTCATCTCACTTTAGACTACTTTTGGTGTAGACCATCTTTTGAGATTAATATGCTCGTATAGTCGTATGGTTAATGGTATATAAGTATTTAAGTGTTTATAACTTATAAGTAAATTGAGAATTATATTTTGGTGTTTAAGTACTTATAAGTTTTGAATATATGCATTGACACTTTGATATTTAAGTATTTATAAGATAATTTATAAATATTCTGTATTTTTTTGTGAATTTCGGCCTTTCTGGCGCTTCGTGTGCATAAAGCGATCGCTTTCGCTTAGCGCTTCGGCATCTAGGACCCTAGGCGCTTTACACTTTAAAACCAAGATCATAATCACATTTTCTATGAATGACATGCTTAGAATTTTATTTAACAATGAGACATTAAGTATAACATACCTCACTTCTGCATTTCGGCTTGTAGATTGCTTCTCTAAATGATGATACAAAGCTGTTGTTAATTCTAATCTGCATGATAAACCCAATTACTTAGGAATTGCCAGTTAAATTCCAATAAGTAAAAACATAAAAAGAAACAACAACAAAAGAAAAAAAAACCTGTGCATGATGAAGGTCTGGCTCAATGTGCTTTCTAAACAAAGGAAAAATGCTATCAATAAGGTAATCCAGTGAGCAAGAATCTCCTATATCATATCGAACTTTGGAAAGAAGACTAAAATGAACACCACCAACCTGATACACCACCCAAATATTCAGAAGCACTATAAAAAAATCTGATGAAAAGAATTGATAACCGCACAAGCCTTAATCAAACCTAATGCTTAGGGAAAAGAAGTTATTACCACTGCGACCCGAATATCAAGCAGAGAGCGCAATTTCGCATGCAGAGCATAAGTACCATCAACTATTACCTGAAAAATGGATGAGCAAATTAAGTCCAAAGCAGCCATAATTTGAAATATATCCTATTTTACACTTCTTACCACCCCATACATAGCACTCTTTATAGGTTTGGAGCCAACACGTTTCTTTTGTTGGAAATCAAACACCAGTATCATAGTATCTTTCCCATCTGTCAAATCCTGAGTTTAACAGGAAACGAAGGGCAAACTTTACGATGTATACATTTAGAGTAATCCCAATTCCCAAACATATCGAAGAGACAAAAATGTTTTTCATAGGCAATAAATTAGATGAATTTGCCATTGTGACGAAATGTACAAAGTACAAACCTCAAGATTTTGGATCAATGCATCAAAATCTATTGAATCCAAATCATTCCCTTCATCACCTCCATCACGGTAGTTCTCCATTGGTATAACAGTGCAACCAATAACAGGTGCTACCTTCTATGCTAAGCTTTTGGAAATTGAGACCACCATATAAACCCAAAAATATTATTATAAGAAAAGAAAGAAAGCACGCAGCTCCATTTGTCCTGATTCTTACAATCTTTCTTTTGAAAAGAAAATAGATAGATAACTAGTAGAGGGAGAGACATCAGAAAACTAAACAGAAATCTAAATAGCATGCTCACCTAGTTTTGCCTGATCCACTGGGACTACCAATGCCAACCGTGACAAGACCCTCCTTTTTCTCTCTGAGTTCTTGTATGGATTTGACAAGCAAATAATAATAGCCATGATCAAATGACTGCATCATTTCATCCAAAACGCTCATCAAACACAAAGCAAATTTTGAGGAAAATTAACACAAACTCAAACGAGCAACAGAAAACTACGAAGTTGATATGAGAGCAAACATGTTCAATTTTGATATAGGATGAAATTGAAATAGAAAAACTGGAAACCTAGGATATAAAGAACCCAAATATAAAAACATAAGCAACCAATAAAACAACAAAATAAGCTTACCAAAATTCGTTAACCAAGATATTCATACCATGCCAACAATATGGTTAAGTGTCGTCAAGGGTGCATGCCCTAGAAACACTGATATAGGTCAAGGACAAGAAAAAGAATGAAGGTAACAGCTTTCAAACATGCCAAGAAATTTGAAGAAAATTCAGGAAGAGAGCGCAAATTGGGCAAAGATCAATTCAAACATGCGAAGAAGTTTGACATAACTGCGATGGAACCAAACTTTTTCTTAGGTCATATCTTCAACCCTAATCAGCACAACATTTGGATGATACTTGTCATAAGATTTCCTCTTCCATACTTGGATGATGTCATCTAGAATTAATATTTTTCTAATAACAGGAACGATCATCAATTTATCAAACAGCAAATTGGACAAATATCAAAGACATAGAGGCAGATTAAAAAACTTGCAATACTAGATTGACATACTATAGCTCAAAATGACATCAAGTAAATGAGATACTGTGAACAATCACAAATTCAACGCATGTGTAAAACACAAACAAACACTTAAATTTAGGTACAAGTAATCCAAATGCTCATCATCATTCAATAAGTATCTAAAAAAATATAACCCAATTTGTTACGATTCTTGTTTTCTGAACCTAATTACCCAAAAAGAAAAGTTCAAAATTCTAATGACAAAAATTCTTCAGAACCCAAATTCGATTGGAGAAATAAAAAGTACCGAACAACCCAAAATCGAAAAACTGGAACAAACAAAACTACTTGATTGAAAACAAAAATTAAAGGGGGGCTGACCACATGGAGAGGTAGAGACTGGAGAATAGAAGAAGAAGACGAAGTAGAAGTCGAAGGTTGTTGCTGGAAATAATCCCTTCCTCCTTCTTGGAATACTCTTTGGACAACTTCATCATCCATTAATTTTTCTTCTTTTTCTTTGTTTGCTGGAAAAGAACAAAAAAATTTCAGGTTTCTTTTTCCCCTTCCCGCAATTCTGGTCTGCACTGCACTTTTTTGTTTGCTTTGCCTGGGAGGAATCTGTTATCAATCAAATGAAATCCTTTAATTAAAAAAAAAGAAAGAATATAATTTTGAAAATTGTTTCTTCTCTTCCTTTGGCTTTTATTTTTCTTTCTTCTACGCTTTTCTTTGTTGTAGAGTGTAGACTATTTGTTCCCGCTTGTTTTCGTCACCGAGTGTCTTTTTTTTTTCTACTGCTATTTATTATTATTTTTAAAGCTCTATTTTTCCAAACATTTTAAAATTTATTTATTTGTAAACTCAATTAGAAAAAGAAAAAAAAAATTTAAAAAAGATTTATATGTGCCACACATCCCTAAACTATGACCATCATTTAAATTAGTCATTAAACTTTTGAATATTTTAATTTATCCTCAAACTTTTAAATTGATCTCAAACTTTTGAACGTTCTGAATTCATTCCCTCATTATAAAGGTCATTCTAAGTTGGTCTCTAAAATTTTAAGCATTCCAATAATGCGCCTAAAAATCATTCAACATTTGGGGATAAAATTGGAACATTAAAAAATTTAGGGGCCAATATAGAATGAGGGTCATAATCTGGGGATGAATTTTGGATAGTTTAAAAAAATTAGAGATCAATTTAGAATGTGAGACATAGTTTCGGGATATAATTTGAATATTCAAAAGTTTTAGGACCACTTTAGAATGAAGGTCATAGTTTAGAGGCCTGTAAAGCAATTAACTTTTTAAAAATAAAAGTAACAGTACGATATTGGGGTGTATACGGTTCGTTTCGGTTTTTCACTAAAATATGAAGGAATCGCCCTTTGTCGGATTTTAGAAATAGAAACCGAAACATAATGGTATAAAAACCACGATTTTTTGTTTAGTTCGATGATTTTTTACTGTTCACTATTTTTCAAATTCAAACTAAAAAAACAAATCAAACTGAAATCGAATCGCAAATTGAATTTAGTTCAAATGGTTTCCATATGAAAAAACCAAAATCGAACCGAATTGGATATTTATTTTTTTTAAATCAAACTGAAATCGAATCGCAAATTGAAAAACTCGAACCGAACTGCATACTCCAATTCGGATCGGTTTTTTGGTTTTCTTGATTTCGTTGCTGAGCCCTGGTACGAAGTTAAGGTAAACTACCAAATTGCCACTTTTGTTTCATTCTTTTCACTTTTAGTAATGAATTTCAAAAAATAACATTTTGGTCATTTACATTATCTATTTATAACATTTTGGTCATTAGTTTGATGATGGTGGGTTAATTTTTAGTTTGACCTATAAACTTTGATGAAATATCAATTTGACCTTCGAGTTTTATATAAAATATTAGTTTAACCCCTAAATTCATCTAAAATCCTCGTATTTCGTAGCTCACCACCATCGTCGGTCGTTGTTAGCCGCCTCGACCACCATTACAGATGATCATTGATCTTCAAAATTTTCAATTCACTCACTTGTAACCTCTTAAATACAAATATGATGTTCGTTCTATCGAAAAATATTCCAAACTTCACAATTTGATATTCGCTCCACTTTTAGACTCGATGTTCATTCTATGGACATTCTATGTTGTGAACTTGTATCGTCCCAACCTTTTTCAACATTTGGTCTCTCCTCCATGAAGAAACATTTTATATCCATTGTTCTGGAATAAAGCTAATCTAACTATCATCCTACGTTAAGTACAAAATTATTACGCAAATGCATGTTGCCAAATACATTAGGAAGAAAAGCCTAGGTGAAGATTTAAAGTGTCATACATCATATAAACCAAGGTTTTCAGTTTACCGTTATGATGCGTAGACTATAGTTTCATCCCGTCTAAAAGGGAGTTTAGATTAGTTTTATGAAGTTCAAGATATTTTTCAATGAAACGTATATTGGATTCGTGTTGGACAAACCAGAAAAAGAGTGAAGTGGAGTCTCGATCGTCGATGAAGATGTCCTATGGCAACTGATAATGATCAACGATGGTGATAAATAAAAGTAAACTTTGGTCATATTGATATTTTTATTTTTTTCATTATCTTTACAATCAACTTAGTTACTCTATTCTTTGTAGCAAGCTGTAACAATCCTAAGTGTTCATCATTTATTGAGGCACTGAGGTTGTTTGTTAGACATTCATTGAGTTCACCGTTTATTCCAAGTAGACTGTGACCACTACGCCGTACTTGTTGCCAAATATAAAATGTAACACCCTTGACCTGACCCAAGAAATGTACTTGACTCGAAGGTATCACATTGGAACACTGAGGTGAATTGAGACTTATCGACTTTGAAACACATAATTTACGACCTGGATAATAAAATACAATCATGACCTCTACATTCCCATACAAGTTTTCGTCGTTATACTCTGGTACTCTCGCTGAGACTCTTTTGATGATGTTGTTGTCCCATCGTGATCTCAAACCTTGAACCTGAAAAGGTAATAATTAAAAGGGTGAACTAATAAACCCATTGAGCATACATCGACTATATTATATTTCACGAGTCTCATAAAGTCAACATGATGGCCATTTATGAGCTTAAGCTATTAATCAAGGTTTCTCATAATCTTATCATTCTCAGTGGGATCCATATCTACCCAAGAAAAATATCTTATAACTTTTGTGGATAATAATTCATTAAAGAGTCCAACTCTTGCCTTGTTTTCACCTTAGTGATGTATAATTCCTTTATTTCAATTTAGGCATGAATCTCCCCAAAATAAATTCTAACAAATAAATTCTTCATCTCATACTTTAAAGTTAATCCCACAACACAAAAATTATCTAACTTATCCTCGAAATAATTTTATTTACCAATTTAATCAAAACTATGGAGAGTTATAACTCTACCCTGTTAAGAAAAATTTATCCTCGAATTTTCCACCAGATTCGAATAAACGTGAACGTAGTTGACATTTCACATCGTTCGTTTCCTTGTTACAATATAAATCTAAAGTTTCTTGGTATTCACGCTAAACGTTAATAATTCTATCTCATCACCATATGTCACATCACATCGAACGGATGTAATGGTATTCCAGCACAATGATCTTGTTAACACACGGGAAGTAAAAAAAAATTCACCTAAATCCCACTTTTAGCATGTAATCGGTTAATTGGTCCTTGCAACAAGGTCATTGAACAAAATGAGTATTCCTTTTTTTAAGAACACATTGTTAAACGAATCATTTTCGAGTAACGAGTAAATCACCAAAGAATCACAACGATAGAGTCACTAAAAATCTGAGGATTTTTCTTGTTCGTGACAAAATTTCAAGAATTTAAAAAAGACAAAATTCTAATTAGAATTTACCAGACTGAGATAAGCAAAATCTTTTATATACGAAGAACACTCTTCCAACATGTTCATCAATACTCTAGTTTCATACAAGTATACCATCGAAGTAACAATGAGTACACAACTGGATGTCAATTCAAACACAAACCAAACGATATTTTAACAAGGGTAAAAGTGCCAACATAGATAGAGTTCTTATCATAGTCACATGGATCGCGGTACGCTCCGGTATGGGAACGTGGAACGGGATCGTAATTCGTTAGGTTCCTAAAATTTGGTACGAGGGGTAGGCTCATTTCGAATCGCTCCAGTACGATGTACTAGTTTCTTAGGTTGCTATTTTTCTACATCAAATTTTATAAGTAATTTCAAGACTTCAAATATCTTAGAGTAACTTCAATACTATAGATTTCATTCAGTAACTTCAATACTTCAAAGTTCAAAACAAATTTATCACTTCAAAAGTCAAAAGACTCAAAAGTCATAACAAATTACATAAACTCATAAAGTCATGAATAAACTTAAAACTTTAAAAGACATGATAAAACTAATAAAATTACTCCACCCTTTGTTTTTTTCCTTTGAAATTATCGTTGTCTTCATCCTCCTCTAGATCTTCCCACACCATATCTTCTATCCTTGAGCTTTCCAAGTTTGTAGATTCGGGATCCATATCCCACTTCTTGTGTGGTCCTTCTTTATATGCTTCAGAAAATCTTGAACTCAAGCGAATATTAGAATGAACATAAACAAGTTTGTCCGCCCTTTTACAGTTAAGCCGATTCCTCTTCACACTATGAAAGTAGGAATATGTGCTCTAACGGTTTCTTAGAGATTAAATTCTATCTTTTTGTAACTATAGAGCTTTTTTAACGACTTAGAAACTCCTAGCTTCTTGGCATTTTTCACCCTCTTTTGCAACCGTTCGTAAGTGTCTCGATCTTTCGCTACAACGGTACATCTTCTAATTTCAGCCTTTTTTCACAATGAGGATCCAAAGAAGTGCACATGAATTCTAGTGTACGAACTTGTATATTTGCAGTGATAAAAAACAAAAATTGAAGAAGAAAAGAAGAGTTTGTGGCTTAGTGAAGGAAATCGACACTATAGGAAGGTAATCAGGTAATCAACACTGTCTGTGGCTCTGTGCTGTGCGACTAACTTAAATATTTATAGTAGTTAAAATTAGAAGAAAAAGAATCCATAATTTATGTTCTGTGTGAATGAAAATATGATTGATTAATTGAATCCTCTTGATCGTGAAGTGTGAATAGAAATCCTAGGGCCGGTCAACGTTGTTCTTTCCAACATCAGAGTGTGGATGGAATTGAACAGTCGAATTGATGAAATTGGTTGTCTGTTCGCGTTTTTTTTATTGCCCAGAACGATGAATCGATGGCTTCAAATCTTGATTTGAACATCAATTGGGTTAATTGGATGGTCAATTTTGGATCGCATAAGCTTTCGTACCGAATCGCGATTTTGAAACGACCTGGAACGCGTTCGTACCTTGTTTTGGATCGCAGCGTACAATATGTAGATCGTGGGCTATTGAGTGATTCATGTAACTATGGTTCTTATCAGACATTCATTGGATGCGAAATTCCAGAAAAAATCTTTCATTAGCGATATTCGAAGAGACATTCATTGGAAATTTATTAGAAATAATAGTTGATCGAGTTGTCTAAACATAAAAGATCGTCCGAAAACTCAAACTGAAAGGAATTCAACGTATCACTCAATAAATCATAACCTATAGGGTATGAAACTTGAATTCATAAATGTTTTAAGAATTTTGAGCCATCATCATCTCAGAGCGAATGATTTCTCTCTTTAGAAGTATACACGGGCTGTCACATCATAGGCTCTCACGAGAATATATGATACATAACTTTGAAGTCTAATTCGATCATCGAACTTAATCGAAAACTGGTTAAGGTAGATCATTTTGAAGATTAGGAGAAAGAGTTTATCAAATCATAGAAGATCAACATTCGACTGACTTGTCTGAATATATTAAATCCAAATAAACTCGAGTTGAAGAAATCCAACGGGGTACCAGAGGTATTCATGCAACATAATTTATAGAATTCAAATTTCACAAACACGAGCTTTCAAGAACTTGAAGTAACACAATCTTGGAATAACGAGCCCTTTTTAACAAACACTCAAATCGTCACAATAACAACTCTTGTAAGAGCCTGATCTAAATAATTTCAGAATAACCATGAATACTAATTACTAATAGATATTCGAATGAGACCATTTTTGAAGATGAAGCGTATTCATTTGGAGAGGCTAAATCGAGTTCGCTTATCCAAGCAAGTAAAAATTGAATTGGATTGATTGCGAACACCGTTTTAGAATTGTGGTTATGAAATTGCCAAGAATGAGAAGGCTTTCACTTATTAAATATGTGAAAAAAGCTTAATTGGACGTTCTAACTTTAGAACTTACGGAAACGTCATCAACGAAATCATCTATCACCATGACAGTATCTCAGCGAAATATTTGATCTAAAGAAAATTACGAAATAACTTATCATAATGACCGACCTCCAAGGTACGACCATGAACCTTTAATTAATAGGAGTCGGAATGGATAATGAACTCTTAATAATCGATACATCTAAATGACTTACCTTTATAAGTCATCGACTTAAGGGATTAAAAGTCAACTTCCTTTCATACTAAATCGATTAACCAGATAAGATCCATAGGGGACCCTAAAACTCATTCTTCCAAATTTTATGTTGATAAGTATATTTCACCTTCACTGCACACTCTAAAATTTACTACTAGACTGAGGGAGAACATAAATTCTCATTTGCATCTACAATGTCGATCACATAAAGTTACCAAGATCGACTCATACTCTTAGGAATTGCTTATTACTATGCCAAAGTTTCAATTATGCACATCTCCTATCACTTGAGTACTAACTTCTTGTTTCAATCTCGTAATATCGCTTTCATCGATTTTCGACTTAACAAGATTATTCAGTGACATGGGAAAATTATCATTTCTTATTCTATGGAGAAGGATAGATTCATCACTCGAACTTTTCCACACATATCATAAATGTCTAATATACCAAACTCATAAGAATCATAGTCTCGATTCCTTCATTTTAAAAAATGTTATCAGATTAATATATTTTATATGGCTTATTAAACCAAGCTAACATATCAACTTACTGATCACCGATGGACGAACAACATCGAAGTCTCAATCCACGAGTACACTTTAAAACACTTGAGGGCATGTAGAAAACGACCAGGTTAACCTAGAACTGGTTAAACTCTAACTTTGATACCACTAAATGTAACACCATTGACCCGACCCGAGAAATGTACTCAAATAAAAGGTATCACATTGGGACACAGAGATGAATCGAGGCTTATCGACTTCGAAACACATAATTTATTCAAAAAAAAATTTAAAAGTTGGAGCTCATCTGTTTCAAAATATGATATAAAATAAATTAGCAGTAAACATATTTATAGTACGACCCGAATAATAAAAGGCAATTATGACCTCTACATGCCCATACAAGTTCTCGTCGTTATACTCTGGTATTCTCGCTGAAACTCATCTGATGATGTCGTTGTCCCGTCATAATCCCAAATCATGAACCTAAAAAGGTAATAATTAAAAGGGTGAACTAATAAGCCCATTGAGCACACATCGACCCTATTATATTTCACGAGTCTCATAAAGTCAACATGACTACCATTTATGAGTTTAAGCCATTAATCAAGGTTTCTCATAATCTTATCATTCCCAGTTGTGTTCATTGTACTTACCAAAAGTATAGAGGTTACCATATAATTTCTCATTTAAAATATCTTACACATCCTATCATATTCGTGATCTTAGCAACTATAAGATCTTTATGTAGTGGGCACAATAATTATTCAATCTAGGATGTTCCTTGAATTCAATAAAGTGGTTTCCTCATGATAGTCTCATTTACAACATCATAAATTGTCATCTCCAAATCCAAAACCTCAAAACGTAACACTAATTACATACAACATGCTTTCGACTCACTAATTTAAATAATCATTAAAAGAACTCATATAAAATAAATTTAGAATGTAAGTGAAATATGTTACACAAACATCATTCAAAATTTCTAATCGTACTTAGAGTATCATATTCTCGAGCTTTCGTTAACCATATCAAACTTACTTGTCATCCCTCATTTATCTCTTTTCTCGATGATATCACATGTCTCTTACCAAGGCATACCTCAGATTCTACATATGTACAAATATAATATTTCACTACTCATGTTTGGTAAGCAACATTCTATTAATTAGGTATGTATCCCATAAAATACATCGCCACTTTCATATTTAGGTGTGTACCTCGTAGGATACATCACCTTACTTATAATTGGGTGTGTATCCCGTACAATACATCACAACTTTCATATTTAGGTGTTTACCTCATACGATACATCACCTTGCTTGTAATTGGGTGTGTATCCCGTAAAATGCATCACTACTTTCATATTTAGGTGTTTACCACATACGATACATCACTTTTCTTGTAATTGAGTGTGTATCCCATACAATAAATCATCACTTTCATATTTAGGTGTGCACCCCCTACAATACATCGCATTGCTTGTAACCTAAAAATTTGGTTTGTAACCTAAAATATGACTTGCAACCTAAAATTTGGCTTGCAACCTAAAACCTGGTTCCCAACCTAAAAATATAGCTTGCAACCAAAATAAGGAAATAATTAAAAAATATACATGGAAGGCATTAATACTAAAACTAAATAAAAGGATAGAAAATTTAATAGGTGTACAAAATAAGTAAATATGAAATGCCCAAAATAAACAAACAAATAAATAAATGAACCATTAAAAAAAGTAACTTAACATAAAGAAGCATTGTTAGAATATTAAATTAAAAAAATTAAAAAATTAGAAAGAATATAAAAATAAATCAAATATAATGAAAAAGGAACATGCAAATTAAGAAAAAGAGTAACATAATTAAAATTTTAAAAAACCAAAGAAATAAAATAAAAGAAGGTAATAAAATTCTGACAAAATAGGAAAATGAAAAAAATTAAAAAAGTAAACGACATAAACCTATCAAATTAAGAAAACAAAATTAAAAGTTAAAAAACGTAAAACTAAATAAATTAAAAAAAGGAAAAAAGTTAAAATGAATAACAATGAAATTGAAAAACTAATTTAAAATAAATTAAAAATAAGATCATGAGAGGAGGAACAAGATGAATTTCTCAAAAGAAATAAAAGAGACGCCAATTGTTATTATCTCGTATTGGTGTGAAAATAAACATATCCTATAAGAATATGGATCGAGTCCTTGAATCATTTAATTGAATATAGAAAATTAAAATCAGATCAACATAAATAAATAAAATAAACAAAAAATAAATTTATTCAAGATCCACCATCGATTCTCATCGAAAAACCTCAAGAAAGGTTAAATCTATATAGATTTATATAAAAGCCTTTTTCTTTGTTCCTTGATTTTCTCTTATCCGAAAAAAGATTATTTTTGAAGGAAGAAGAAAAAAGAAAACAAAAGAAAACGAGACTGAAATAAACAAATTAACAAGAACATAAAAAATCACCTTTAGTAAAAAGCCTTTTTATTGCACGTATCTCTCTGGTTACCCTCTCAGTCCCATTACAAATAAGAGTGTATATTTATAGGCTCCTAAAAATCCTAAAAGCAAAAAGCCTTTGAATCTTTTCATTAATGTTAATACACTAATTAAGAAAAGTAATATTAACATAATGAAAAGATCTTAAATTGTCCTAAATAAATAATGGAAAGTATAAAGTTGAATTTATTCACAAATAATCAATAAAATAATTGAAATTTCAAAATAAATTAAAATTACCGTATTGGACCCGTAACTAATTTTCTACACAAGCTATCTTTACTAAAATAAGCATATCTTGAGTTTCTGATGTCCGATTGAGGCGTTTTAAAATGCGTTGAAAAGATAATTGAAAACCAATCATATCGTATGAGAACATTATGCCTTAGAAATGTTTGGATCTTGCTTGAAAATTTGTGCAATTCGATTGATGTATTGGACTTCAAAATCATCTCCAATAAAGTGTTTGAGCTTTGGAAAAGAAAACTAGGCCAGAAAAAAGTCGGGTATTACAATTTATCCTCTTTGCTTATTGGCTTGTAAGGTAAATAGAGAAAAGATAAAAAAAAATAGTCAATTTTTTGTTCACTTGATATAGCTTCGTTCCATGGTGTCATTGCTTTCTTTTAATCTTCATTTAATATGCTCTTCCACATTTTCAAGAATGATTGGGCATTTTTTAGTCCATTTTGAGGTTTTGTCAACATCTTTTGCATCTTCGAGTATATGGGTTTGAAAATCTTCCACTGGTTCATCTTGGTCCCAAAGTAATTGAATCTGCAAAAGTTAACAAAATTATTAGCTAGTTTCATGTGAATATTAAAATTAGTTTGGATGATTGATTTCTTTGTCTGAGGAATTAAAGCTGAAGTTTGGACAACTCCTATTTGTGAATGAATTTAGGTGTAATGTTTTTCAGATTACTCTCTTTCGCAGTTTTAATCCATATAAAGTGGTTCTTCAGGCTAGATATCCTCCATTGTGGAGTTGAAATTGAAAGCTTTGGTTGACATATAGATATTCTTGACGTAAGCTATGTTGTGGATGATACCTCTATCGTGAGTTTGGTCTTGTGTGACTTAACCTTGATATCATTTGCAGAGACTTTGAAATCCTTGCTCAAAACCTGGATATGGAAATAGTTCTTTGTTGCTAAATCACATTCAATCTTAGGTCTTCTTCTAGACTTGAAGACCTCAGTATGAATTTTGATTAGAAGATAGTTCCTTGTTGCTACCATATGGTCAATATGCTCTTGAGTTTATTGGAATTGAACTTGAAAGCTTTGGTCGACAGATAGTTCTTCTCGACTTAAGCTATATCAAAATCTAGGCTAAGAAGTAGTTTCTTGTTACTAAGTTGAAGCTTATTTGGGTCTTCTTCTAGACTTGAAGACATCGGTTTGAAATTTGACCAGAAGATGGTTTCTCGTTGCTACCATGCACTTCACTTCATATGTGAAGTATCTATGGGTAATCTTTTGGGTGTGACTAGAGGCATTACGTTTAGCGCGGAGCCTTTATCAACGAGTACACTTGGTAAGGCATGCCCCTTGTAATGAGTTGCAATGTGTATTGCCTTAGCCTTTCTTCTTACCCCGGTGGAATTTCATTATCTGATAAGGAGATGAGGTTATCTTCTTGTATATTGTTGACCAAACGATCCAACTTATTGATTGGTATATCATTGGGCATAAACATTTTGTTCAACACCTTTAGTAATGCCTCCTGATGTGACTCATAGCTTAGCAATAGTGATAGCATTGAGATACGAGTCGCTCGCTTGTGTAGTTATTCTATGATGTTGTATTCACTATGTTTAAGAAATTTTAAGAATTCCATAGCTTCGTCCTCTTTCATGGGGCTCATTGATCATCAATTAATCTACTTTAAAAGGTTACAGGTTGATTAGGGTTCTACGAATAACATCTCTCATTCCTGGTGAAATGCCCCACCTTATTGATAGTTTCTACCTTACTATCATATTTGCAAGGCACTTGCTAACTGTCATTGTAAGTGAATAGGCTAAGAGTCGTGACCACCACCTTAGTGGTCACCTTCTCTGTCATTTTTATTGTATGTGTGATCACCAGAGGGTAACTATCATTATACGACTTCCCCGATAATGCTTTAAATGAGCACACATCCATTTTCTAGGTTTCTTCATAAAACTTCAACTCTTTATTATCCATTAGCTGCTGAACCAGAACACTAAAAGTGAAACAATCATTATAGTATGTCATTCTTCATGATGATATTGGAAATAATTTGTCCTTGCATTCTATGGCATATGGGTGTGAGACTAGTATCCTTGCGTTTACCATTTGCTTCCATACACATATCATTGGGGATCTCACTTTTGATACCTTTACATTGGTATGTCTTTCCATTTCCTAAATAACGGTGTTGACCTCATTCTCCCCATGATTCAGGGAAGGGTTTTGGGAAATGTTGGGTATGTCATTGAAATGAATCTAGTTTTTATTTCATAACCTCAAAATGATCCTCTTGAAGGTGATACAATTGTCAATTGAATGTCCTAAGACATCTCCATGGTATTCACAATTCGTATTTTCCTCATACCATTTCGGGTATTGTGGTTTTAGAGGATCAACTGGGTAAGGTGGCACCATATTCTTACTATGTAACTATTAGAATAGTTCTTCGTATGTCAATGGAATTGGATCAAAATGTTCCCTCTCTTTTGTTTTTGCTCTCTTGAGTCTTATCTTGATGGGTTTGAGGTTGATTTAGACACATTGATACATTTTCTAGAGCTGTAGGTGTTCACGTTATTAACTTTACCCTCTTTATTCTTTACATCAATACTTTTATTGGAATATCTTCCCTCGATTTTTCCTTGTTAATGACCATATCCACTATTTCTCCAGCCATTACTAAGTTTGGGAAACTTTTAGTGGTGATTGTTACTAAGTGTTCGAAGTAGGGAGCTTTGAGAGTATGAATGAATAACTTCATAGTTTCTTTTTCATCCAAGGGTGGGTGTACCTACATAGTCATATCCTTCTATCGTTGTGCGTACTGCCGGAAGCTTTCATTGGCTTTTTTATCCTTCCCTTACAACATTACTTGATTTGGTCGCATCTCGTTCATGTGTTTGTACTATTCCATGAATAATTTGGCAAGATCTTTCTAGGTCTTAATGTGAGACATGTTCAATTGGTTATACCATCAGATAGTCAAACCTGACAAGTTTTCCTAATAATAATGAATCAAAAGTTGGTCATTTCTCACATGTTCTATCATTTTACGATAGAACATGGTTATGTGTGCTAAAGGACAACTATTCCTGTCAAACTTCTTGAAGTTCGAGACCTTGAATTTTGATGGTAATACGAGATATGAGACCAAACTTAACTCTATGGTGTCGATCCCTTAGAAGCCTTCATCACATCTAACAGTCTTCACCTGATCTTCTAATTGTCTTATCTTTTCCTTCATTTTTTGAGACCTTGAATTTTGATGGTAATACGAGATATGGGACCAAACTTAACTCCATGGCTTCGATCCCATAGAAGCCTTTATCACATCTGACAATCTTTATCTGATCATCTTCATCAAAGTCTGTGATGTAATTTTGAGGATTTCTATTAGGATTGGTCACCTTAATTTTCCCCCTAATGGTAGAAGAATTAGCCTGATACCCATGCATGATTATTAATTTTGGTGGTGGGGCCATTGTTTCTTAAATAGCTCTTGTTTCGAAGGAATTAGCGAAATTCATCCTCGTTAACCTTGCCATCAGTTGATCAATCAGAGTATTATGATTCTTGGCAATAGAATCCAAGGTAGTCTTCAGATTCTGACTCAGTTTATTCTCCAGATCTTGTTGCAGCGTAGCGAAGATTTCCTCAATTTCCTTCATTCTAGCTTCTATTTGTCTTGACCTGAGTCGAGTGTTATACGAATGTAATGTGTCCAGTGCTTTTTCATTCAGTAAATAAAATGAATTTGATTAGTTATTCACATTTTAATAGAAAAACATAGTATGAACTAATTAAAATGCAACATAATGCATGATGAATGCATGATAAGTTTGAGACATTGACCCGAAAGTATATGTTATAATAGAATAACCTTTATTGAGACAAAAAATGTAATTACAATGAAATCAAAACATTCAAAGATAAACTTAAGCAAGATCTTCTAGACTTTGGACAACCTCTAGCAGGTTGATGAGTCTCCATGCTTCATTATTCATTTGCCGGATCTCGTGTCTTAAAATTCCATTTTTTCTTTCTAACCCACACAAGTAAGAAACGATTTTTTGTACTAGATTCAAGAAATCTTGGATTACTACATCCCTTTCCTTTACATTCCCTTGAGCATGTTCTCATCGACATTGCCACTAAAGTTTTCTGTCAAAAGGAACTATCTGAAGTTCACTTGCAAGCTTCTTGTAACCATCAACGATCCCTTCTAACTCAGCGATGTATGTTTTTATATCCTGGATATCTTACTCTCCCTGCTTTTGGAGGGCTTTCTCTAGGTCAATCATCTTGGTTTTCAACTTTTTATTCGGATACTAACTCTCAGATAATTGTTTCTGGGAAAACTTCAATTGATCTTTCATCACTTCTTTCTCGTCTTGTCTCTCAACTTTCCTCTTCAGGCTGTATGATTCATCTTTTAGAACTCTAATTATTTCTTTAAATTAGCAATCTTTTAAGCTTGATTCTTGATCTGCTTCTATAGATCCTCTAGCTCATCACTGATTTTCTTCTACTTTTTCTACTTTATCAACTTTGTCTTTCTGGATCTCCGTATCCATCTTCCGTTAGAATCTCTAGTTTTCTAGTTTTCTAACTTTTTTAGTTGTTCATCCAATTCTTTTTGTTCTGCCTCTAACTCACAACTTTGAGATGTTCTTTCATAGATCGGGTATCCTTGCCATCGATTAACAGGATGTTATCATTTTCCTTCGCCTCCTCCACTCGATATAATATGGAATAAGCATTTCTTAAGCTCCTACGACATCAGTCCGAAATATTTTTTCCAAGACTCTAAAGTAGCTTTGACCTTTCTCTTGTAGTCATCTTCATGATATACGAACTCAGATATTCATAATTTATGAGTGGCTGAAACGAATTAAGGTGCCCCATATTACCGATAACCTAAAAGTGGAGTGTAGCCAATTCCTCTCATAGTCCAAGTAGCATTACTATATTGGCGTCTCCACATCGATATATTATATCACTGTTTTTCAACCAAGGGATTCACCATACAATCTCTCTAGACTAATGGTGTGTGAACATCTTTGACCATCTTACTTAATCGCCAAAAATAAATCCTAATAATCTTCTAAAAATGATTGTGGATCCAGTCTTGTAACAACTGTATACAACCTATGAAGTGATCTCCTTACACTATTCGACAATGGTTCAACGATCGAAAAGTTTCAGCCAGAATTACCGGAGCTGGGTACGTCTTCCTTGGTAAATGTTCGAATAATTCCACTGCAGCTGTTTCAATGTACCCCAAAGTCATTAAAAAGATGACAAGGCCATAAATTCCCAACGCAAGGAGATCGACTACTTTTCATTCGTCCAGATGAGTCTCTATTAGTTGCTTAATATGGATCCATGATATCTTTTTCCTTAAGCCTTTTTGTTTCATTCGATTGGCCACCCGATCTTTACTGGTGAGCTTTTGAAATGTGGGTTGTTGGTGTTCTTAATGAATACTCGATCCAAACATATCCCCTCGTCATGTAATAGAGACGTGTATTCCTCTATTGTAGGCTCCATGTCCTCCTTGTTGAAGGTGAAACAGGTGTAGCTCGGATTCCAAAATTGGACTAAAGCACAGATCAAAGGCTCACTCATCTTTACATACAATGTCACCATAACGTTGGTAGAACTTTTTCTTCCTCTCATCCACCCAAATATCCCAGATTTTTGTAGCTCCTAGACATTATTGTGTTTGAGGTTAACTACTACATAATCTACTAGCCCATAAACATAAGAGAAAATAACCTCAGTGACCAAAAATCCCAGATAATATACGATTTTGACCAACTTTTTTTGGATTTGCGAAATTGACCAACAAAATCGCAATGCGATCTCTAATTCGCATTGCGATCTCCACTATCGCAAATTCGCGTTGCATTTCGCGTTGCGATTTTCCATTTCGCGTTGCGATAATCGCGTTGCGATTTTCTATTTCGCGTTGCGATTTTCCATTTCGCGTTGCGATAGTCTACAGTTATCGTTGCGATTTTCTAAATTCGTTGCGATAGTCTACAGTTGTCGTTGCGATTTTGTTTCTTAAGAATTTTCTCTAAAAAGATAGTATCCGCGCGGACGTGTCGAAGACACGTATTACCACGACCACGACCCGACCCGAGATGAGATGAGACGAGACGAGACGAGTGTATTGGAAACAAGTGTTGGTAATGCTCAATCCCACATTGTATTGGAAACACTATTGGGAATGATATTTAAGGCTTGGCTTTCTCACTTCCTTGTTGAGTGATAGAGAACAAGGGGGACTCTCGCGCGTCGCCGCCGTCGTCCGTCTCGTCTCGTCTCGTCTCGGGTCGTGGTCGTGGTCGTGGTCGTGGTCGTGGTCGTGGTCGTGGTAATACGTGTCTTCGACACGTCCGCGCGGATACTATCTTTTTAGAGAAAATTCTTAAGAAACAAAATCTTTTTTTTCAACGAATTTGGAAAATCGCAACGACAACTGTAGAATATCGCAACGAATTTGGAAAATCGCAACGACAACTGCAGTGGAAAATCGCAACGCGATTTTCAACTATCGCAACGCAAAATTTAAATGGAAAATCGCAACGCGATTTTCAACTATCACAACGCGAAATGCAACGCGAATTTGCGATAGTGGAGATCGCGTTGCGATTTCAACTATCGCAATGCGAAATGGAAAATCGCAACGCGATTTTCAACTATTGCAACGCGAAATGGAAAAACGCAACGCGATTTTCAAATATCGCAATGCGAAATGCAACGTGAATTTGCGATAGTGGAGATCGCAATGCGAATTAGAGATCGCATTGCGATTTTGTTGGTCATTTTCGCAAATCCAAAAAAAGTTGGTCAAAATCGTATATTATCTAGGATTTTTGGTCACTGAGGTTATTTTCTCTAAACATAACTACTTGACAGACTTTTCCCTTTCTTCTTCTGAATTTTTTCAAACCACAATCATAATTCTATATTTTTAACTTCTTGCATACGACCACTTTGTCCATTAGTAAAGACTACCCAGATTTTGATGAATACTTTGCATATCAATGCCTCTATGAAATGATGTAAATAATAAATAAAAAAGGAAATAGAAGAAAGAAAATGATTAGTAAATGGATTTAATAATTAAAGAATACATCATATCAGCTCCTAGCCCACATAATTTCTACTCGACATGCTTTCATTATTACTCGAACATGATTTCTAATCCCACATGCTTTTCGTCGAAATAAAATTCTAACCGCATAAATATCTAGTTCACATACTTATAACAACAAAAAATAAATGGTCAACATCATAGGGTTTTGCGTGTGATTTTGGGGTAGGCTCTAATATCACACTGTCACGGGGTTTGGTTCTATAAAAGGGACTCAAGTTCTCCTTGTTGGTGCCCTCTTGGGTCTGCCAGACCCTCGATCCTAAGCCCATTACAGGCTCATACGGACCTAGCTAAACTCAAGAAGATACATTCCTTTATGACTAACACGAGGAATAAATTCCAATGAAGACACTAGGTATATTACTCTCGAGAGTTAGTTGCTAGGCCTATGCGGAGAATAAATTCTCACGAATACTTCACTTTCAGCCCCACTTAAATAGATTTGGAGCTCGGGTTTAAAGCTTGAAGTGAAATATTTAAAAAAAATCTGAAAAAACTGAAAGAAAGCATCATCACAACTATTTATTTGAAAAAAATAATCAAAGGTAAATAAAATGAATTGAAAATAAATTAAAATTTAAACTTACAATTTTTGCTTAAGGATACAACCAAGTAATCAATTTTTGGACTGACTCTCAAATTTCCCTAGTGGAGTCGCCAAGTTGTTGCAACAGTCCTTTGAGTGTTCTCAGATTCTAGTCTCGACTTGGAATTAATAATGGAGTCGCCACCGATCATTTTCGAATTAGGTCAATCGGACACCTAAGTTTTTACCCATTTGTCGAATCTGTATCTTACTAGAGAATTGTCGGATTCGAGAGTCGATTACAATCGAGGAGGGATCGAATTGCCCTTTTGGTAGCATACAAATGTTCAGTTGTCTTAATTGCGAAAATTTAAAATTTAAGACAAAATTTAAAGAATGGTTCAAATTACTTACCTTTGAGAGTTGGTTATCGTAAAATAAAATAAATTAAGGATTTAAAAATAAAAAAAGAACAATTTATATCAAATTTACCAAAGTAAGACAAAAGGGGCATAAGTACCCAAATAAGGAATAATTAAAAATATACATGGAAGAATTAACACTAAAATTAAATAAAAGTATAGAAAATTTAAAGGACGTAAAAAATAAGTAAATATGAAAGACCAAAAATAAACAAACAAATAAATAAATGAACCATAAATATGAATAAAAAAAGTAACTTAACATAAAGAAACATTGTTAGAATATTAATTTAAAAAATTAAAATAAATCTTAGAAAGAATATAAAAATAAATCAAATATAATGAAAAAAGGAAAATGCAAATTAAGAAAAGGAGTAACGGAATTGAAATTAAAAAAATAAAGAAATAAAATAAAAGAAATTAATAAAATTGTGACAAAATAGGAACATAAAACAAAATAAAAAAAATAAACGACATAAACCTATCAAAATTAAGAAAACAAAATTAAAAGTTAAAAAACGTAAAACTAGATAAATTTTAAAAAGAAAAAAGTTAAAATGAATAACAATGAAATTGAAAAGCTAATTTAAAAATAAGATCATGGGAGGAGGAACAAGATGAATTTTTCAAAAGAAATAAAAGAGATGACGGTTGTAATTATCTCCTATCGGTGTGAAAATACACATATCCTATAAGAATATGGATCGAGTTCCTGGATCATTTAATCGAATATAGAGAAAATCAAAATCGTATCAAAATAAATAAATAAATAAGGAAAATAAAATTATTCAAGATCCACCAACGATTCTCATCGAAAAACCTCAAGGAATGTTAAATCTATAAAAATTTATTTAAAAGCCTTTTTTCTTCTTCCTTGGTTTTCGTTTGTCTTAAAAAAGATTTTCTTGAAGGAAGAAGAAAATAAGAAAAGAAAACAAAAACGAGACCAAAATTAACAAAGTAACAAGAACACAAACAAAAATCACCTTTAGTCAAAAGCCTTTTTTATTTCTCGTATCTTTCCCGTTACCCTCTCTCTCCCATTATAAAATAAGAGTGTCTATTTATAGCTCCCAAAAATCCTAAAAGCAAAAAGCCCTAGAATATTTTTATTAATGTTAAATACACTAGTTAAGAAAATTAATATTAACATAATGAAAAGATCTTAAATTTTCCTAAATAAATAATGGAAAATATAAAGCTGAATTAATTCACAAGTAATCAATAAAATAATTGAAAATTTAGAATAAATTAAAATTCTCCAATTTGACCCGTATCTAATTTTCTGTAAGCGCTATCTTCGCTAAAATAAGCATATCTTGAGTTCCCAAGGCGTTTCAAAATGCGTTGGAAGCTAACTAAAAGCCGGTCATATCTCAAGAGGACATCATGCCCTAGAAACGTTTGGATCTTGCTTTAAATTTTGTGGCAAGCAGTCTGATGTCTTGGGCTTTAAAATCAACTTCCATAAAATGTTTGGGCTTTGGAAAAGAAAACTAGGTCGGACAAAAATCGGGTATTACAAGTAGATCGTGTTAGTAATGTAAATATTGAATGATTATTTTTAAATAGTTGGTTACCAAATTTAGGAGTGGTTGGAGTGGGTAGTTTTCATTTGACAATTTTATCCTTCCACTACTCCTATAAAAGGGATAATCTCTCTCCCTATTTGATGCACAATTGATGATTTCTATATTTCCTTCTTGGAAAACTTTTGATCGAAGGGAGCAATACAAGTGAGTTTCACTTCCTCACTTCAGGTATACGATGTCTAGAAGATTGTGTTAACCTTGGGGGCAATATTCATTTTCAAGGTTACACCAATCCAAACAAAATTACTTTTAAAAATAGTGACTTTCATACCACGACACAATAAATTGTTCTATTTATTTTATTATTTGATTATTATTGGTAGTCAGCGTTAATGGTGTTGTTTTGCAACAATACTATTTTCTAACAATTTAGAAGCAAATTTTTTTACAGTTGTAAAACATGAATTAGACTCCAAACAACACGAACGAGGAAAAAATCGTGTGAGTATTTGGCTTTGATTAACCACGGCCATCTACTAAGATTTAATAAGATAAAGAACCCTTTTAAATACAAATAAGAATTTCTCCACAAGTAGGGATGACAAACATGTATAATTTCGTAGATTTCGCACAGTACCCACTCCAATTGGGGCGGAGATGGGTATAATTTTAGTGGGTAGTGGGTGGGTGTGGATTTAGAAAGTGGTACCCGTCGCGGGTAGTGGGTAATTAGTTTGAGACTTTACCCGCCCCGCATCCGCCCACCCACTAAATACCCATTAAATTTTGGACTATTATAAATTTAGGTATAATTTTAGGGTTTGTCATTTATGTGTGTCAAAGAACAAAAATATAATGTGTTTGCCATTTATGTTTCTAGGCTTTAATTATGTCTTTTATTATGGTGTTTTATGTACTTTAAGATCTATGTTAACACTTAATTCAGATAATCATTGGTTTATTTTATTATGTTTCTTAATGGGCGTGTTTTTTTATGTTTGTTTCTTATGTATAACTTAAGGTTATTGTCAGGTGGGTTTAGCCGAGTACGTCTCCAGTTGGGTAGTGGGTGTGGGGATGAATTTGAGAATGTACCTGTGTGGGCGGGTGTGGATTTGAAAATTTTTATCCATCATGGGTGGTGGGCGGGTGGTGAATTTAAAAATATTAGGTGGGTATGAGGATGGGGAGGGGGTATCCACACCTGACCCGCCCGTTTTCCATCCCTATCCACAATTGATGACCTATTATTATATCCATTTAATAAGCTCTCATAAATTAAAAAAAAATGAATTAGTGATACGGACATTATTTGAGGGATTCGTTGCTAATTATTATCGTGGATTTGGTGGTTCCCTGGGATTTTAGTATTTTTAAATCATTCCAAATTTTTGAGTGTTTCATGCCATAGGCCATGGTTGTGAGTATGGATGAGTGGCGTAATATGGGTTAGTTATTAATATTCTATTAGATTTATTTATTTATTTTCTTACGTAATGACTTAATTTTATGTTGATTTGTTATGGACTAAAGATGTTTTTTTGGAAAAATATGAATTAATTGATTTATTCAATATTGACTATTCAACATCTCTATTCATGAAAAATAGTTAATTCATTTCACCCAAAAAGTCAAGTCTTTTCATGTTAATATTTTCATCAAAATGTTATAATTTTTAATCAAATAGTTAAGTCATTTCATTTAAAGGTCTTAACCTTTCAGTACAAATTTCTCTCCCTATATAAAGGCTAAGTTGTGACATATCTCAACACACAACTTTCCCATTTTTCTTTCAAATGCTTTCCTTTCAAATCTTCGATTCTTCCAAGGTCATTTTCCGGTGATAGATAAAGACAAAGATTGTGTTCGATTGTTAACTATGGTTGTGCTTACTGTTGTGAACATTTATTGTTGTATCATGGGAGACCGAATTCCAACGTTACACAAAGCAATGAGGAGAAGACGAATTTGTCTTAAGAAAACTGTTCATACATGCCTCAACAAAACTCTTCTATTACTTATTCAGTTCCATCCTTTTACAAGTTCTATTCTAATTTCATAATTTTTTAATTACCATACTACAACCCTAATTTTCAATATGTGCAACAATCTTACGACCAATTCCTTGTGTTGTAGTTCAAACTCAAACAGATTATCCTGGTAATATATTTAGGATTAATATATATTTTGTTTCATATTATATTTATTATTTCGGTTTTGATTTCGATTAAAAAATGTCTAATACTTCATCCAATTCACAGTCTAATGCGATTATCGCTACATAGACTCATGTTGCGATCCAAACGTTACCTATGACTATGAGTTATAATGAAAAGCTTGTGAAATTCAATGGAGATAATTTCAAAATATGGTAACAGAAAATGATGTTTTATTTGACGACATTGAATCTAACAAAAGTTTTTGAAGGATGATCCTCCTACTATTAGAGAGGATGAAGTGGATGTTGCTACCGCATTCAACATTACCAAAGCATGAAAGCACTCGGATTTCCTATGTCGTAATTGCATCTTGAACGGTTTATCTGATGCACTTTATGAAGTATACAACGTAAATAAAACGAGTAAGGAATTATGGGAATCATTGGACTATAAATACAAAACTGAAGATATTTGTACTAAGAAATTCTTAGTTGCCAAATTCATAAACTTTGTAATGGTTGATTCTAAAACTATTGTGAATCAGGTGCAAGAATTCCAACTGATCATTCATGGTATTCTCGCAGAAGGGATGATTATAAGTGAATCCTTTCAGGTGGCAGCCATTATTAAAAAACTTCTGCCTGCTTGGAATGACTTTAAGAATTATCTTAAGTATAAGAGAAAAGAAATGACACTGGAATATCTTATTGTAAGACTTCGGATTGAAGAAGACAATACTAAACAAAACAACCAATCATGGCATTGCCAAGGAAAATGTGGTGGAGGTAAAAAAGAACTTCAAGAAAAGAAAGCAATCTCAAATTGAGTTTAAACTTAGACCAAAAGGTGGTATTTCTAAGAAGCAAAAATTCCAAGGGAAATGCTTTAATTTCAATAAGATGGGACACATGTTATCCAAATGTAGGCTTCCAAAAAGGTCCATAACAAAAGAGGTTAATGTTGTGATAGAAATTTCCAATGAAGTATCTGAACTTGACCTATGTGTTGTGGTCTCTTAAGTTAACTTGGTTGATTCAAATCTAAGAGAATGGTGGCTTGACACTGGTGCCACACACCATATTTGTTGTGATAAGGACTCCTTTACTAAGTTGGTTTCTTGTGAGAAAGGAGAAAACTCTATATGGGCAACACTGTAACTTCCAAGATCAAGGGGAAAGGCACTGTAATTTTAAAGATGACTTCGCAAAGAGTTGAAACTTCAAAATGTTTTGTATGTGTCTGACATACGAAAGAACCTTGTCTCTGGGACCCTCCTAAGTATGCATCGCTTTAGGATGGTGTTGAATCCCAAAAGTTAGTTTTATCAAAAGAGCGAATATTTGTGGGAAGGGGATATGTATTGAAGAATATTGGAAACTCAATGTTATCTATGTAAAAGCTAAAAATATGAATAAGAATGATTCTTCTTCTTTTGTTTATACGATTGAGTCGTTAAATTTATGGCATGGTAGACTCGAACATGTTTATTATGATATTTTACATAGATTAATTAACTTAGAACACATTTCCCCATTTCACATTAATTATAATCATTAATGTAAAACATGTGTTGAGGCTAAATTAATAAGGTCTTCTTTTAAACCCTATTGAAAGAAATATGGAACCTCCTGATCTAATACACAGTGATGTTTGTGACTTAAAATTTGTTCAAACTAGATGAGGGAATAAATATTTATTACCTTCATTGATGATAGCTCAAAATATTGTATGTATATTTGCTTAAAAGCAAAGATGAAGCTATAGAAAAATTTATTCTCTATAATCAGGAAGTTGAAACCCAACTTAACAAAATGATTAAGAGGGTGAGAAGTGATCGTGGTGGTGAATATATTGAACCATTTGGTCAATATTGTGCTCAACGTGGTATTATTCATGAAGTAACACGACCATACTCTCCTTAATCGAATAGAGTGGTAGAGTAGAAAAATAGAACATTAAAGGAAATGATGAACACTATGCTAGGAAGTTATGGGTTGTCATAGAAGATGTGGGGGAATATGTTTTATCAGTAAATTACCTTTTAAATAAGGTTCCCCACAAGAAAAAGGACAAGACACCATATGAGTTGTGGATAGGCAATAAACCCTCCTACAATTACTTGAAAGTGTGGGGGTGTCTTGCAAAGGTAGTGGCTCCTTTATCAAAGAAAATGAAAATAGGTCCTAAAACAGTGGATTGTATTTTCGTTTGCTATGCTCACCACAACAATACATATCGATTTCTTGTGCATGAATCAAAGAATCCAAAAATTCACAAGAATACGATATTAGAATCTAAAAATGCCTAATTCTTTGAAATAAAACTAGAGAAGCTGGCTCAATTTCAAGGAAACAAACTTTAGAAATTATTAATAAAACTAATCAAGACGTCCAACAAGAGGTTGAAGTCGAGATAGAGCCAAGAATAAGTAAAAGGGCATGGGTATAAAAATCCTTTAGATCGGATTTTCTAACATATATGCTAGAGACTGAACCCGTAACTTATAGAGAAGCTATATGTTCATACGAAAGTAATTTTTGGAAAGATGCCATCAAGAGTGAAATTGATTCCATCTTGCAAAATCATACGTGGGAATTAGTGGATCTTCATCATGGAATTAAACCATTAAATTCTAATTGGATTTTCAAGCGAAAAATGAAAGCAGATGGAACAATTGATAAGTACAAGGCCAAATTGGTTATTAAAGGGTACCGACAAAAGGAAGGTCTTGATTACTTTGATACATATTCGCCCGTATCAAGAATAACTTCTATACGAATGATACTTGCAATTACAACTTTACGAAATTTAGAAGTACATCAAATGGGTGTTAAGACCAATTTCCTTAATGGAGACCTTGATGAGGAAATTTACATAGAAAAACCAGAGGGTTATGTAGCTCCAGGACAAGAAAAGAAAGTATATAAGTTGGTAAAGTCATTATATGGACTTAAGCAAGCACAAAAGCAATGGCATGAAAAGTCTAATAGTGTTATGATATCGAATAGATTTAAAATAAATAAGTGTGACAAATGTGTGTATGTCAAAACCACTGTTGATGGATATGTAATCCTATGTCTATATGTTGACTACATACTTATTATTAGAAGTGATAATGAAATGATAAAACGTACAAAAAATATATTAAATTCAAAATTTGACATGAAAGACATATGACTTGCTGACATGATTTTGGGTATACAAATCAAAAGATCAGCTGAATGTCTCATATTGACTCAGTCACACTATGTCGACAAAATTCTTGAAAAGTTTGGCAAGGATGATTCTGGTATAGCCAAAACTCCGATAGATACAAGTCAACATCTATCTAAAAATAATTGTGAAAGTGTTAACCAAGTGGAATATGCAAGGATCATAGGTAGTCTAATGTACCTTATGAGTTGCACTAGACCTGATATGGCTTTCACTGTAAGCAATTTAAGCAGATTCATAAACAATCCAGGGGATAAACACTGGAAAGCAATTGTGAGGGTATTGAGATATCTCAGATATACTCAAAACTATGGATTGCATTATTCTAAAGATCCTGTTGTGTTAAAAGGACTCTCTGATGCCAGTTGAATATATGATATTCAAGATACCAAAGACACAAGTGGTTATATTTTAACATTGGGAGGAAGAGTTGTGTCATGGAAATCATCAAGACAAACACTTATAACTAGATCCACGATGGAATCTGAGTTTGTAGCCTTGGAAAAACTGGAGAAGAGGCAGAATGGTTACGAAATTATTTATAGGATATTTGTTGAATGGCCAAAGCCTATACCCAAAATATGTATATATTATGATAACCAAGCAACAATCGGTAGAGCACAAAATGTAATGTATAATGGTAAGTCGAGACACATGCGACGTCGACACAATACCATTAGACAACTAATCTCAACTTGAGTTATCTCTATTCATTTTGTAAGATCAAAAGATAACATTGTGAATCCGCTAACCAAAGGGTTAAATTGAGATCAAGTTGATAAAACATCAAGAGGAATGAGACTAAAGCCCATGAATTGTTAAGGCTTTATATGAAGGAAAACCTAACCTAGTTGACTGGAGATCCCAAGATCTAGGTTCAATGGGACAACCTACTTGCATAGACCTGGTGAGGTCAATGTAGGGGTTTTTATCCCGAAGTACATTCCTATGATAAAAACAATGACTAAAATGTAGATGAGGTTAAACAATGCTTTTAATGACCAATATGTGTTTCGTCAAATCGAACAACAAAGTCACCCATGTGAGAGTGAAGTGAAGCCTCTTCAAAGACACTATTGGGCATAGTTCTCTAAGATCTTGCAGAACCAGGATATGTCCACGGCTTTATAAACATAACCATGAGAACTAAACTCTTGTCAGTGAGATATTCGTGTGAGGTGTGTCATGCTTAAACAAATGGTATGACAATTCAAGGGCATCAAGTCTACTAGACAGCCAGTAAGGTAAACATATTTTCATAAGGGAAGGTTCAAAGGGGGACACCTATATATCCTATGCCAATACCAAACGTAGAATCTATCACCACATCGAGTCAATGTTTTAAACAATCAAATTCATTTATGTGGGGGATTGTTGGAAAAATATGAATGAATTGATTTATTCAATCATGACTATTCAACATCTCTATTCGTGAAAAATAATTAAGTGTTTTCATGAAAAATAGTTAATTCATTTCACCCAAAAAGTCAAGTCTTTTCATGTTAACCTTTTCATCAAAATGTTATAATTTTTAATCAAATGGTTAAGTCATTACATTTAAAGGTCTTAACCTTTCAATACAAATTCCTCTCCCTATATAAAGGCTAAGTTGTGACACATCTCAACACATGATTTTTCCATTTTTCTTTCACACACTTTCCTTTCAAATCTTTGATTTTTCCAAGGTCATTTTCCGGTGATAGATAAAGATAAAGATTGTGTTCGATTGTTCACTACGGTTGTGCTTACTGTTGTGAACATTTTTTGTTGTATCATAGGAGAGCGACGTCCAATGTTACTCAAAACAATGAGGAGAGGACAAATATGTCTTAAGGAAACTGTTCATACAGGCCTCAGCAAAGCTCTTATTCTATTTATTCAGTTTTATTCGTTTACAAGTTCTATTCTAATTTCACAATTTTTTAATTATCGTACTAAAACCATACTTTTCAATATGTGCAATAGTTTTATGGTGGGCTCAACGAAGATCTACTTCATCATCCAAATTTTAGATTTTTTAGTGTCCAAATTTTGGATTTTTTTTACAAAATATTGGTCAAATTTATTTAATAAGAATCACATGTTCTTCAAGAGAGTAAACATTATGTTCATGTCATCTCTATTTAAAGGTTATTTATTTTTATTCTTTTATATGTATTTTTTGTCTCACAAACTCAGAAACTTCTCAATTAAGGCCCCAATTGATTAATTAAAGCTATGAGTTTTTATTTTGTGATTTTTGAGGGACTGGATCTTGTGAAGAAGGCCATAAAAGGGAATTGAAAAGTCAACTAGAAAATTTAAAACTATAATTTTTGAAGTGATTAATTTGAGACAAGATCGAATGGGATCACATCACGAGTGGAAGAAAAAAAGGACCAAATTATTTAGACTTGTATTTTTCAATTCATATTATATCATTACATGAAATTGTTTATTAGTCTTTAAGTTATCTTTAAACATAGTGATAACTTTTGATAAAGTTTAAAGACTAAGACTAAATTAAATGGTTAGTTGAAGCCTACTTTTATGTATGCTTAATTATGGATGAAAATTATTAAGCAAAATTGTAATGATAACTTTAATAGTAGTGTAATAGAGTGAGTATGCATGTTTAGGATTGGTCTGAAAAAGACTTGGTATTTAAGCGTGCCTGGTGCACCACCTCTCTTTTTCCAAAGACCTACTTGTTGCATTATTCATTTCTATGCATACTATTTCATTTCATAGAATATTGTGACAAGTTTACACTCTTCTTAACTTAAAAAAGAAGTAAAAAAAGTGAAATTTGATAATCTCATTAAGATGAAAAAATTGTCATAGTAGTTGAACTATTAATGGTCTCTTCAATATTTGATTAATGTGATAGGCAATGCTACAAAAAATATTAGCTATTAAAATTCTATTATTATATTTCTATGATTGAGAAAGGAGAATTGATTGTCTATCCATGTGATTTTATGCTTAAAATCTAGCATGAATTTACTTTAATTTACTTGAGTAAAGTTGAAGGAGAATATTGTTTACATGTATTATATGATATTGATTTAGACACTTGATGTTAGAGAATGTAGGGTAAATAAAAATTATCTACTCTATAGTATGTGGGGGTTTCTAAAAGAAATTAATGATTTCATGTATTGTGTTGTGAAGTATATAAATTGTATGAGAATGACTCTTTAAATTGCATGAAAGTAAGAAAATTTTAATCTGGAAATTATAAATGATATATGTGACATTATAGTAGGTATATGTTTATCTAAGTAGAGTATTTTTTTGTGAAAACTTGTGGAAAATTGTTTTGGTAGCTCTACTATGAAGCCTAAGATGATAAGTCTTGACTTAGTCAAGCAAGAGGTTGAATGTCTTATAAATCTATCTTGTTGAAAATCTTTAAAGAAAGAAAATTATTTTTCTTTGTAGTTTTACGTGACTCGTGAGATAACATGTGAATGGCTTAAAACCATGTCTACGAAGATAATAGAAGATATGAGTTTGTAAAATAAAAATATAGTACTCAAGTTGAAGTACAATAAGATAAAAAAGAGGATTATATTAATCTCTTAAGAGTCTATAGAAATTGGTCTTAAGCCCATTAGGTTGAGGAACTAATGGATTTATAAACCATGTTTTTTTGTGGTCCTAGTGAGAAGAACTTGATGAATTCACTGATGTTAAAGGATGAGCTTTATACTCTCAATAAATTCATAGTCCATTTGGGTGGTCGAGTGAGACAAAATTGATGGATTCACTACTTTGAGATGTTGATTTTATGTTCTTAATGAGTTCATCGCCCATGATCTAGATGGTCCTTGTTGAGATAGGCTTAATGAATTTACCAAATTGATAGAATTAACTATTATATGTTTTTAATAAGTTCATATCCCAGACTTTGGGTGGTCCTTGTGAGAAAAACTTGATGTATTCACTGAATCTTAAAAAAAATGAGAGGTTGAGCTTTTTTAATGATGTTAATGATTTCATATCTCTAATTTGGGTGGTCTATATTGAGATAGACGTGATGAAATCACCTACGTAAGTGTGAAGGATTAGTCATCTTCTATGAAAGACTTCGGGCGATCTTTCTAATGTACTTACCAGCGTTTCGAGGTATATTTGGACAAATTTATTGATCTATCGCAAAATTCATTTGGTGAAGAAGTTAGTTGTGTGTTGTGAGTTTACCCATATTTTAACAAGTTTCAGATTCGTTCACTTGTTAAGAGAAGAATTGCTCATTCTACTGTTTATTAGTTCCAGATATGTTTACTAATACTTAAACGACTAATTTCATTGTTGTTTTTTTCTCGTATTCATAACTATCTACTTACTTGCATTAGTGGAGGATTGTTAGTAATGCAAATATTGGATGCTTATTTTTAGAGAGTTGGTTACCCATATTTAGGAGTGGTTGGAGTGTGTAGTTGTCATTTGACAATTTTATCCTTCCACTACTCCTATAAAAGGGATAGTCTCTCTCTGCATTTGATGCAAATTGATGGTTTCTATATTTCCTTCTTAGAAAAAATCTTATCAAAGAGAGCAAAACAAGTGGGGTTCACTTTGGGTGCACAGACTGTGTTAACTTTGGGGGACAATGTCTATTTTCAATATTACACCAATCTAGAAGAAATTGTTTCTAAGACACTGACTTCACACAGTAAATCATTCTATTTATTTCATTATTTGATTATTACTCGGTAATCAATGCTAATGGTGTTGTTTTGCAGCAGTATTAATTTCTAATAGATCGTATGTGGTAGCCATGGTGAAATTGCCTTTCCTTTCAAAATTCCAACAAAGGACATCAGAGCTGAAACAAATGTGTAGTGGGGCACACTGTTAAGGAGTAAGACAATCTCATTTGAAAGTGGTAAGGAGAGAATGCTCCACTACACCCTTGTTCTCATGACTCGACTGCTCGTTTAAAGGTCATTTTCTTATCTCCCAAATTAAGTGGTCCCTGAATCAATCCTTGTGGCGCTTCCTCTATAGACCAGTTACCGATCCAGAACTTGACATTTGTCCCAGTATGGGTAGACCAACATATACCTTTTTCAAGCAATTAGATGATCTTCCTCCGTGTTAGTCAATTTATAAATTTCTGTTTATGTGATTTCTTATTTTATTTATCCTGGTCTGCTAGTTTTATAATAATAATATTTCCAATACTCTAAATGAAAGAAGGAGCTATCGCATGCCAAGGTTTTGCAGCAGATCCCAGCTATTTGGCATAAAAGACTCTTGCCAAAGTTTTTGACTCTCTCATGAGTCTCCAACCCTTGACACAAAGGCACTATTTGTTTTTTTGAGCGTCTAAGTCTCAGACCACCATAGTTCTTAGGTTTAAGTCCACGTGTTCCACTCGAACATATGCTTTTATTGGATTAAAAGACCACACTACTTTTGCATTTCTGAACCCTCTGCTGGGAGCAACCGAGTATCTATCCCACTTTCCAACAAAGAGGGCCATCTGAATTCGGTGGCAGGGAAGTGCCTTGCCACCCATACTTGTTTACAATAGAATAATGGCATGTATTCTTCTATCAGGATTTCTCTTTTTTTCATAACATATTTCCAAAATTGTCTATCATATTACAATAATCCATGCACTCATTAAATGCCTTTATACGACAAACACTATCTGCTCGTCTTCCTACCCGCTAGTAAATCATTAAAATCCTCAGTGATAAGTCTATGTTCGTAAGCAACGGTTCTAAGACTTTCCCAACGTCGTCCACTTTAGAGCTAAAATCTTTGTAGTTACATTTGAAGTATGGTTATTTGGGAGAAAGCTGAAACTTTTGCCGCTACTAATTTCTGCTGACCAAATGATGAATCTTATCATGAAAGAGTTTGGCAATAAGGAAGTGATCAAATGGTTCGATATAAGAATCATTTATCCGATATTTTATAGTTCTTAGATGAGTCATGTACAATGTGTGTCCAGGAAGGGAGGTACCACGGTGATCAGCAATGATAACGAGTTTATACTGACATGCTTTCACCAAATTGAGAGTATGCATGTATTTACAAGAAAAGATATTTTCAAAATTTTAATGAGATAATCTCTTAAACTATTGATCTTGTTAATTGTTCGATATATTAAAATATTCTTTTTCAAAATCAAGCGAATTACATTTTATTTTCAATAATTTATTTGTATATGTTTCAAATAAGTTTATTCTTTTCAATTGCATCCAAGATTTAATATTAAGGAATTATATATTAAATTCAAATTTAAATTCATAACTTTGTAATTTAACGAGGTATTAAGTTTGGGTGTCCAAGAGCTGCTCTAATATTCCTGTTGCACTGGTTTATAGCGCCATTTTCCCCCCTATAGCAGCGTTTAAAAGCGCCGCTAAAAATGCTATCGGTGCAAAAAAAAGACCACAAAAAAACCACTAATATGAACGCCGCAACTGTTAGTGGCATTTTCTTTTAAAAACGCCGCTAAAAGTCAGGTTATGTAGTGGCATTTGTATACTAAAACGCCGCTAAAATTCAGGTTATATATCGATATTTTAGTATACAAACGCCGCAACAGGTTCACCATATAGCGGCGTTTTTGGGCACAAACGCAAAAATATCGTAATAGGTTTGATATTTATAGGTGTTTTCCCGCAACATGTTCGCTATTTAGCGGCGTTTTTAGTCACAAATGCCACAATGGATTTGATATTTAGCGACGTTTTGCTCAAAAACACCACAATAGGTTGGTAATTTAGCGACGTTTTTCCTAAAAATACCGTCAAATATGCACTATGTTAGTGGCTTTTTCCCCTAAAACGCCGCTAATCGAAACTGATTTTCAACATATATTCTTCCTATTTCGTATTATTCAAATTTAACCTATAACAATATCCAATAACCATCTTAAATTTAATTAATGTTCGAATTAAGTAATAATACATAAAACATAAACAAATCAAAGTTTACAAACATTCAAGTTAAATATAATGTAGTTTAACATTTTTCAATAATATAAACAAAACATTAACCTAAGAAAACACCTAGGATGATGAATTCTTCGTTTGCTTATGCTTTATCATCTGCTTTATAGCTTCAATTTGATTTTGAAGTTCTTCATTTTTTTTTCCTGAAATGTTGATTCTCTCTACTTCTCTCGCTACTCTCTCTTCTTCTCTCACTGCTCTCTCTGCTTCTCTCTCTTCTTTTCTCGCTTCAGCCTCGGCTTTCATTTGAGCAAATTTTTATCAACTTAACTCAACTGTTGTTTTATTCGATTAACTTCTTGTTGAGAAGACTGGTTGTGTGATGACATGTACTGAGACGAGCTGGATGAAAAATATTTGGTTGGAGTAACGAATGAACCCTGACAGTGAACTCTAAGGGTGTTCAGATCCAATCCAAACCAAAAAAATAACCGAAAACCGATCTAAAAAACCGATAACCGAAAAAAACCGAAACCGATTTGGTGTGTTTGGTTTTTTTTTTACAAAACCGATCGGTTCGGTCCGATTTCAGTTTGGACATCCAGAACCGATCCAAACCGAACCGAACCGATATTTAGTTATCTAGCAGAACGACACCGTTTGATGTTCTGACCAAAAACTAAAACCTAGCCCACTTTTCCCAATTTACTCCGCCTCTTCGCTCCATCGCATATCTTCTTCTCTCTTACACGCTACGCTACTGTTTCGCTTCCTCTTCTCTCTCTGTCTCTCTTATTTTCAGCAACGGTGCTCGAATCTTTTTCTTCTTTGTGGGGTCTTGGCTTTCAGGTATAGCATCTTCTCTTTGTTCAATTAAATGTTATTTCTTTCTTTATTTGTTCATATTTTAATCAATTTTTTTGGCAATTCGTTAGAATTTGGATTTAATTTCGGTACTTTTCGATTACCTTTTTTTATTTGTGCGAAATAGTGGTGGGTTTTATCTAAAAGTGGAGCAACATCGGTTATATTTGTTTCTTAATAGGAATTTTCTTCTTGTTTTCAAATCCTTCTAGGTTTGGGATTAACGAGTTGTTGAAGTAAATTAGAAGTATGATTATCTGTGATGATGAAATTCAATCGATTCAGATTTCAGAGCAAATGGTTTCGTCTTCATAGTTGTACCACGTGCTTTGTTTATTTATTTATGTTTCTCTTTCGCTCTTTTTGCAAAATTGCTTTGTTATGAGCCTATTTATGACAGAGCAAGATCTTTTTTTGTGCTACTGCATCCAGTTGTTTGTAAAGTTGGAACTTGATAACAATGTAGTGATAATCTGCTTCTTTGTTTCATTACATTGAATGTTATGATCTGTTTTTTTAGGTGTTGGTGAATATTTACAGTACTGGAAATGGAATGCATAATTGCATAGAAAGACCCTTTTATGCATATTTAATTATGTTCCATAGAAATAATCTATTTATAGTACTGGAAATCTGGAATGCCTAATTGCAGGTCACGACATTGAAACATGTGGAGAATTTGGAAAGCAAAACCATTTGTGTTGGGATGATATAATTTTGAAAATTAGAATCCAAAAACCGCACAAATCCAAACCGAATCAAACCGCACTTAATTGGATCTGATCGGATCAGATTTTTTTTTAGAAACATCCAAACCGCAAATTTGTATACTTTCAGATCGGATGAAATTTTAGCCAAAAACCGATCCAAACCGACCGCGAACACCCCTAATGAACTCGACCATATCTTTCAAGATCGAAAACTTCAACAATAACTTGATTTTCAATCTCGTCCGCATTAATAGAAGCATGGGATGAAGCCGTAACTTTATACTCTACCTTTTTATCTCTCAATTTTTCATGATAATCAGTTAAGAATTTAGAACAAATTCAAACATTATATAAAATAAAAATGTTATACTATAAATATAACATAATGCAAATTTTATGTCAAGTAAATATACCATAATTTCTGCAGCTTCAGGAGCCATAGGAGAGCCATCTTTTTTTGTATGTGTCATTTCGAATAGCTTTATTCTTCCAACTCTATTAGCGGACGTGATTTACTACAATATAAATTATAAATTAATACTTACAAAAAGTAATAAATAATGGAAAAAATGTTAATTACTATATGGTACCAACTTAAAATGACTATATGAATAATCATAACTAAAAAAATAATACATGTTCATGAGCTACACAAGCAAAGCTCTTCGATCCAGCAATGTGAGTAAACTTTTGTTGTTGTTTGCTATCAATATCAACGTGCTCTCGGTCCTACAATTTGAACTCCACATGACTTATAAAGTCAATAATATAGTGACATAATATTATTTTTAAAGCGCACATACCCTCTTTTCTTTGAACTCCAAAACATGATTGTATCTTCCCATTGATATCTGAGCATTCCAGGTGAGACATTTTGCAGCTTTCCTTCAAGGCTAAGATTGTTCTTAAAATATATATTTTTACGAAACTCTTGTGGTGTCTCCATTTCTTTCCTAACGCTTACTTCAAATAATCATCTGAGACCTCTAAAGAAAATTTCTCCTATAAATTACACAAGAGTTGAAAGTATATAAATATATTACTATTAAACTACAATTAATTATTTATTACAATGAAATTATTACCTTAACGCAATCAACAGCTTGGTTTTTGCTACTATTCAGCATCTCAAGCCATGACTCATAATTGATTGGTATAAGACTTGCATTGCGTACAATAATGCCTAGGTAACCTGATAGAACACATCTTTTATCCCAATAGGTTGACCGACATCGTTAGTTGAAACTCTCACGTGGTCCCCAAGAGGAAGTTGGTACAATTTCTTCATTATCGTACGACCTCTACTCTTGCGCCTTTGACCATTTTCAGCTACATAAGAAATAATTTAGTGTAGGATTTTGAAATCAAGTCAATAAGAAAATCAGTCACAATTTAAATAAAGAGTCGAACATTACCTTCAATTGTACAGTTTCTTCAATTGTATTCAGAACTTTGTTAGATGCAACACCAATCGACTCTTCATTATTTGTTTCTTCCTTCTCTTGAGGAGTTCGAACAATCCGCAAATCACTTAATTTTTTCCTAGACATTATATCTGCAATAAATAAACAACAATATTAATAACTACTGACAACAATACTATTAATATATATATTCGACGACGTCAACATATATAATTGATAACATTATAAATTATTCAATTAAGAGAAATAGCCCCAAGTAGATCTATAACTGAAAATAGAGCTGAAAAATTATAATTCAGACAGTTAAATAGAAATTGGCCAAAAAGATCACAGTCGTTGATGAAAAAACAAAGTTGACCATAACTGAATTTGCAAAATAGATTTCATTGAAACCAAAACAGCCAGAGGTTTAATTCTCTTATCACCGTCATTAATCTTAATGCTTATAGATTAAACAAGACTATCCAACTAATTTACCAAAAGACCTAGCCCAAATGCTACCTCCATAATAGTTCACCAAGGTCATTCATATCATTAATAAATACATCAAAATCCTCAAGGAACCCAAAATAGAGCATAGAAACTGAGACCTGACCAAGATCCATTATTTTAAACCGCCATGTGACTTCTCTGCTCTGCCCTACTTCTCACTGTCTCTTAAAGTTTATGGTTTTTCAACTCTCTGAAAATTTTCAATGAATTTTCGTATACATTTAGATATGCAACCGAATTTGTTCATTAGTTTGGGTGCAAAAACGAAGTGTGAACCACCCACTCTCCGTCTATATTTAATCAGTAAATCTTAAATAGAATAGCAACTAACGACACCTGGAAATTCTTAGGGTTAAGCAGAACAAGATACCCAAAGCAAGAATGAGGTAAATCTTGAAATTCTTATAATATTTAACAAGATTTTAGTAAAAATTTAAAATAATAAAGGATAATTTCAAGAACCCAAACAAATTATGCAAGAAATTTTAAATAGTTTTATCTAACAACTGAAAAAAGAAAAATACCTAAAAAATGGTAAAACACAGAAAATAGTCAATGATGCAAGAAATCTGAAACAACGGAAGATGTTCTTACCTTTGTTACTGTCGCCGATAGAAGAAAACTGATGTTGGTGTCGATCAGAAGGAAGGAAAAATCACGCGTAATGAAAACTGATTTTAGGGGTCGGTGGTGAAAGAAAAAAAAGAGACTCACGATGTGAGTTGAAGAGAGAATGGTGTTGAACCTTAACGGCGGAAATAGGTAAAGAAACAGATGAAAAGGGGGGAAATGGTTTCACAGGATTAAAGGTATAACCTTTGCTGCGTTTGTAAATTCAAACGCCACAAAATGATTGAAATAACGATGTTTTTTAATTTAAAAATGGCACAAATTGATGAGACTATTGCGGCATTTATTAAAAAAGCCACAAATTACTTACCTATTGCGTTACAAACGCTACTATATGTTTAGTCGATTACGGTGTTTTTTGTAAACGCCACTAAAGGGTATGGGATGACAGCACTTGTGTCATTTGTAATTACAAACACAATTATATATTTAATATATTGCAGCGTTTTTCTCAAAAATGCCAATAAAGTATGAGTTTGTATCGGCGTTTGCCTAAACACACCGCTAATATTACTATTTTGGGATGTTTTACCTATAAACGTCGCTGTATGTATAAAATAGAAGCGTTTTCTATCAAAATGCCGCTAATAATACAGCTATAGATCTATTTTGCTGTAGTATGTCCATAGCCAATTCTCGAACTTATTCTTTTTTCTTCGATTTTCAAGCACGGACTTAAACCTTATTTTTTAAAAGAAGATTCTGAAACTTTACGTAAGATAATTTTATTAATGATCGATGGCATCTAATTTAAATGGTCAATGACAAATACATTTTTAATAAAATCTAACAACTTTTTTAATCGATAAAAACACATATTTCTAAAATAACGAATGGATAAGTGTAAATAAATAGTCATCGAGTTGCTTTTAAGAAAAAAGGTCATGACAAGAATTATATAAAAGTAATCTAATATTTAAATTTTTTTTATTAATAATATTTTAAACTTAAATATTTTAGAATGATGTTTTCGGTGTATTGAACATTTCACGTTAACGTTTTCCTTCAATAGTACAAATTAAACTTGTCAGGGGGGAAATAATTACATGAAGCAGTCTTAAAAAAAAACATGATATTTAGCATATCGATAATAAACGATAAATATCACTGAACTTTAGGATTGAAAACATTTCACATTAACGTTTTCCTTCTATTAGGTTATTTATATATATCACTGACAGTATCTTGGGTTACTATAATTATTAGGGTAAACTATATCAGATACCACTGAATTTTAAGTATTATTTCGTTTATACCATTAAATTTTAATTTTATCAACTATAATACTGAACTTTGATTATCGTTTCAATTATACCATTGTATTGTTAAATCGTTAATAGCCAGATCAAAACAACGTCGTTTTGTTTAGGTGTCTACGACGACGACCGTCAACCACATCATCGTGTCGTTAATGATTTAATGGTTTAGTGATATAATTGAAACGAAAATTAAAAATCAATGTTATCATTGACAAAATTCAAAATTCAATAGTATAAATGATACAAAGCCTAGGGCTGTAAATGAGATGAGACAGATTGCGAGCTACTCAAACTCGATAAATACTCTAATCGAATGGACTTGACTCGAGTTCTTAATGAGCTATAAATAGCTCGACTCGACTTGATGTTCGACTCGAAAAACTCGTGAACAGCTAAAAAATATAATATATTAAGATTTTATTTTAAAAAATAAATTATTAATAATATTAACATCTATGTGTTGATTTTTAAAAAAAAGAATGTAGTATAAGATTTTCATGTATTTAAGGTTCAGGTCGACTTTGAGTTTAAGGCTTCAATCGAGTTAAGTTTAAGATTTTTTTCATTTCGAGCTTTCTCGAGCTTTTACGAGGTTCAATTCATGATTTCAAATTTGAGTTGAGCTTTAAAATTTTAGACTCGCGAGTTTTCGAATTGAGCTCCATTTTAGAGTTTTCGAGCCGAATTAAGCTCAGTAATACTCGGTTTGTTTACATCCCTAACAACACTTAAAATTTGATGATATCTAATATAATTTACCCTCATTATTATTACTTCTACTTGCATAATTGTTAGTTGTGTCAAGTCACAAGTGTATCAGAATCACCTCTATTAATAGAGCATAGTCGCATAGTACTTGTTAATAAGGATAATAATTGTATAATAAATTGATAATTTTATTCCTTTTAAATTTAAATAAATCAACAACAATTCATATTCATATTTTATTAATTTAAAATCAGAATAATGAGGACCTTGTTTTAAAATCTTTATTAATTAATGTTTAAAATATTTCCAATGATCAAATTCTGCAACTCTTCTGTAATTGTTAGTCCAACTAAATTAGTTTACATGTTGCATCAAAACTATATTTTAATAGAACATTTTATAAAGATGTTTTAAGAGGATTAAAAAAAACATTTTTATAGAGCAAAATGTTCAATCAAAGTATATTATTATATGTGAGGTGAGAATTAAATAGTTTTACAAACCATTGTGATTAAGCCTTTCCTCATCTCAATTTTTTTTATTTAATTATATTTTAAAATATTTTAATCCTTAATCTTTTAATTTTTATGATTTAATTACTTTTTATGATCACATTTATTTTAAAAATTAAATAATCTATCTTATCATACAAATGTAATATTCATCTTATACAAAAAATAAGTGATTTACACAATGCACCGTAATTATATTTTAAATTAAATTTTAGTGAAAATAATATTTTTTAAATAACAAAAAAAAAGTTCAATTTTAATAATAATTTATTTATTTTTGAATAGGTAAAAAGGAATTTTGAAAAATAATAAGAAAATACAAATTCATTAAATATTACTCCATATAAAGGTTGTTTTTAAAAATGAAAAACAATAAACATTTTAGAACAATTAATTATTTTATAAAGATGTTTTGAAGGAATTATATACAAAAATAATATAATTGTTAAGCTAGCAGTTCAACTATCTCTGAACCGAAGGAGAGAAAGTAGAGAAGAAAAGAGAGGTAGTAGTCTCTATCATTTTATTAATGAAGCTGTGACATCTCTGAAACAGAGACCAACAATTTATACAAGTGATGAGACTGCTGAGCTCATAACAGTCAAAACCAAACGTAAACAATCAAACAGTAATAAATGCAAAGAGAAATAAACCAATTTAACACTATATGCTAGCATTCCCTTTGCTTCCTCAATCCTGTTGAACTAGTAGAATGCTAACACTAATATTTTATTTTTTTTAGAGGATTTTTTATTTGTATTAATCAAATTATTTATTATATATTTTTTTATAAAATTATCAATATTCGGTCGATTGATAGATTGATATTTCAAACTTAACTATTTTAGAAAGGTGTTCTTGGTGTGGGTGTTATCCGGGGATAGGAATTGGATCGAAAGCATTCCACATTTAACGTTTTCCTTCAACAATACAAATTAAACAAGCCAGCGAGGAAAGCTGTCTTAAAAAACCATAATATTTAGCAAATGGGTAATAAACAAGTCTTACACAAAGGGGATCTATTAGGTTAATTTTCTATTTATAAATATGAACGTTATTAAAAATATCAATAATTCCAGTATCTTGGGTTAATATACTTATCATGAAAGACTAATTCATTTAGTATTTATGAGATAATAACCTATCAATTAATCTCAATGGTTAAAATGGGTATTATTTTATTTTAAGATCTTGGATTCAAACAGTTGTATCTATAAAGTGTGTATTTAGTTAATAATTATGAAAGATTTTGAATATTTAAAGTTTTAGATTTTAATTTTAAAACATGTGATAACATTTTAATATACTTTTAAATATTTCATTAAGAATATATCAAATACTAACCCAATTATTATTATTACTTCTACTTGCATATTAATGAAGCATAGTACTTGTCAATAAGAATAAAATATTAATCTTTTCTAGAGGACAATTGGAATTCAAAACAATATACTAACAAAGATCAATCGTCATTCATAAAATAATCTAAGTATTGAGTCAAGAGTCAACTGCAAGGGAATAGTGATGCCATATTTCAATTTTTGAGTCTAGTTTAGTCTACCAAGATAATAATATGGTTTGGTTAGGAAGCTAAATAAAATTAAAGGATTCAAGATAATCTTTTTTTACGTTAGAAGAGTAAATTTATATAATCTTACAAAAATAAACTTATAAAATTTTAAGATAAGAAAATACACTATTAATAATAAATGCAAATATAATACTTAAATTGTATGATAATTAAAAAAATTAGATGGATGCTGGTCCCGTCTATCCTTTGGTGGAATTAAATCTAGAATAAAACACATTGGGATTTAACTATAGTTGGTTCATGTTCCTTTTGGATGTAAAACACTCGTTGCATGCATGACATGTCAAGAACGCAGACCTCTATACCCCCATCAAACGCATGAACAAATGGAATCTTCATTCTGCAGGAACAAAATGGAAAACTAAAGGACAAATAAACAAGGATCCAAGCCACGGTTGCCTGCATATACCTGCTCATTATTGATGTCTATTTCATTTTTCTTGTACAAGGTAATTAAAAGAAAGGTATATGTATAAGACTGTTCCTTTCTCATGCAAAGCAAAGAGCGCCGTTAGACCGAGCTAGTGACTTCAACCCCTTCATCACGTTCTATCTTGCGGCTATGGAAAACCTTGAAAGTATAAAATTTTGAGCATATTAAGTAGTATACAAAGTTTAGAGCTTGCAAAAAAGTGATCAACCAATAAAAATACTCCAACTTCCCCTTATTCAAGTTCTTGTTGGGAAGCCAGTCAGTGTACTTGTGGACTAGCGTAACCAGAAGCGTGCTCGTGTAGTCCCCTGCTGAAATGGATGTCCAGAACAATGCTGTTGCAGTGCTTCTCATGCTCTCGGGAGCTTGGTCGTAGAAAAACTCGAGGTGACCGATAGCCGTGAATGCCTCGGCAATACCGTGAAGGCTATACTGCGGCACGAGCCAAAATACAGAGATGGGAATTATCGATTTCGGGCTGTCGATTAGGCCATCGGCCAAGGCTGCATGTTTTCTCTTCACTTCGACGAATCCGGCTACCAGAGTTGCTAATATCGAGATGAAAAAGCCTATTCCCATCCGCTGCAAAACGTTTATGCCCCGATCGAGCCCCGTGAACCTGCGGGCTACATGAACCAGTATGCGATCGTACAAGACTATCACGATGAGCGTCGACAACTTGGCGAAGACCGACATGGAAGCGGAGGGAATCTCGAATGACTTGCTCAGGTGTTTGTCCATCGTGTTGCCCTGTTGTAAGGAAAATGTGTTTTGTTGAGCATCGGCTGCGGCAAACAGAATACCAGCTCCCCAAATCGGTAGCATTCTGAATATGCATTTCAATTCTTCAACTCTATGGACAGTGTTAAGTCTCCAAAAATTGGGTTTTTCTGACGATGCAACACCATCTTCTTCAGTCACAATGGCAGCCTTATCCAGAAACCTGCATTTTGCACACATTTTCATTTGGTTAATCATATAAACATTGAGATTAATTTAAAATCACATGAAAAGAGGCAAGTGCCAACTTGAATTGATTTGTATGATGAAGCAGTCCGTCACTGGAAATCGAGCCATCAAGCACCTCGTTGACATACAAAAACTTAGGATCAGAAATCAAGGGAATCTTTCTCTTTCTAAAAGCAGCAGCACAGACTTGAAAGACACGAGTGTAAGGACTTCCAGCAGGATCCAGATTTCGGTAAAGAGGGTAACCAATGAGGAAGACGATGATGGACAAAGCCATGGTTATGGTAGGAATCCCGAGGCCGAAGCTCCATCCTACATGGTCTTGGATATACACGATCACAGTTAATGCTATCAATACGGCGACTCCCAATGCAAAGTAGTACCAATTAAAGAACACCCACGTTTTATGAGGATTCCTAGGGTCCTCCTCAACGAACTGCTCCGCCCCAAAGGCCGACACGCAAGGTCGGATTCCGCCGGATCCCAAGGCTGCCAGCATAAGAGCAAGGTAGAGAATAGCCGTTTGACTGCCGTTGGCTTCTTGGCAAACTTGGTTACCTTCGCATGGCGGTGGCCGGAGCTGTGGCATTGCTGCCGAGAGTGTTAGGACTATCATTCCCTACTCATCACATCAAATTATATATAAGCTGTAAATTTGATGCTTCTTCTTCAACTACATGAAAACTGCAATTATTCTTACCATTAGGTATATGGCTGTTGCAACAGTGATGGTCCAGAATTTCCCAGCATATGAATCAGCAATGAAAGCCCCAAGCAGCGGCGTCAAGCTCGAAGTACCATTGAAGTTGGTGACAGTGTTGGCTGCTTTTGTTAATGGCATGTGAAGCTGGTTTGTCAAGTAGTTAACCATGTTTTTACTGAACCCCACCATTGCCAGTTTCTCGCATATCTCATTTACTGCAACATCCACGGTCAAGCATAGCAATAAACGGCTTAACAAAAATGAAAAACAAAACTCAAGATTCCAACAGATATCAAAAAGCTTACTTATGATGAATGGCATTGTCTTAATGCCACCTTTGTTGTTATCGACAAGTGTCTTATTCGACTGGTCATCACCATTTTCAGAAGCACCGAAGCTATCTTTGTTTTCCATTGTTGCAGTCGCTATGTTCTGATTTTTTTCCTGAATTTTCTACTGAGATCCTTGTTCACATAACTGTGATTGAAACGTTATAGTGAACTTGGGTCAAAAGGGAGAAGAAACAGAAACCTAGGATCGCTCAAACAAAGCAAGGGCAAAGAGGAAAACTTGTCTTCTAGCCTAGCCTTGCCTGCATTTCTGTTACTAGGATTAAAGCCTATAAATAGACCTTTTTCCCCTTATTTATTACTAATTTATTTATATGTTTGTGTTCTCTTTGCACTATTGGGAGGTTGGTAAAACGTTAGGCATTGGGAAATAATGGCATAATGTCGAAAAAAATATATTAATGTTTAATTAAATAATTTTAAATTTTAGGAGTATTATAGTTTTGATGTTTTATTTTAACGTAAAAATTTTAGGAGACACGGCAGAAATATGGCGCACGATTGTGGTTTTCTCTGGGTGCACGTTAGCAGAACTAATGGAAACTGAGAATTCCGTCTTGTCTTCAGTGAACCGATTGATTTCTACTCCAATTGTCTCTTCAGCCTACTTCATATTCTTTAATTGTTTCGCTTGTGAGTCTGATGGATTGACGTAAATTGTTTGCGTGTTCAGTTGGGCAAGAGTTAGATTTCTTTCCCCGAAAATTGCGAGAGGGATTTCGACCGTTCAACCACCACCTGAAGTATTTGAAGCTGGAATAGCATAATGGAAATTATCTTTTGTGGGGCAATTTCTTGGGGTTGTTCCTAATTTTGCCACAATGCAAAGAATCATTGAAAATTTATGGAAAAGATTTTGCAAGGAGCCCACATTCAGGTCAGTCACATAGGAAACAATCTCTACATATTTTCTTTCAATTCTGAATCTGCAAGGGATTGGGTCTTAGAAAATGGTCCTTGGCACATCCTAAACAAGCCATTGATCCTTAGGAAATGGAAACCAAACTTGAAAAAGCTTAATTTTGATTTATCGAGAATTCCAATCTGGGTTCATCTTTATAGTGTTCCTCTCGAACTTTTCCCGCGTGAAGGATTAAGTTACATTGTTAGTGCCATAGGTGTTCCCCTTTCAATGGATTCAATTACTGCCTCTAAATCAAGATTATAATTTGCAAAAAAATTGTGTTGAAATAGGGGTGAATGAGGAAATCCCTAAGTTTATTGATGTTGTCCTTAATAATGGCCAAGCTACTTCGATAGCTGTAGAAGTGCCTTGGCTTCCTTCTTGCTGTAGAAAATGCAAAATATTTGGCCATAGTGATAAAGGATGCTCAGAAATTTCAACCACTGCCCCTGTTACCGCTCAAGTATGGAGGAAAAAGGGACAAAACAACACTATCTCAGTGGCTCATATTGCTGGTGGTAATTAAGCTTTGCAGGAATCAAAGTCAGTTGATACAAATGTTATGGATGAGAAAAACACTAAGGAGGTTGGTACTAGAAGAGAATTAGCTCCTGAAAAATAAACAATTCCTAATGACTCTGTTGCCGAGGGAGAGCACTCAAATTCTGATCTTCAAATCACCAAATAAGATGGTAAAGAAGTTATTGATATCAATGTTGAAGGTGAACCATCCCTTTCTGTTCTTACCGTTTCTATTGATAAAGGAAAAGAATCAAATCAACCTTTACCTCCTAAACGGGGTGGAGGAAGGCCAGCAAAGGACAAATCCAAAGCGGCTTTAGCAAGATCCAAAAATATATTTGAAATTTCTAAATTCAGTGGATTAGAATCATCATTCCTCAAAGGGTCAGGGTAGAAAAGTATGAGCTGCTTCCACTGGTGTTACAGATTTGATTAAGGACCTCAAAACAAAAAAAGATTCACTTAGATAAAGCAAAGAGTTCATCAGTTGGTAGTAATGCGGGCGATATGGGATCCCCATCTCAATGACAATGATAATTAGTTTTTGGAATGTTAGAGAATTAAACAATCCTCTAAAACAAGGTAAAGTCATACAAAGGACAACCCAAAATAATGTTGATTGTTTTTGCTTGTTGGAGACCCGAGTAAAAGTCAAAAAATCAGTTGAATTATTCAATACTAGATTTTAGAATTGGAATGTCTGTTCTAAATATGATTCTGCTACGAATGGGAGGATTTGGATTCTTTGGAAAAATGGTTTGGATATTTCCCAATGTCATGCTTCGGCCCAGAGCATTTCTGTTAAAGGATCCTACCATGGTGTTCCTCTGATCATTACTGCGATTTATAGCAGCAATGATGGTATTATCCGAAGACAGCTCTGGCAACAACTCCTTTGCCCTGGAAACTAACTTCGCTACATTTCCTTGGATCCTAGGAGGGGATTATAATGTTACCTTGCATCCGAATGAAAGCTCTGACCATGAGCTTTTGGGACCGATCATTAATACTGACATGAAAGACTTTCAAGGTGTCATCCAAGATTTACAACTCCAAGATCATCATTTCTTTGGTCCTACTTTTACATGGAGCAACAAACAAAAATACACTTTCCTTGTACGAAAAGTAGACAGGGTGCTTATCAACTCCAAGCGAATTAACTCATTCCATAACTCTCTTGTGGAATTCCTTGCGTATGGCTCCTCTGATCACTGTATGGCACTGGTTTTGCTAAACAAAGTGGTACAAGCTAATAGACCCAAGCCTTTTAATTTTTTTTATTTTTGGACTCTTCACCCATATTTCTTAAATGTAGTCAGCCACTCTTGGCAACCGGAAATTCAAGGAAATCCAATGAAGATTCTTTTTCTAAAGCTTAAGCGCCTAAAAGCCAATCTAAAGACCCTAAATAAAGATTGTTACAGTGATATTTCAACTCGGGTAAGACAAAATAAAAATGAGATGGAACTGCAACAACTCTCAACCTTAAGAGGAGAAGACTCTATCGAAAAGGAACTGGATTTACAAAGAAAATTAAAATCTCTTGAAGAAGAACAGGTCATGTTTTAAAAAACAAAAACAAAAGTGCATTGGCTAAAAGAGGGTGACAAATGCTCAAATTTTTTCCATTATGTTATTGCTACAAAAAACAAAAGGGACACAATCAGGGTTTTTGTCAATGACCAAGGTAGAAGGCTTGAGCCTTTTGCTGAAATGTCTTCTGAAGTGACTGACTTTTTCACAACATTGTTAGGTTCTGTTGATTCAAATGTAAAAGAATGTGAACCTAGTCTTTTTAAAGAACTGTTGCACACTAGCTTGACTCTTGAAGATCCTTCTGATCGTATAAAAGATGTCACCTTTGAAGAGATAAATGAGGCCATCTTCAGTCAAGGTAATGACATAGCTCCTGCCCTGACGGTTTTACTTCATATTTTTTCAAAAAAATCTTAGCATATGGTTGGAGATGAGGTGGTTGATGCTATTAAGTATTTTTTTCAAGAGACATCCATCTTTCCAGCGTTCAATGCCACTACCATTGCATTAGTTCCTAAGGTTCCTAATCCTAGCAAGGTTTCTGAATTTCTTCCAATTTATTGTTGCTCAGTGGTGTACAAGACAATTACAAAGATCCTTGTTAAAAGGTTGACAAATCTGCTACCAGTGATAATAACACTTAATCAATCTACTTTTGTAAAAGGAAGAAGTATTATTGACAACACTCTTCTTCCTCGGGAACTGGTAAAAGGTTAAGGGATGAAGACCATTTCCCCTAGGTGTGCATTGAAAATTGACCTCCAAAAGGCTTTTGACTCTATCCACTGGGGCTTCATTTCTGCTATCCTTAAGGCTTTAGAGCTGCCAAGTAAATTCATTGGTTGGATCGAAGCTTGTTATTCAGAAGCTAGATACTCCATCTCTTTTAATGGAAGTTTGATTGGCTACTTCAAGGGTGCAAGGGGAATCATACAAGGTGACCCTCTATCCCCTATCTTGTTTTCTTACAATGAACGTTCTATCTAGAATTCTTAATATTGATGCTATCAGAGGTATGTTCGGTTTCCACCCTAAATGTAAGAAGATATGCCTCACTCACCTATCATTTACTGATGACCTTTTAATCTTCTGTAAAGGCAATATCGAATCTGTTGTTGGAGTCATTACTGTCTTGGATTATTTCTATAAATTATCTGGTCTTAAACTTAATGTTGCTAAATGTGAATTATATACTGATGTAATCACATCTCGAAATCTTGAGACTATTTTAAACTCAATAGGATTCAAACATGGTTTTTTGTTTGTGAGATACTTAGGGGTTCCTTTAGTCACAAGGAAACTCACCGAAAAGGACTATGAGGTTCTAATTGATAAGATTAAGTCCAAACTTCACCAATGGTCAAGAAAGAATTTGAGCTACGTATGCAAGCTTGAACTGGTGAGACCTGTCATGTTCAGGGTTGCAAATTATTGGTGCAGGTAGTTAATTTTGCCTCAATCAATCATGAACAAGATTGAGCAACTTTGCTATAGATATTTCTGGAAAGGTACTGATAAAACTGCCTCTAGAGCCAGAGTTAGTTGGGAGAAGATTTGCCAACCGAAATCTGAAGGAGACCTCGATCTAAAGAATATCAAAACATGGAATAAATCGTGTATGTTGCATCTCATTAGAAATATTCTTGCGGGAGAAGGCTCTCTGTGGGTTACTTGGATCATAAGATAAGTGATTAAGGATCAAGACTTCTAGCACATTGAAGAAACAACAAGTACAAGCTGGTGCATCATGAGACTTTTAAAACTAAGAATAGTGACTCACCTAGTATTATCTTCTGTAGCAAAGAAAACAAAAGAAATATGGGAAGAGTTACGGCTTAAAGGTGACAAAGTTATATGGCATAAACTGATTTGGTTTCTCCTCCATATTCCTAAACTTGGCATGATTTCTTGGATGGTTATTCTTGATAGACTACCAACTAGGGAGATACCACAACGTATGAGAATCATTACTAATGGGCTATGTGTAATCTGCAATGAAACACTGAAAACTAGGGATCATTTGTTTGCCAAGTGCACGTTGGCTGCTACCATATGGAAGGCTATCCTGAATCTCACCGACTTGAACAAACCTTCTTTTTCATGGGTCAACTTGCTTGATTGGGCATGCGGTGCTTGGAAAGGTAAGTCCCTCCTTTCAACCATCTTGAAGCTTGCTTGGGGTGCTTTCAATTATTTCATATAGGAGGAAAGAAATCGAAGATTGTTTCGAGGAATATCAAGATCATAGGATGTAATCCTGAATTTCATTAAGGAGATTGTAGGTATTCAACTAAGTGGTAGGAATATAAATAAATTGGATAACATTAAATTTACTCTTTGTAATCATTGGGGTATAGTTTAATTCTTTTTGTTGTAAATAGGTTCCCCTTTTGTTCCTTGATTAGATTTGTTTTTGTAGAAGATTACTGCATTCTTCGGTAATAAAATTTTAATTATCCAAAAAAATATTTTAATATATGATTAGATAATTATTTTTATAATTATTTTTTAGAATAATTTAGTCTCCTAGGATTTTATTTTTAAAGTAAAAATGCTTTTAATTTGGAGCATTGATTGTTTGCTTACTCTCTATTTAGGAAGATATCTTTTAATCGTAAAATAAAATGTTAAAATCAAAATATTTTAAAAAAATAAAATTAAAATAATTATTTAATTTGTTGTTAGAATTTTCTTCTTGTTAAAAGTTTTTAATAACTGAATGATATATGAATCCAAGGCTTCGTGACCAAAAATATATCGTAAATGTGTTGGTATTTTGTTTTGTTTTATTTTAAAATCAATTTTATTTGTACTTAATTGAAATATTTATGGCCATTGCCCAACACATTGCATGGGGAAAAAAGAATTAAAAAAAACTATACAAAAAAGGAAAAACAATCCCAATTAAGCAATTTTATAAGTATACTTTAAAAGAATTTAAGAATTAAAAAATAAGTAGAAGTTTAAAATAAGAAATTTACTTTTGAACAGAAAAAATAAAAATAATTTTGAAAATAATATGAAAATAAAAATTTAATATTTATAAGATCAGTTTTAAAAAATAGAAAAATATTTTAGAAAGATAAATGTATTTTTAACTAATTACTTTATAAAGAGTTTTAAAAGAATTATATATGAAAATAATCTAATATTTTAGAATGGTATTTTTGGTGTGGGTGTTATCCAGGGATGGGAATTGGATTGAAAACATACATCGTTTAACGTTTTCCTTCAGTAGTACAAATTGAACTCGTCAGCGAGGACAGAATTACATGGAGCAGTTTGGTTATAAACAAGTCTTAAACAATAAATATATATAGACACATATGAAAGTTATTAAAATATCAATAATGTCAAAATCTTGTTATATTATAATTATTATAAAAATATAGCGAAATTTAAAAATTCCACCAAAATCAGATAATATCTTATACTAACTCCAATTTTTTTTTTTTTTAAAAAAGCTCTCCACCAATAATTCATTAAGTGACATTAGTGATAAAAGATAATGATATTCTCTCTATAGATTTTATGTTCGAACAATTATATCTATAGTGTTTGCATTGATAATAATGTCATAATCATTTTTTTTTTGAAAAACAAACAATTAAGTTTAAAAAATTATGACTTTTATTTGAAAAATTGACGATTTTGAATTAATTTGAATTAAATTGAATGGGAGTCTTCATTGACCTTTGGGTTAGGTAGTTCGAATACCTAAAAACGTCTTTTAAAACAATTTTAAAGAAAAATTCGTGTTTTAAGACAAAAGTTAGTATGCGTTTACCAAAAACTCGATTTAATGGGTCCGAGAGTCGATTATGCGTGAGGAAGGATTAGCACCCCCACATGGCTCAAAAATTGGTACTATATCACTTACACGTTGTAAATGATGGAAAGTATGAATCGAATATAAAGTAAAAATATGATCCATTTATTAAAGTGTGATTAATTTGCTTCGAATTGATTAGTTAGAGAAAATTCTTTAACTTGAAAGAAATCTCGAGATAAGCAATCCTCCATCGGGAAGATTATCTCGTCTATTTCTTATCTGTAAAGAATATTCACTCATCGATAAATATGTGTATCGAACTTGAAATGAAAATCGATATTTGCATAAAATAAATTGCACATAAAAAACTCATTGGATCATTTGAATAATAAAATTTAATTAGTAAAACAAACTAAATTTATTTCAAGTTCTCATTTCGTTAAAATGTCGTATCGGATCACATCACTTCGACCAAGTGATACTTTCCACGCTCATTCTACAAATAAAGGTTCTTGAAAATATTCGAATAACATATTGATATTAAAAATAAAATAAGTATTTCTCCATCCTTCATAACATTGATTCTAAAAGAATAAAATACATACATAAATATATAAGAGTCATAAAACATTGATTAAGCACATACCTAGAACAATACATGATAACTTTAATCTCTAAAAATTTACAGAAACAAATTCCTCATATACGAAAAAAATTATACATGAAAAGTATATAAATAAGTAACAAAACATATTTATAAATATAATATGTACATATGTGTAGTAACAATGGAAGTAAAATATACACAACTTCATGACATAATTACGGAGTTTCAATCTAAAAAACAAAATAACTAGGACTAAACGAACAATAAACCCTTAGGATTTTAATACCAAATTATAAATAATGTCCATAATGCGAATGAAAATAAACCTAAGGCCTCCAAATATAAATTACCCCATTTAGATATTAAATAATAAGAGTGACCAAAATGAATACTATGCGAAATCACCTGTAAAAATATAAACATTTAAACAAATATAATAACAGATACAAGGGACTAAAATGAAACGTTTATAAACATCATGACCGGAATTAAAAATTGACAAAATAACATAACATATAAAATGGTGACTGAAATATAAAATCAAGAAGATAAGAGCTCAAAACAACATAATATAACATTTCAAATGATGGCCAGAAGGGACAATTACAAAACTAGAAAGGCTTAAACATGTATGAACCCATACATGAAATTACAGATCACCCCCTTGAAATTACGTTGTTTCACTTTACATATATATAATTAAAACCTAAGCCTAAACCGACCAAGCCTTCATTTCTTTCGTTTTCATCCAAACTAAAAGAGAGAGAGAACCAGACTCTCTCGACTCTCTTCACCCTTTTCCATTCCTCCGTCATGAGGAGAATCCCCAGAAATCCACGACCACTGTGAGGCGACGACGATGGCCTTGGAAACTGAAATAACAACAACCCCTGACATCCTTTCTCTCTCTTCCTAAAAACCAACCCTTAGAATATCCAAACCCGATGTTTACCCTACCCCAAAGAAACCGAGACCCAAACCCTTCCTAAAATCTAGATATGAAGAAACACGACGAGTTTTGTTTACCTTCGATGAGGCTCTCCTGTCTCAGATGAAGGCTACTGATGACCAAATATGGATGAAGGGTAAACTCTTTTTTCCTTTCTTTTTTTATTTTGGTTGGGTAAGATCTCTCTCTTCCTCTTGAGAACTGTTTTTTGTTTCTATTTACCCGAATGCTTTTCTTCCCCCCCAAATTTATCATCTGGTTTTTCTATTTCTTTTCTCTGGATTATTTTCTTTCAAACTGGTTCTCCTCCCCTAATTTCTCTCTGACTGTCTTCTTTTTATTTTGCATGTGTGACTTCTGATCGATTTCTGGTGAGCTTTTCATAGGGAATGATATCCCTATGTTTAGGCTCTTAAATTTTCTGATAAGCTCTTGGATTTGATGGGATTTGCTTCTCCATTATTTTTTTTCTGACTATTTGATATGATTTGGTGCAGAAATCGGTCAATATGGATGATAACATCGGGCGGTGGGATGTTCGGTAGCGGCTCAGGAATGCTCGACGACGGTTCACGTGGCTGGAGAGTAGGGCGGTGACGTGCACGTGCTGACTGGGAGCTGAACAGCCAGGTGGCGGTTGGCTTTTGAGATACATTAGGGTTTTAAACCCTAATCCCTAAAGTGATATAAACCGTTAGATGAGTCCAGATCCAAGGGCCATGAGCGAGGAGGCGCCAGGCCAGAAAACCCTAACTGGGTTTGGGTGCTCCAGCGAGTTTGGACCGGGTCAGACCCTAGGCGGGTTGGTTGCTGAGTGGGCTGAGTCACTTGTAATTGGGTTTGGGATGGGTTTGATTAGGCTTTGGGTTTAGGGACTATAAAGAAAATATTAATATGTATTAATACAATAATAATAATAATAATAATGATTAATAATAGTAATAATAATTAATAATATTTTTTTAGATTCGGACAAAAACGGGTGTGTGCAAGTACATTAAAGAAAGTCATGAACAAATATTATATTATAATCATCACATGCCATGAAACAAATATTTGACCAATAGAATTAATTTGCATGATATATCATATTAAAAGTTTAGGGTTTAAACTCTATACATGTTCAATTCATGGTAGAGTAACATGACTTTTAGGGTATGTTTGGTAAAGCTTTTTAAAACAATTTTAGCTAAAAAAACTTGTTTTGACCACGAAATCAATATCAAACATGTAATGTGAATTTTAAACTGCACTTTTGTATAGCACTTTTAAAAGTTTGTTGTTACGACACTTTTAAAAGTCATTTTCACAAATTATACAAAAGTGACTCTTAGTTCAAGTTCTTATTTTACACATTTATAAAATAATAAAAACAATATACTTGATAGTATTGTAAGCTACGAATACTACTTATTATTTTAGCTGCTGTTAATGTATTTTCTTAAAAAACAATAAGAATAGCATATTTAACAAAATTTAATTATATTTTTTATTTATTGAAAAAATATTAAATTAAATATTCAAAGTAGAAATTATATTTCATATAGTAACTCATTTTTTTTGTATTCACTTAGAATTCTAATAATGTACGAGACAATCCTAACTCTATTATTATGATTTATTCATTAGAATCTTAAAGTTTAGAATTTAAAATTTAATTTTAAAACATGTGATAGCACATGAACACTGTTTATAAAATTAAAATGTTATACGAAAGTATATCAAACACTAACACAATTATTATTATTATTATTATTATTATTATTATTATTATTATTATTATTATGCTTGAATAATTGTTAGTTGTGTCAAGTCACAAGTGTATCAAAATCATGTCTACTAATAAAGCATAATAGTTGTCAATAAACATAAAATATTAATCTTTTCTAATAGAAAATTGCATTGAAAACAATATATTAACAATTATCAACACCATTCATAAAAATAATTCAAGTATTGAGTCAATAATTAGTTGCAAGAGAATAGTCATGCCATATTGCAATATTTATTTTAGTTTTGTCTACCAAGATAATTTTCAATATGGTTTGGTTTGAAGCTATCTGAAATTAATGGATTGAAATGAGTCGTGGCGGATGAAAATTTGTATTTCAACAGGTTGAATGAAAACTAAAATAATACGCTGTGATTTAGCTATAGTTAGTAGAGGTGAGTAAAATTCGACTCGATTTGATTCGAAATTTTTTTAAATTCAAGTTGAATTATAAAATTAGACTCGAATAACTTGAAATTTTTAATAATTAGTGGATAGATTTTTAAATTCAAGTTGAGTCTCTTAACTCTACATGGTATATGTATATGTATATGTATATGTCATATGAAAAAATATAGAGAAATATATGTGTATATCATATATGGCGTTGTTTAAATTATAGTTGATTAGTATAATAACCTTATATATATTTACAATTAAATATAAACATAAAATCGAACAACTCGATTTGATTTGACTCGAATCTAATTTTATAAATTTTACTCGAAATAATTTAAATAAAATTTAAATTATAAAATAAGACTCATAAATTTGAATAACCTAGAATTTTTACTCAATTAAATCTAATACTCACCCCCGAATAGTTAGTTCAAGTTTCTTCGGAGGAATGAACTATTGAAGAAGAAAAAGCCATCAATGTAATCTTTTACGGCGTAGATGTATAAGAATTTCGACATATTTCAAAATATACTACTAGTTATAAAACTTGAAATATTTTTGAAATCACATATAAGAGGATCAATATTGTTAAATAATATAAACTTCAGATGTTAACCACCAGGTTGAAAACTTTACGAAATTACAATATATTTTTAACCAATCATTTGCTCTTGGCGAGAAGTAGTCAAATGCCAAATTGGTGCACAAGGTCCCAAGAATCACCCCCTAAACGATTGAAATTTTTTTTTGTGGATGAAAAGATTGTGTTTTGTATTAATGAAGTGTCCCAAGAATCACCCCCGAAACGATTGACAATTAAGCTGATTGTTGTTAAAGTAGTAAAAAATCTAAATACTATTACAACTGATGATTAGATTGGCTCATTTTATACATTCGAGTTAAATATAAAAGAGAATAACTGTGACACCCCAAAGTTAGATTAAATTGAAAGCGTTTGTAACTTTATGAGTCTTTTTACAAACAATTTAAAAATATAAGGTCTAGGATTGTAATTGTCCCAAAAGTTTAGGGTCAACAAACCCTCCCCTTTCGGTTTTCTGCTTTTCTTTTTTGGTGGGAATAGTGCCTCCGCTTTTTCTCTCTATCTCTCTGTATCATCGTGTTTGACACCTCTGAGATCATTATGTTCGTCTCATCGATCCCGTTCGTTCAATATCTTTGGATTGTCGTTTATAGTCACCGTTTGCAGTCAGTGAATGTTTGAATATTTAAGTTTCGTTAAAACCACATCTATGTCCATCGTTTTTGGAATTTTTTGTATTTTTTCAGCCGCCGTAGCTAGTCCCGCTTGGTGCGTGAGTAGGATTAATTCTGTCAGTTCAGATAGTGAATCGGTCAGTCTGGCCGGCCATGAATCAGTATGACCAAATCGTTGACTATGACTGTTGGTCGTTAACTTTTTTGTTGATAAATACCTTTATGTTATTTTACGTCTCGAGCCCAATTGTGCAATCTGTTTTGCCAAATTTTGACTCAAAATCTCTATTTTGCGTCATTTATCGCTTAAAGTCATAATTATGTTAAGTAAATTGTGAGATTTTGGGCTCATTTTTTGGTTTTATTTTCTGAAGGTGATCACGTATCTTTGCATCACTCTCCAGTAGATCCTAACCACTCCCGTTCAGCTCAGTTTGACTATGCATGTTCATCTTGAGATACACACTGCATGACCTAGTACCATTGATGGTAGGAATCATAAGGCTTAGTAGGCATCGATTAACTACTATAGGTGTGTTCCTTTCACCTGTGTGATACCTTTAATATTATATGTTATTATGTTATATGATGTTATTTGTACGAGTGTATGTAATTTGGTTGCACTTATATGGATTGTAATTGATTTCTGATTAATACCACACTTTTAATTTGTATATTGGTGTATTTCTGATTCTGTAAGGGATTATATCACCATCCTGATTATGCATGAGATTATATCATCGTCCTAATTCTGCATAGGATTATATCCATGTCCTGACTCTGTATGGGATTATATCCATGTCCTGACTCTGTATGGGATTATATCCATGTCCTGACTCTGTATGGGATTATATCCATGTCCTTACTCTACATAGGATTATATCCCTGTCATGTTTCTGCATTGGATCATATCTCCATCATGTTTCTATCTGGAATCCTCTTCAGAGGGCTATGTCCCCATTTTGATTTATGTTTCTATTGGGATCCTCTACAGAGGAAGATATCCCAATCTTTTTTCTGATTGGGATCCTTTACGGATGACTAAATTCTCATTCTGATTTATATATTCAGTTTTGGGTACATCTTTGTAATGTAACGTTCATATCATGTTAAACAAGAACGAAATATAAGATTGTTAATTTTTATTGTGATAAACTAATGGTGAAATATCTGAATTTTAATATTGTCTGATTATCATTTTGTTTATTACTTTATACTTGAATTTTATGTGTTTTAATATTATCCAATTATATCTAGACGACACAATGATCTTTATAGCTTTGTTTTTGTCATCTCTTTTTAGATTATTCAGTTATGGGACCAATTTGGCTATCGGAGGTGTAGCCTATATTGTTTACTATATGAGATTTAAAATCTATTTTCAATCTCATTCAAATGTGGTATACGTTTATTTCAGATAAAATATTTAATAAATATTTTTAAAATAATTAATTAAACAAATCGTTCGTGGACCATTTTTGTGATCTACGTGTGTCGTAACCGTGTTTTGGTTGGGCCCCGAATTGGGCTTCGACTTGAAATAATTGGGTTGAGAGTCGCCACCGATCATTTATTTTATGAAAAAATGGGTTGATCAGATACCTTATTTCTTACCTAATCTGCGTCGTACCAAAGATGTTTCGGATTCGGGTTACAGTCAAGGAAGGGTTAGCACCCTTGAACTGCACTTTCGGTACTATGTAATTTCCAATTGTCTTTAATTAAGAAAATTGAAAGTTTAACTTGAAAGGTAAAATAACGATCCCAAATACTTACCCTTGATAGTTTTAAAAGTGTACTCTTTAGGAAGTCAAGAAACATGTTAGATAAAAATGTAGTAAAAATGAATAAAATAAAGAATGTGAAATAAAAATAAATGCAATAAAGTAGAGAAAATAAAACAGATAAAAAAGATGTAAGCAAGATAAATAAAATAAAATAAAATAAAGAGGCACAAAAACAGATATAAAAAATATATATATAAATAAAATACATAAATTAAAGAAGATAATAACAATAACAATACAAAAATAAAAATGGAAGATAAAAAAATAAAAGATAAAATGAAATATATAATATAATAAATATATATAACATATAATTATAGTAATAAAAATATATATAAATAATAATGATACATGAAAAAGAATTAAAAGTATATATATATATATATATATATATATATATATATATAAATAACGATAGAATATAGAAAATAAAAAAATATAAAAAAATAGCCAAATGAATATGATTATATATATATATATATATATATATATATATATATATATACATATATATAATAAGAATAATAAAAAATAGAGAAAATAACCTCAGTGACCAAAAATGCCTTATAATATACGATTTTAACCAAATTTTTTTTGGATTTGCCAAAATGACCAACTAAATCGCAATGCGATCGATAATTCGCAACGCGATCTCCGGTATCGCAAATCAGTTTCCAGATTCGCAACGCGATTCTGACTATCGCATTGCGATTTTCCAAATTCACGTTGCGATTTTCCTAATTCGCAATGCGAATACGTAAATCGCAATGCGAATACGTAAATCACAATGCGAATATGTAAATCGCAATGCGAATACGTAAATCGCAACGCGAATCTGACTATCGCAATTTCATCACCAAGCAAATATTGCGCATTAGGGGGGCGAAATGAATGTTTTAACTTTAAGCTTTTCTTCTCTATTTTTTGAAAATCCAAATAATTTTCTAAGATCAGGCCTCGGGATTACTAGATCTACAAGATAAATCTTTAAAAAAACCTTCCCGTTCATCAGCCAAAAATGATTTTATTTGGGTTTGACTCGAGCAAAAATAATGGAGAAACACACATGCAAAGACTTAAAGCGATAAAGGTACAAGGTTTTACCTTTTTTACTTATTTTCCTCTTCGAGAATCACGTTTTTTTCCTTAAAGCGATAAAGGTACAAGCTTTTACCTTTTTTACTTATTTTCCTCTTCGAGAATCACGTTTTTTGCTCCGATTTGCTAGTAATTTCTGCTGTTTATTTCATATATCGTGTGTTACAAATGGGGATGATTACATGTATTTATAGTGAAAAAAAACTACCTAACAATAGAATCCTAATGCAACTAGACTCCTTGCTTGGTTGTTGCACATTTGTTGGTGTGGTTGTTGCTTTAAAAGATATGGTGGTGGAAGAGTCCTCTTAGGAGATGAACTCTTGTTAATTCTATCTTTTAAGAAAATTGGTGTCTACAGCTGCCCCTCTTTGTCATTTTTCGTGGAACGAAAAATAGGACAAAGATAAAAATACACAAATTTTCGTTCAATGGAGTTGAAGAATAATTCCCTGTCGAATTGAGTTGTGGATGGCTCCTCCGTCGCGAAGTCGAGTCAATCTTGAAATGTTTTGAATCAGAATATGGCTTCTCGTTGTAGTTCACTTTGGTCTTCTTATCGGTTTAAAGACCTTGGCTAAAAATTTGACTGGAAAGTAATTTCTTGACTCCACAATGTGGTTGATATGCCCTCGAGCTGAATAAAACCGAACTCGAAAAGTCTTCACTGACAGATAGCTTTTCTCGACTTAAGCTATGCTGACGGAAAAAAAGGCTTCTTGCTACTAAGGCACGACTAACCCATATCTTCTTCTCGGCTTGAAAACCTCGATTGCAGCCGGACAATAGTGTGATTGAGGTGTTATCGAGCTGAATGGAATCGAACTCGATAATTTTATTGACATATAGCCCTTATTGTCTTGAGCTATGCTGTAAATGATGTGCCTTGGAGCTGAGCGTAGTCAAACTCGAAGGTCTTTGTTGACAAATAACCCTTCTTTGAGTTGGATATCCTTCGTCATGAAGTTGAAATCCAATCTAGAGATGGATGTTGCTTGTGTGTACGATTCCCTTCGTCGTGAAGTTGAAACCGTGAGTGGCACCTTCGTCGTGAAGTTAAGCCTGGTAATTGAATATCCTTCATCGTGAAGTTGAAATCCAAGTAGGTAGTGTTGTTCCAAGTTCAATATCCTCCGTGGTGAAGTTGAAATTGGCTCTGGAAATTGTTTGTTGACAGTCAGTCACCCCTTCGCTATGAAGTTGAGCTTGTGTTGTCTCGAGTTCAATATCCTTCGCTGTGAAGTTGAATTTGACTCTGAATGAAACTGAAACGTTGTTTGTTGACAATCAGTCGCCTCTTTATTGTGAAGTTGAGCTTGTGTTGTCTTGAGTCCAATATCCCTCGCTGTGAAGTTGAAATTGGCTCTGAAACTGGGAAGCCTCTTCGTCGTGAAGTTGAGCCTCAAATGGCACGATATCCTCCGTCGTGGAGTTGAAATCATGGATGTGCGGGTACGATATCCTCCGTCGTGGAGATGAAATCGCAGATGACCCCTTCGTTGTGAAGTTGAGCCTTGACTTGGATATCCTTCGTCGTGAAGTTGAAATCCAAGTATTGCATGTTGCGGGTGGACACGATTCCCTTCGCCGTGAGGTTGAAACCGTGGATGTCCCTTTTATTGTGAAGTTTGGCTTCGAGCTTGATATCCTCCGGTGCGAGGTTGAAATCTACTCTCGAACCAATTGTGTCGCTTCGAGTTCAATATCTTTCGCCGCAAAGTTGATATTGACTCTTGCTAAGACCTGTCTGGAATTTTGATTCTGGAATCTTGAAGTTTCGATCCCTGATATTGAATTCTTCAAATGTTCAAATCTGATGTTTGTTTTTTTATCCTTGATCTGGGAAATGCTTCTCGATCATCTCAAGTATATGCATGAGCCTTGATCGGCTTCCGAGTACATGTACTTTTCAATGAATCTTTGTACAATAATATGCAAATATCTTTTGCATAAGTAAATAAATCATTAAACTTAAGCTCAATCCAAGATGCTCAAAAGGAATTGGTTTGGAGAAAAAAAGATTATCTTTTATTCATGAGGAAAAAAAAAACAAATAACACATGGCAAATATTCTGGAAGATGAAGACATGATGAGGTGTAAATGAATGTCTTAGATTTCAATAATGTGGGCACTTCTGAGCTGAAAGGTCGTTAGGTGACCTTGAATATAACCTTTGCCAAAGGATCTTTGAGAGTGCGACAACATTCAGGAGAGTGCAACCTTTCTCCGACTCGTTGAGTCTGTGGAAAATTCAGATGTCGGGGAGTTTCAACTATCTGGATTTCTTGAATTATCCAAATTGCCCTTTTGGGTTTTTAACTTGGACCCATCCTTGGTTGCAAGACGCCCTTTACGGGTTTTCATCTTGAACCCACCTTATTTTTTGTTCTTTCTCTTTTTTGTTCTTTTTTCTCTTTTTTCAATTTTTTCAATTTAGGACGCCCTTTTAGGTTTTCATTCTAAACGTTTTTCATTTTTTTTTTTTTTTTTTTTATTTTTTATTTTTTATTTTTTATTTTTTATTTTTTATTTTTTATTTTTTATTTTTTATTTTTTATTTTTTATTTTTTATTTTTTATTTTTTATTTTTTATTTTTTATTTTTTATTTTTTATTTTTTATTTTTTATTTTTTATTTTTTGTTTTTTGTTTTTTGTTTTTTGTTTTTTACTTAGGACGCCCTTTTGGGTTTTCATATTAAGCAAATTATTTCTTGACTGCATCCGAATTGATGGGATGTGGCATTTTGGGTCCGTCAATTTCAGCCATGACAAGGGCTCCTCCGGAGAAGGCATTTTTCACGATATAAGGTCCTTCCCAATTTGATGTCCATTTTCCTCGGAAATCTTTCTAGACTGGAAAAATTCTCTTTAGCACCAGATCTCCTTCACGAAATATTCTCGGGCGTACCTTCTTGTCATGTGCTCGAATCATTCGTTTATGATAGATTTGACCATGGTGAATGGCTTTTAGTCTTTTTTCATCTATCAGATTAAGCTGGTCATATCTGGATTGCACTCATTCTGCGTCATCCAATTTAACTTCTGTCAAGACCCGTAATGACGGAATTTCTACTTCAATGGGAAGCACTGCTTCCATTCCATGAACAAAGTGAAAGGCAACTTCTCATGCCAGTCTTTGTAGGTCTCGGTCGTTTTCTCTACTATTTTTTGATGTTTTTGTTTGCTGCTTCTACTGCGCCATTCATCTTTGGTCTGTAGGTACTAGAATTGTGATGCTTTATGTTGAATTGCTCACAAGCAGCTTTCATCATTTTATTGTTCAAGTTTGTAGAGTTATCGGTAATGATCATTTCAGGTAAACCATACTGACATGTGATCTCTTTTTTCAAGAACTTGCAAATAACGGATTGAGTGATACTGACATAGGAAGCAACCTCTACCCACTTGGTGAAATAATCGATGGCTACAAGGATGAAACGATGACCATTCGAAGCCTTCGGATGGATTTGCCCAATAACATCCATGCCCCACATAGAGAAAGGCCATGGTGACATTATGACATGAAGTGGATGAGGTGGAATATTTATTTTATCTCCGTAAATCTGCATTTATGACATCTTCTAGAATAGTTGATGCAATCACTTTCCAGTGTGGACCAGAAATATCCGTATCTCATTATTTGTCTCGACATCATATGTTCATTTGCATGTGCTCCACAAACTCCGTCATGTACTTCTTCCATTATCATTTTTGCCTCTTCAGTATCGACGCACCTTAACAGAACTTGATTATGACTTTTCTTGTACAAGACCTCCCCATCAAGGATGTATCCAACTGACATCCTTCTAATGGTTCTTTTATCAGTTTCAGTGGCTTCCTCTGGATAACTTTGATGCTTGATATACTGTAAAATGTCATAGTACCAAGGCTTAGTGTCTTTTACTTCTTCAATCTGGTAGCAATGAGTAGGGTACTCATATGACTGTATGTCAATTGGCGTCATTTTAGACTCCCCGCCAACTTTGAATGCGGCTGCCAAGGTAGCCAAAGCGTAAGTCATTTGATTCTCTTCTCTTGGCACATAGTGGAAAGTGACTTCATCGAACTCTTCGAGTAGATCCAATATTAGCTTCCGGTATTCCATCAGTTTTGTATCTTTGGTTTCCCATTCTCCACGGAGCTGATAGATTACTAATGTTGAATCTCCGTATATCCGCAAGGTCTTTACATTTTGCCCCAGTACAGCTCGAATTCCCAAGACATAGGCCTCATATTCTGCCATGTTATTGGTACAATCGAAGTTCAGTCTGCTGGTAAATGGGTAGTGACTCCCTTCTGGAGAGATCAGTATTGCCCCGATACCATGTCCTAATGCATTTGACGCCCCATCGAAATACATTCTCCAAGAACTGTCTGTTGAAGTACTTGTTTCATCTAAGGATAAAGCCATCAAGTCTTCGTCTGGGAAATCAAAGTCTAACGGCTCATAATTCTCATCAGTTATGCTTGCCAAGAAATCTGATATGGCACTTCCTTTTATGGCCTTCTGGCTCACGTATTCGATGTCGAATTCAGATAATAACATTTGCCATCGGGCTAACCTTCCAGATAGAGTAGGCATACCCATCATGTATTTTAGTGGATCCAGCTTGGAAATCAGCCAAGTGGTATGATACAACATATATTGTCAGAGTCTTTTTGTAGCCCAAACTAAAGCACATCAAACCTTCTCAATAGGAGGATACCTGACCTCGCAATCAGTGAACTTTTTGCTTAAATAGTATATAGCTCTTTCATTTCTTCCAGGTTCGTCATGTTGACCCAGGACACACCCCATTGAGTTCTCGAATATGGATAGATACAAGAACAGAGGTTTGCCTGGGATGGGGGACATTAAGATGGGAGTATGAGACAAGTACTCTTTTACCTTCTCGAATGCAATCTGACAGTTTTCATTCTATGCTCCAGGGTTGTTCTTTCGGAGAAGGCGAAAGATTGTATCACACTTATCGGTTAACTGAGATATGAACCGAGCTATGTAATTCAATCTGCCTAGAAAACCTCATACCTCTTTTTGTGTTCGAGGTTGAGGTAGATTCTGGATAGCCTTAACTTTGTCGGGATCAACCTCAATGCATTTTCTGCTGACCACGAAGCCTAACAATTTTCCGGACGTCACCCCAAAAGTACACTTGCTAGGTTTTAGTCATAGCTGGAACTTCCTCAATCTTTGGAAGAGTTTTCTCAAATGCTCAACATGTTCATTTTCGGTCTGTACTTTGACAATCATATCATCGACATAAACCTCGATTTCTTTATGCACCATGTCATAGAACAGGGTTACCATGACTCTCTAGTATGTTACCCCAACGTTCTTTAATCCGAAAGGCATCACTTTGTAACAGAAATTTCCCCACATTATGACGAAAGTGGTCTTCTTCATGTCTTCAGGGTGCATCTTGATCTGATTGTACCCCGAGAATCCATCCATGAATGAAAAGTAGTTGTTCCTGGCTGTATTGTCCACCAGAGTGTCTATGTGTGGCAGAGGAAAATTGTCATTGGGACTTATCTTGTTAAGGTCCCGGTAATCAACACACATGTATATTTTCTCGTTCTTCTTCGGTACATGCACTGTGTTGGCCACCCACTCCGGATATTTGGCCACTTGAAGAAAAACGGCATCAAATTGTTTCTTGACTTCTTCCTTGATCTTAAGGAGCATTTCTGGTCGCATCCTTCTTAGTTTCTGCTGCACTGGTTTACATTCTGGTTTGATAGGCAATTTTTGGACTACCATATCTGTGTCTAATCCTGACATGTCTTGATATAACCAGGAGAACACCTCTCTGTACTCCTAAAGTAAGACTATTAGGTTGTGTCTTGCTTCTGTCAAAAGAGTTGTGCCGATTTTAACCTCCTTTTGGTCTTCCTTAGTGCCCAGATTCAAGATTTCGATTATCTCTTTATGGGGAAGTATTTGTTTATCTTCTCTTTCTACTATTCTCAACAATTCGGTAGGCAAGTTACATTCCTCTTCAGTGTCGCATTCATCAAATTCCCCGAGACAAATAGCTGATTCAAAATCCACCTCCGGATCAGGATCATTAGTGCCTACATTATTGTTATCTGGGGATCTGAAATAAGGGAAAATGTGCATGTATGAGAGGAAATATCCCACACGAAATAATCAAGAAATGAATTCGAGAGAAAGGAAATGAAGTACCAAAATGAAGAAGATAGACAATGAATTCAAAAGCAAATAAAGGAAAATTTGTTTGCCATGGGAAGAGAAAAGTGCATCTTTTATTGAACTTAAACCAAATGTTTATTCGCCCTTCAAAAGATTACCTATTGCCTCGGGTATAGGCAAATATGGATAGTTCGAATATTACTCTGAAAGACTCTTGTAAACCAAAGGTAGTACTTCGACCGACCAACTGCTAGGCACGAACCCAGGTGGCAGAGGGCATATCCCAGATTCATCTTTGCTGTCAGCATTTCCAGTGGTCACAACATTGATGCTCAGATCTTCCAAATCCGCTTCTAAGTCTGATAGGGTGGTCTCAAATACATAACCACCTGACTTGAATGTGTGGCAAAGAGGCGGGAGTGTCATGGGTTCCCATTGAAGTTCACTTCCAGTCAACCTGGCTAGTCTTCTCTCTCGGTTCTTTTGAACTTCTTTTCTCTTCTCATGGTAACTGGGCTGAAAGTCGAGCCCAAACTGGTCTGGCTTTGAAATAGGAAGGACTGGATCAATCATCCCCTGTAGAAACTTCCCAAACCCTTTTCCAGTCTTGGCACTTTATCCCAATATTTGCATGATCTTCATCCTGGTACACTTGGAAAGCCGAGGTCCAGGAATCGTTATTCCTTTTGCCACAAAGGTGGCATTGACAAATTCCAAGGAACGGAATGAACATTCCACCGCTTCTTCATCTACTCCGATATATGGGGCCTCCGTGGTCACACTTGCCATAATATCTTCCTCAACATTGATAATTACTAAGGCCCCGTCAATAACAAATTTAACCTTTTGGTGCAGTGTGGATGGTACTGCACCAGCTTGATGAATCCATGGCCTTCCCAAAAGAGTTATAAGAAGGCATAATATACATCACCAGAAACTCAAAGTTGTAGGTGGCTGGTCCGATCGTTAGTGGTACCTCAATCTTGCCAATTACCTCTCTCTTGGTCCCGTCAAATGCTCGGACCATGTTCTGGCAGGCTCTCATATGAGAGGTATCTATTGGCAGCCTCTTCAATGTCACCAAAGGCATCACGTTCAAGGCTGAGTCGTTATCAATCAACACACTTGGTAAGGCATACCCCTTACAATAGGTAGTGATGTGTAATGCCTTAGTTCGGCCTCTTTCTCCGGATGAAATCTCATCATCTGAGAATGAGATGAGATTATCAGCTTGAATATTACTTACCAGTCGATCCATCTTGCTGACTGGTATGTCTTGTGGCACAAACGTTTGATTCAGGACTTTCAACAGTGTCTCCCGATGTGCTTCAGAGTTTAATAACAGTGTCAATATTGAAGTGCGCGTTGGTAAGCTGTGAAGCTGTTCTACAATACTGTACTCGCTATGCGTCAAGAATTTGAGGAATTCTTTAGCTTTCTTCTCCTTTATAGGTTCATTGATAGCCAACACATCTTCCTTGAAGGGCTCTAGTGGCATTTGCCCCACCTTGCTGTCACATTCTTTGGAAGCGCTTACTTGGCATTTTTACTTCCAAGGCACTTGCCGACTATCCTTGTATTGAAAAGGTCGAGGTACCGTGATCACCACCTTTTCTTGCGGAGTTACTGTTATCATCTTTGGTTTAGGAGTAATAACCAAATGACTACCCCTACCGAGTCTTTTGTCTGATGATTCTCCGGTAGCGTAAAGATCTGCCTCCAGGGAATCCTGAACTTCTTCGTAAAACTCCAACTCTTTCTGGTCCATCATGAGCTGGACTAATATCCTGAATTCAAAGCATTCTTGCTCTTTATGTCCTACTTCATTGTGATAACAACAATAGTTACCACCTTCACCCTTTGCTGCACATGACTGTGGTGTAAGAAGCTCTGTCTTTACCATTTGGCTCCATACCCAAGCCAGAGAAGCTTTGACTTCTAAAACACTGGTTTTAATTCTCCTACCATTTTCGGTGGTGATTGCATTAATTTCGGTCTCCAGATGATTAAGCAAGGGATTCTGGGTAACGTTTGGTGTTTCAGAGTCGAAAGTGATCCAATTCATGTTCCGAATTCGTTGTACAAGCCTCTTGAATGCGAGACAACCTTCGATTGAATGTCCCTGCACACCATCATGATATTCACAGTGAGCGTTTTTGTCATACTATCTCGGGTACGGGGGCTTCATCGGACCCAATGGGTAAGGTGACACTACATGAGTGTCGAAGAGTTGTTGATATAGCTCTTTATATGTCATGGGAATGGGATCGATATGCTCCCTTTCCCTTTATTTCCTTGGTTCTCTTTGAGCTTGGTTTAAAGTACCAGATGGTACAGCTGTAGTGTTTTTTGAGCTTGAGACCGTAACACCCTTGTTGACGTTGTAAGTATTGACATTGTTGATCTCTCGGTATTTGTTCTTCATGGGAGGTTTTTTACTGGAGTCTCCTCCCTCTATTTTCCTTGTTTAATGGCCAACTCGATCATTTCACCGGCCATAACTAGGTCTGAAAAACCTCCCGACGTAATTGCCACCAGTATGGTGTTTTCAGGGTTTGTACAAATAACTTTGTAGTCTCTTTTTCATCCAAGAGTGGATGAACCTGCACAGACAAATCCCTCCAACGCTGTGCGTATTGTCGGAAACTCTCATTGTGCTTCTTTTCCAGGCCTTGTAGCATAACTCGATCTGGTATCATATCATTAATATGTTTGTATTGCTCCAGGAAAGACTTAGCTAGGTCTTTCCATGTCTTGATATGAGTTCGGCTGAGTTGGTTGTACCACCGGATAGTTGAATCGGACAGGCTCTCATGAAAGTAGTGGATCAAGAGTTGGTCATTCTTTCCATATCTTGTCATCTTCTGACAGAACATAGTGATATGGGCTGATGGGCAGTTGTTCCCATCGAACTTCTCAAACTCAGGAACTTTAAACTTTGGCGGAAGCACCAAATCTGGAACTAGGCTCAACTCTCTTGCATCCACTCCATAATAATCATGGTCCCCTTGGACCATCTTCATTCGATCTTCTAACATCTTGATCTTCTCTTCCATCTTTCTTACTTTGTCATCTTCATTGAAATCCGAGATATTATTCCGGATGATTATCAGGATTAGTTGTGGAAGTTTGCACCTTTACAGCAGATGATGTTTTTCCTTTGATAGTAGAGGAGTTTTCTTGTGGTTTGGGTAAGATCCCGGCTGAAATAACCACTTGTGGGGTTGGTGATATGGTTACCCCCTCGGAGGGACTTCCCCCTACTGTACTAGCTTGTTGTAATCCCGATAACTTGGCTACAATTTGGTCGACCAAGGACTCCTGGTTTTTCTTGATGGACTCCAGGGTGCTCTGATTATTTTGAGCCATCTTATCTTCTAGTTCTTTTTGCAGTCTTGCCATGTTCTCCTCAAGTTTTTCCATTCTGACCTCCATTTGTCTCTTCTTTGCTCGAGTATTATGTGGATGATGCGTATTTAATGCTTGCGGTGGTAAATTTGGTTGCTCATTCACTTTCTGAGACATGTTCTGTTAGTTAATATGGATGTAAAAACATGGAAAATATAAAAATAAACATGAAATATAAAATGCAAAGTATGCAATGCACAATGTATGCAATTTAGAGGCCATGATCCAGAAAAATGTCTATTATTATAAATAATCCTTATTTAGACAGAAATGTTTTATCTTGTAAGAGACATAAAAAACAATCAAATGTACGTTCAGACTAAATCCTCTAGACCCCGAACAACTTTTAATAGGTTGACAAGTCTTCTACCTTCATCTGTCATTGGTTGAATGCCTTGTCGAACCACTCCAGCTTCCCTTGCCAGGCCGTGAAGATGACGGGCTGCTTTTTTGCACTTGATCCAGGAAATCTCGGATGATTGCGTCTCTAGCTTTCACCCTTTGTTGTGATTGCTCCCAACGGAAACTCCACTGCAGACTTCCGTCGAAGGGTACTATCTGAAGCTCGGCTGCTTGCTTTTTGAATCCATCTACAATAACTTCTAACTCGAATATTGTTTTTTCATCTCTCTCATGTTGTTTTTCTAGGTCAGCCATCTGGATTCTCAAGCGTTGATTTTGATGCTGACTGTTTGCTAAGCGCCTCTGAGCAGTTTTTAACTGTTCTTTCCAAGCTCTTTCATCAGACCCCTCAAACTTTCTTTTTAAGCTATGAACTTCGCCTTTCCAGTATTCAGAGGTTACTCTCAACTTGGAATTATCCTTGACTTTATCTTGATACCCTTTTCTCAAATCCTCAAGCTCAAAACAGACTCTTTTCTGTTCTCTTTCCAGCTAGCTTTCATTGATAACGTTCAGCTTCCAGTTCTTTAACCTTCTATTTTAGCTCGTTATTCACAGCTTCAAACTTCGCCTTAGCTATCTCAAGTTCAGAAGGGACATGCCTGAGATGTTCCTCCATGGTCTGGGTGTCTTCAAATTCTGGCACCGGGATGTTATCATTCTTTCTCAGTCTTCGCCACTCCACATAATCCGGAGTAAGCATGTCTCTGGCAGCCACAACATCCATTCGGTATACTTTCTTCCACGAATCAGCTGCTTCCTTGATCCTCTTCTTATAACTGTCACCATTATACACAAACTCTGATCTAGCTAGCCCGCATGTTACTGGGACAAACTGACGTGCCCCGTACTGTCTAAGTGCTAACAACGGAGCATACCCAACTGCACCCCATAGTCCGAGTAAGGTCATAGTATCAAAATCCCCACATCGTAAAAGAACGTCACCTAGGAACAACCAGGGGGCTCTCCAGGTAATATCCCGATCCTGAAGATGTGTAAAAACTTTCATACACTTTTCCTTTGAAGCACCTTCATGCCATTTCCTAGTGATGAATTCTCCCAAAGGTGAATAGGTAGTGCTGAATCGACGATAGGCTACCCCATTAGTCTTCCAAAAGTGGCTATGAATCCAAACTTGAAGGAGCTGAATACACCCAACGAACCTTTATCCGCCAGTTCTTCTGCAATGGTTGAGAGATCGAAAGGTTTCGGCTAAGATGGCCGGTAATGGGTTGACTCACCTTGTAAGTTGTTCAAATAGCTCTACCACGGCTGCATCGATGCAGCCCAAAGTCTTCAGAAAGATAACCAGACCGTACAGACCTAGTGCAAAAAGGTCTATAGTCTTCCATTCATCAGGGTGGTTCTTCATTAGTTGCCTTATGTGAATCCACTCGATTTCTTCCCCGTTACCTTTGTGTCGAAGTCAATCAGTCACCCATTTTTCATCAACCCCTGCAATCTTAGTTAGTTCGTTCTTGAAAGGCTGACTCTTGATGTGTTTGATATATGCCCTCTCTAGTATGATGTTTTCGCAATACAGTAAGGTAGTATACTCTTCAATTGTGGGCACCATGTCCTCCCGGTTAAAGGTGAAACAACTATATCCCGGGTTCCAGAATTGAATTAATGCTCGGAGTAAGGGCTCATCAGTCTTGACATGGAGTAAGAGGGCAATATCACCATATCGTTGGCTGAACTTCTGCTTTCTGTCATTCCCCCAACTGTCCCAAATATTTCACAGTTCTTGGACATCGTTTTGTTTCAGGCTGACAGATGCGTAACTAACAAGCTCTGACACATAATTTCCCTGAAGACTGTCTCCCTTCTCTTTCTGAGTCTTCTCGAACCATAGTCGTGCCTCAGCGTTTTTAATCTCTTGTATTACAACACATTCATCCATTAATTCAGATTTATTTTGTGTTTAACAAACGTTTTTTAAGGATTAATAGCCTTTTGTTATGATGCAAATGCTAGAAAACAAACACAAAGGCAAAAGGATTAGTAAAATAAAAATAAAAAAATGACGAAAGAAACAAACACAAAAAAGAAAATGGTTAGGGTAAAAATATCCTAGGTTTTGGAATGTGGTTTCGGGGTAGGCTCTAATTCTCCATGGTTTCCCGGTTTAGGTTCTAAAAACGGTACTCGAGTTCTCATTGCTGGTGCCCCCTTGGGCTTGCCAGACCCTTAGTCCTAAACCCATCACAGACTTGTGTGGACTAAGTTAAACTCGAGAGGATACATTCCCTTATGCCCGCACGGTGAATAAATTCACACGAAGACATAAGGTATATGAATCTCGAAGGCTACTTGCTAGGCCTGCACAGTGAATAAATTCACACGAAGGCGTCACTTTTACCCCCACTTAAGACGGAGTTTGGAGCTCGGGTATAGAGCCTTAAATGAAAAAGATTTGAAGGTTGAAATCACGAGAAAATGATTAGTACAACTATTTACCCGAAAATATAATCAAAAGTAAGTAAAAAAAAGATCGAAATGTTACCTTAAAATTTAAACTTACCCTTTTCGTTAAAAAGAAAACTGGAAATTACCTTAGCCTGACTCACTTACTTGTCCCCAGCGGAGTCGCCAAACTGTCGTAACCATTTTTTGGTTGGGCCCCGAGTTGGGCTTCGACTTGAAATAATTGGGTTGAGAGTCGCCACCGATCATTTATTTTATGAAAATGGGTTGATCGGATACCTTATTTCTTACCTGATCTGTGTCGTACCAAAGATGTTTCGGATTCGGGAGTCGGTTACAATCAAGGAAGGGTTAGCACCCTTGAACTGCCCTTTCGGTACTATGTAATTTCCAATTGTCTTTAATTAAGAAAATTGAAAGTTTAACTTGAAAGGTAAAATAACGATCCCAAATACTTACCCTTGATAGTTTTAAAAGTGTACTCTTTAGGAAGTCAAGAAACATGTTAGATAAAAAATGTAGTAAAAATGAATAAAATAAAGAATGTGAAATAAAAATAAATGCAATAAAGTAGAGAAAATAAAACAGATAAAAAAGATGTAAGCAAGATAAATAAAATAAAGAGGCACAAAAACAAATATAAAAAATATATATAAATAAAATACATAAAATAAAGAAGATAATAACAATAACAATACAAAAATAAAAATAGAAGATAAAAAAATAAAAGATAAAATGAAATATATAAAATAATTAATATATATAACATATAATTATTGTAATAAAAATATATATAAATAATAATGATATATGAAAAAGAATTAAAAGTATATATATATAACGATAGAATATAGAAAATAAAAAAATATAAAAAAATAGCCAAATGAAGATGATTAATATATATATATATATATATATATATAATAAGAATAATAAAAAATATGCACGTAACAACAAAGGACTATTATAAAAAGAAAAGCTAAAATTGTGGCCAAATTTGAAAGACAATTAACGTTGATATTGCGCATTAGGGAGGGCGAAATGAATGTTTTAACTTTAAGCTTTTCTTCTCTATTTTTCGAAAATCCAAATAATTTTCTAAGAACGGGCCTCGGGTTTACTAGATCTACAATATAGATCTTTAAAAAAACCTTCACGTTCATCGGCCAAAAATGATTTTATTTGGGTTTGACTCGAGCAAAAATAATGGAGAAACACACATGCAAAGACTTAAAGTGATAAAGGTACAAGCTTTTACCTTTTCTACTTATTTTCCTCTTCGAGAATCACGTTTTTTGCTCCGATTTGCTAGTAATTTCTGTTGTTTATTTCGTATATCGTGTGTTACAAATGGGGAGGATTACATGTATTTATAGTGAAAAAAACTACCTAACAATAGAATCCTAATGCAACTAGACTCCTTGATCAGTTGTTGCATGTTTGTTAGTGTGGTTGTTGTTTTAGAAGATATGGTGGTGGAAGAGTCCTCTTAGGAGAGGAACTCTTGTTAGCTTTATCTTTTAAGAAAATTGATGTCTACAACGTGGTCACCCTGATTTAATTGTAACTCTTAAGCTAAGTCTAGGGGGTTACATTTAGTGGTATCAAAGCACAAGTTTAAAATTCGCGAACTGTATAGCCCACTATAATTCTAAATTTAAAAAAATACTAAAGGATTTCCATGAAAAAAAATATATTTTGAAAAAAAATACCACAAAATTTTGAAGTATTTTCTGAAATTATCGAGACTCTGATGCCATTATGGATAGTTACTACTTTTCTTTAATCATAGTTCAATACTTAATATATAGGCATAAGTCAGATAGAGATATGTGATGTCGTTTACACACATTTATTGATTACTTCGGCTGTAAGATATGGACTATACTACCTAATCATTAGTTAATTATCGATCGTCATTTACTGTTATAGAATTTTCTCGAAGTCGATTTAAGTGTAATAAAACAACATTTAATTCAATTCTGACTACTTTTATTTGATGATGTCTTAGGTCATCTATCATGCTTAGAAAGAAATTTCTTGTTTTCAAAGAAAATTTGTTCATGTTTGATTTTTAGTATTATATTTAATTTTACTTTAAAAAATTATGATTGAAATCTCTAGGTTTGTAATGAAACCTTTCCTAAGAAGTAATTTGTTCAAAGAAAATTTGTTCATGTCATGTAATTGAACATCCTTCTAAGTTCATATGTAATTGGGAGTTCTGATAAAATTCTGATCATGGAGGACGATCTGAGTATATAAATGAACTCTTGTAATAGTATTAGATCCTTCTTTGTTTGAATTTTCACTCAAACACATCGTGATTCACCATGAAAAGAATGATTTTGGCCAACATTATATCTATAATCCCATGACTGCTAAAAGTTTTTGTAATGTTTTAAATTCTAGAGTGAAATGTTATTTTGGTCTGAATTATTTGATTTCCTTCAAACTCTTCGTAAATCAATTTCAATTTTTGCTTACGGCTTCCTCATTCGAGCTAATGGATCTATTTTGAAAACTGAAAGGATATAACATCTGTATCACTTTAATTTAGACTATCTTAAAGGGAGAAAGATGATTTTGAGTATTATTCTAGAAAACATATAGATTTTAGAGAGAGAAAAGAAGTGAGTAATGTCAACATTTTCAATGGATTACCTTTGACTATATCCAAGTAAGATTCAGTCTGTGTTTTATCTATGATCTCGATAAGTAAGTTCATTTTATTCCGGTTCGAACTAATTATATTCCTAATAACTAACTCGATTGTTTACTTATGATATTTTTCATCTTTGTGAGGTTCCCTTATCCATAATTTTTGACCGAGATTTGAGATTATGTTACGATTCTAAAAGAATCTTCTTAAGGCTCTGTATACGCGATTAAAGCTTCAATATGTCTTATTATCCATAGTTTGATCATCAATTAGAGCAGATTATTCGGATTCCTAAAGATAGGTTGAAAGGTTGCATTATAAGGTTTCGAGTTAGTTGGGTGGATTGTTTATTGTCGGTTGAGGGTGCATATAATAAGAATTACTAGACTAATATTCAAATGACACTGTATGAAGCCTCGTATGATAATAGATGTTGTATTCCATAATGTTTGTCCACCACTCTTCGGTAGATTCTAACTACTCTAGTTCAACTCAATTTGACTATACATGTTCCTCTCGAGTTACGTGCCATTTGACCTAACACTATCTATCGTGAGAAGCGTAAAGCTTAACTGGCATCGATTAGATAATATAGGTGTGTTCCCTTGACCTATTTAATACCTTTAATATTATATGCTATTATGTTATATGATGTTATTTGTTTGCATATAAGTATTTTGGTTGCATTTGTCTTGATTATGCTTGATTTATTTATTAATAGTGCATCATTTTTAATTTGTATATTGGTGTTTTCTTGATTATACATGGGATTATATCCCCGTCCTAATTCTGCCTGGGATTATATCTCTGTCCTGATTTTGCATGGGATTATATCCCCATCCTGATTCTGCATGAAATTATATCTATGTCCTTATTTTGTATGGGATTATATACATATCCTAACCTGCATCGGATTATATCCCCGTCTTATTTCTGCATTGGATTATATCGTCGTCCTGTTTTTGTTTGGAATTCTCTTCGAAGGGCTATATCATCATTCTGATTTATTTTTTGCTTGGATCCTCTACGGAAGACGATATCCTTAACCTGATTTATGGGCCTATATTAAATACACGTGAAGGTGAAGAAGAAGAAAAGTTCCAGTTTCCAGAGTTCTCTTATTCTCCTTTATTCTTTGTACGTGAAGGCCCCAAAATAAAGGTGAGTTCATGGTTAGTTGATTTCTTGCTGAATTTAAGGTTGGTTTATGATCATTAGATGATAATTAAGCTTAAGTAAAGCTTAAGTTATCTTAAAATCAAAGGATAATAGAGTTCGAAGAGATTAAAGATTAGGAATTCTTGAATGAAATCTTGGAATATAGTTCATAACTAGAATTGGAAGTTAAATTTGACTTGTCATCAATCTTATTAAGACTTAGAATTGGAATTAGAACATGTTGCAAAGTTGGTGTAATTCTTGAATTACATATGAAGGATAGGATTTTGAGGTTAAAGAGGTAATTAATGAGTAGAAATGAGTTTGAATATGAGTAGGTGAGTTAGGAATATAAGAAGGGATGAAATATGAAGTGTTTGAGCTGAAATGAAGGAATTTTAGTGCTTAAAATGTGATTTTCTAGGCTAGAGGAATCGGTACCCATTCAACAGGTACCGATACCTCAAGAGTAAAATTCAGGAAGATATTCAAAGGGTACCGATACCTTAAGAATGGTATTGATACCCCCTTGAAATGAAAATTTTTGAATGTAATTTGGGTATCGATACCTAGGCAGTGTACTGATACCTCAGTTAAGGGATGTACCGATACCCTATAGAGGGTATCGATACCTACTTTAAATAAGAAATGAAAGTAACATTTCCTTTAGTTTAATAAAATGAAGGATTAGAGTATATCAATTAGAATATTGATATGGATCCATGTATGATTATGTAGATATTGAACGTAACCATGTTTCGGAGCAATCGAAGAATTAAAAAAGGGTCGAGAGAGAGATAAAGTACTAGAATCAAGTGAGGCTAAGGTGAGTGCATACCATAGTTAATATAGATATGATTTTATGGAAATAAGACTTGTGATAAGTTTATTTCCTATATTTAAGTTCATGGTTTCATATTCATGTAAATGCATATATTATGATTATGCTAAGTATGTGCATGAATCATACATGTTTGGATATAATATAACATGCAATGTATGCGATTAAAAAAGAATGAATTCAAGTATTTGTGATAAGCAAGTGATTATATGTGTGCATGTGAAGTGAATAATGTGTATATGAAAAGTGATAAAAGGGATATGAAAATGTGAAATTTATACATACTTAAGCCCATGTTATGTAATATGAGAGTTGTAGGTATAATTGCCATGCTAAGAGTCGAGGGATTATCAGTGGTCCTTCAGGACATAGTGGTCCTTCCCGAACAAATATTCAGTGCCCCTAGTGGGAATTTATCCGAGTTGTGGTGACAGCATTGTGCACAACCTCAGTGTACTCACGTACTTATTGTTCTTCATAATGTACATGGGTATTTAAAGATAAATTGAATGAAAACTCTTATAAGAAGTTAAAGTTCATTTGTGCATGCCATAATTATATATGTCATAGTTTAGTAGATACATGTACATTGTAATGTCATAATGTATTGATAGTAATGCATGTTCATGATTTTATTATTATATGTTTATTTTATGCCTCACTAAGTCTGTGAATTAGCGTGTAAGTGGTTTACACGTATGTACCAAGAAACAAGAAGATCAAAATTAGGAGTTGTAAGGACATCATACCTTACTAGAAGATCATATCAAAAGTAATTGGTAAAGTATGTATTTTATTGTATTTAGTGTGTTGGCATGTAAACCATTTGTGAATTATGAATGCTCTGATCAATTTTGTATTATTTTGATCGAACTTGTGTAAGTTAACAACTTTTATTTTATTGAAAGTTTCAAATTTCTATGATTTTCTCTAAGAGTCAAAGTTTGAAAAGTCAAATGTGACACCTCAGATTCGTATCCGGGTCGGGTACAGGTTGGGGGTGTTACAGACATATTGAGCTTTGTAGTTCACTCTGTTTTTGTCTTCACTTTTCAGATTATTCAGTTATGGGACCAATTTGGCTATTGGAGGTGTAGTATTGATTGTTTACTGTATGAGGTTTAATATTTGTTTTCAATCTCATTCGAATGTGGCACGTGTTTATTTCTAATAATATATTTGATAAATATTTTTAAAATGATTTATTAAACAAATTTTTTCATAGATCATTTTTATGATTTATGTGGTCATCCTGATTTAGTTGTAACTCTTAAGCTGGGTTTAGGGGCTTACGATAAATGAGTTTTTAAATTTAAGTTGATGTGTGAAACCTTATTGTGGAATTTGCAAGGATTGATGAATATTAAATTATGGGTTCTGGGTAATTGACTAATCAATTGTTTATTTGAGGGGGTTCTAAGGAAGTTTCAGTGTTGTATGGTATCAAATTTAGGGTTTATGTATAAATTATAAGGTTTAAGGTTTATGATTTATAGTTTAAGGTTTATTTTTGCAATTGAGGATAATGAGGAGTATGGGTGCTTAACGAGTTAAGCAGCTCAAACTCGACTCGGTAAACGTTCGACTCGAGTTGGCTCGACTCGAACTCGAGACATTAATGAGCTGAGCTGAGTAAAATCTAACTCGACTTGATAAGTTCATGAGCAGATCGTTAATTTTTTAAAGTATATTTTTAGTATTTAGAGCTATGATATCAAAGCTACGGTTTAGTCGATTCTCGGTATAAACCAGAGTCTAGAGTGTCTATAATATATACATGCCAACAAAATAGTGAGAACTTCTGATATGATAGAATAATAAGTACGTTGTTGTGCTAATAGAATGATATGATTGTGTTTTAATAGATGTCCAGACATGATAGTTCTAGAAGTGACGCGAGAGACGATAAGCCCGCTGAGAGCAGTAATTCACCTGCCCTGGCCAGGCAAGGTGAAGAACAAGCACCTTCTAGAGTACCTGTGAGTGATCAAGATGTGTTCTTTAGGACGTTGGACGTTGTATTGGCGCGTTTCCAACCTCATACTACTTTAACTCCGAGGATGAATGTTACGAAGGAGTTGAAGAGTTTAGGAGCACCAGAGTTTATAGTTGAAGCCGAAGAAGGTCCTGTTGTTGCAGACCTTTGGCTCAATGATGTGAAAGTTATGCTTGAGGGACTTCATTGTTATGATGCTGAGAAGTTGGATGGAGTAGTCTCCTTGCTCCGAAGGCAAACGAGAATTTGGTGGACCAACGTTACATTTAGGATGTCTGGTGATCAAGTAATTTGGTTCTTGTTTTTAGAGGAATTCAAGCATAAATACATAGGAGATCAGTTTATCCGACAGATGAAGAAAAAGTTCATGAATTTGAAGCAATGGAACCGTACAATATATGAATATGAGTGTAAGTTCAACAAGTTGATTCGCTTTGCTGCTGAACTTATTCCTATAGAGAAAGATGCTTGTGACTGGTTCATGGAAGGACTGCGTCCAAGACTGAAAAAAATGTTGATTGTATTGAATCTGTCTTCGTTTCAAGATGTGATAAACCATGCCAAAGCTCTGTAAAGGGCTCAGAACTAGAGGTTTGGAGATCCAAGAGCTCAGACATCGAAAAGAACGGGCGCTTCTTCGAGTTCTGCATCATCTAAAAGGGGAAGAGATGTTGGTTCTCGACCCCAAGCTAGATCAGAGTTAGTGGCATCCTCTGCTAGAGGATCAAATCTGATGAGAGGCAGACAAACTCAGTCAGCGGGATCTGGAACTGGGAGATCTAACCAGGGCCAAGTAAGACAATTTCCACATTGTGGAAGGAATCACTCGGGGATATGCAGAATGATTTCTTGAGCCTCCTTTAAATGTGGGGACACCGGGCATTTTGTTCGAGATTGTCCCATGATAGCCAGTGAATCTGGACAGCCAGAGAGGTATGCTTCTACGATTCAAAGGGTAAGAGGTAGAGACAGAGAAAGGAGTCAGTCAGATTCCTCTGCTCAACAAGAGATACACTCCATAGCTCGAGTGTATAACCTCAAGACCAATGAGGATCGAGATGACCCGGAGATAATAGCAGGTATATTTCAATTGTATGGCAATAATGTTTTGGTATTAATCGATTATGGTTCTACATATTCTTATATTAGTAGCAAGTTAGTGAGAGAATTGAATATTCAGTTAGAAGCTATTAGCAGTGATGTGATAGTGATTAATCCGTTAGGGCACAGTGCTCGGGTAAATATGGTGTGTCGATGGTGTCCCATACAGGTTCGGGGAATTAAATTCCCTACTAATCTGATTGAATTACCTTTTGACGAATTCGAAGTGATATTGGGAATGGATTGGTTATATCGTTATTACGTTAATGTCGATTGCAGATTGAAAAGAGTAACGTTGATAAGTTCAGAAGGGGTAGAAGTTATTGTATTTAGCGAATGATGGAATCCATTGGTAAATGTGATATCAGTGATGTCTACAAAGAAGTTACTGCTACAGGGATATCAAAGGTTCATTGCTAATGTGCTGGATGTTAGAACCAAAGAGAAGGGGATTAAAGAAATTCTTGTAGTCAGAGAGTTTCCCGATGTATTTCCTACAGAGTTGTCAGGCTTACCTCCGGATAGAGAGGTAGAATTTCATATTGAAATAATGCCGGGAACAGTTCCCATTGCAATGGTACCATACAGAATGGCTCCAAAAGAGTTGCAAGAATTAAAGATTTATTTACAAGAGTTACTAGACAAAGGGTTTATTAGACCAAGTGTATGGCCTTGGGGAGCTCCAGTTATGTTTGTTAAGAAAAATGATGGTTCAATGCGTCTCTGCATTGATTATAGGCAGCTCAACAAGGTGATCATCAAGAACAAGTATCCTCTCCCCCGAATTGACGATTTGTTTGATCAGTTAAAGGGAGCTTCAGTGTTCTCAAAGATTGATTTACATTCATGTTATCATCAATTGAAGATTCAGGAGAAAGATATCCCGAAGACAACTTTTCGAACGGGATATGGACATTATGAATTCATTATGATGCCATTCAGAGTAACCAATGCACCTACTACTTTCATGGATCTTATGAACAGAATATTTCAACCTTACTTGGACAAATTCGTAGTGTTATTTATTGATGATATATTAGTGTATTCGAATTCAGAAGAAGTGCATAGTTCATACTTGAAGATTGTTTTATAGATTTTGAGATAAAACAAGTTATATGAGAAACTATCTAAATATAAATTCTGGTTGAACGAAGTGACATTCCGTGGACATGTAATTTCTGCAGATGGAGTATAAGTGGATCCCAAAATATCAAAGCCATTTTGGAGTGGGAAATTCCAAAGAATGTGTCAGAAGTTTGAAGTTTTTTAGGGTTAGCTGGTTATTATTGAAGGTTCATTAAAAACTTTTCGATGATAGTTTTACCCCTAACTAAGTTATTGAGGAAAGAGGTAACATTTGCTTGGACTCCGGAATATCAAGAGAGTTTTGAAAAGTTAAAGAAGATTTTGACAGAAGCTCCAGTATTAGTTCAACCCAAGTATGGCAAGAACTTCGTAGTTTATAGAGATGCATCATATAATGGTTTAGGATGTGTGTTGATGCAAGAAGGCAAGGTGATAGCTTATGCGTTGAGACAATTGAAACCCACGAGAAGAACTATCCAACGCACGATATGGAGATGATTGTAGTAGTGTTCGCTCTTAGGATCTGGCGTCACTGCTTGTATGGTGAAAGATGTTACTTGTATACTGATCATAAGAGTTTGAAGTACCTAATGACTCAAAATGAGTTGAATTTAAGGCAAAGGAGATGGGTGGAATTTCTGAAAGACTATGATGTAGTAATCGATTTCCATCATGAAAAAGAAAATGTGGTGGCAGATGCTTTAAGCCAAAAAATATTTGCAGTCTTACAAGCTTTGGGTGTTAAGTTTTCATTGAATGATGATGGTGCATTATGTGTGGAATTAACCCTTCGGCCACCATGGATAGATAGAGTCAAGGAATTGCAAGCTAGAGATGAAAAATGTTCAAGGAGATTATAGCAAGTAAAGAACAGAGAGCTCATTGATTATGAGATTAAGGTTGATGGGAATCTATACTATCGCGGGAAATTAGTAATTCCAGATAATGATGAGTTGAAGAAGGATTTGTTAACGGAAGCTCACTGTAGTCTATTGACGATACATCCTGGAGGAAAGAAAATGTATATGGATCTCAAGAGTCGATATTGGTGGCCTGGAATGAAGAGGGACATTACAAAATTCGTATCAAAGTGTTTGACTTGTCAGCAAGTCAAAGATGAGCATCAGGTTCCGTCAGGACTGTTGCAACCAATGTCTATTCCTCAATGGAAATGGGAGAATGTAACGATAGATTTTGTGATGGGGTTACTTTTAACTCTGAATAAAAGAGATTCAATCTGGGTGATTGTAGACAGATTGACTAAGTTAGCTCATTTCATTCCAGTGCGAACTGATTTCTCCATGGATAAATATGTTGAGTTATATATTAGAGAGATTATTAGATTGAATGGAGTTCATATTTCCATAGTTTCTGATCGAGACCCTCGATTTACTTCGAGATTCTAGAAGACCTTGCATAGAGCGTTAGACACTCGACTAAATTTCAGTACAATATTTCATCCTCAGACAGATGGACAGTCTGAGTGAACTATCCAAATCCTGGAGGATATGTTGAGAGTTTGTGTTATTGAGTTTAAAGGATCATGCGAAAGATATTTACCACTTGTCGAGTTCGCTTACAACAATAGTTACCAATAGAGAATCGGAATGGCGCCCTATAAAGCTCTTTGTGGAAGGAGATATCGTACGCCCTTGAATTAGTACGAGCTTAAAGATAGAGAAGTTCTCAGTATTGAGTTGATTCAGGAAGTGGAAGAAAAGGTCCAAGTGATTCAGAGTAATCTCAAAGCAGCAGCTGGTAGACAGAAATCATATGTGGATCTAAAGAGGAAGGAGATAGAATATCAAATTGGAGACAAAGTGTTATAAAAGAATCTCCTTGGAAGAAGGTTTTGAGGTTTGGACGTAAGGGAAAGCTTAGTTCCAGGTTCATCGGACCCTATGAGATCGTTAAGAAAGTGGGACCAATGGCGTATCAATTAGCTTTCCCACCTGAAATGGAAAAGATACACGATGTCTTTCATGTCTCAATGCTTCGGAAGTATAGATCTGATCCCTCCTATATAGTGACGCCAGAAGAAATCGAGGTTCAACCGGACTTAACTTATAAGGAAGAACTGGTCTAAATTTTAGCTCACGAGGTTAAGCAACTAAGGAACAAGACTATTCCATTGGTCAAAGTTTTGTGGAGGAATCACAAGATAGAGGAAGCAACTTGGGAGCGTGAAGAAGATATGAGGAATCAGTACCCCCATCTATTTGCCCAGTGAAAATTCGAGGACGAATTTTCTTAAGGGAGATATTTGTACCATCCTCAATACCGGGTTAGTAAATTGTTAAACTTCAGAATTTGGTGACTAAAGTATAATAATTGAATAGTTTAAGGACTTATATGGGAAATTTTGTGTAGGATCAAATTATAAAGAAGAATGAATTGAAGGACAAAATAGTAATTGGCAAGGAAATAATTAAAATATTTAATAGGCCTATATTAAGTACACGTGGAGGTGAAGAAGAGGAAAAGTTATAGTTTCCAGAGTTCTCTTCTTCTCCTTTCTTCTTTGTGCGTGAAGGCCCCAAAACAAAGGTGAGCTCATGGTTAGTTGATTTCTTGCTGAATTTAAGGTTGGTTTATAATCATTAGATGATAATTAAGCTTAAGGAAAGCTTAAGTTATCTTAAAATCAAAGGATAATGGAGTTAGGAGATATTAAAGATTAGGAATTCTTGAATGAAATCTTGGAATATAGTTCATAACTAGAATTGGAAGTTAAATTTGACTTGTCATCAATCTAATTAAGACGTATGAAGTGTTAGAATTAGAATTAGAACATGTTGCAAAGTTGGTGTAATTTTTGAATTACATATGGATGATAGGATTTTGAGGTTAAAGAGGTGATTAATGAGTAGAAATGAGTTTAAATATGAGTAGGTGAGTTAGGAATATGTGAAGGGATGAAATATGAAGAGTTTGAGCTAAAATGAAGGAATTTTCGTGCTTAAAATGTGATTTTCTGGGCTAGGGGTATCGGTACTCATTCAACAGGTACCAATACCTCAAGTGTAAAATTCAAGAAGATATTCAAAGGGTACCGATACCTTAAGGATGGTATCAATACCCCTTAAAACGAAAAAATTTCGAATGTAATTTGGGTATCGATACCTAGGTAGTGTACCGATACCTCAGTTATGGGATGTACTGATACCCTATAGAGGGTACCGATACCTACTTTAAATAAGAAATGAAAGTAGCTTTTCCTTTAGTTTAAGAAAACGAAGGATTAGAGTATATAAATTAGAATACTGATATGGATCTATGTATAATTATGTAGATACTAAATGTAACCCTGTTTTAGAGAAATCAAAGAATTAGAAAAGGGTCGAGACAGAGATAAAGTACTAGAATCAAGTGAGGCTAAGGTGAGTGCATACCATAGTTAATATAGATATGATTTTATGGAAATAAAACTTATGATAAGTTTATTTCTTATATTTATGATTATACTAAGTAGGTGCATGAATCATACATGTTTGGATATAATCTAACATGTAATGTATGTGATTACAAAAGAATGAATTCAAGTATTTGTGATAAGCAAGTGATTATATGTGTGCATGTGAGGTGAATAATGTGTATATGAAAAGTGATAAAGGGGATATGAAAATGTGAAATGTATACATAGCCCATGTTATATAATATGATAGTTGTAGGTATAATTGGCATGCCAAGAGTCGAGGGATTATCAGTGGTCCTTCAGGACAAATATTCAGTGCCCCAAGTGGGAATTTATCCGAGCTGTAGAGACAGCATTGTGCACAACCTCAGTGTACTCACATACCTCCTGTTCTCCATAATATACATGGGCATTTAAAGAAAAATTGAATGAAAACTCTTATAAGAAGTTAAAGTTCATTTGTGCATACCATAATTATATATGTCATAGTTAGTAGATACATGTACATTGTAATGTCATAATGGATTGATAGTAATGAATGTTCATGATTTTATTGTTATATGTTTATTTTATGCCTCACTAAGTCTGTAACTTAGCGTATAAGTAGTTTACACGTAGGTACCAAGAAACAAGAAGATCGGAATTAGGAGTTGCAAGGACATCATACCTTACTAGAAGACCAGATCAGAAGTAATTGACAAAGTATGTATTTTGTTGTATTTAGTGTGTTGGCATGTAAACCATTTGTGAATTATGAATGCTCTAATCGATTTTGTATTATTTGGATCGAACTTGTGTAAGTTAACAACTTTTATTTTAATGAAAGTTTCAAATTTCTATGATTTTCTCTAAGAGTCAAAGTTTGAAAAGTCAAATGTGACACCTCATATTCGTATCCGGGTCGGGTACGAGTTAGGGGTGTTACAGACACATTGAGCTTTGTAGCTCACTCTGTTTTTGTCTTAACTTTTCAGATTATTCAGTTATGGGACCAATTTGGCTATTGGAGGTGTAGTATCGCTTGTTTACTGTATGAGGTTTAATATTTGTTTTCAATCTCATTCGAATGTGGCATGTGCTTATTTCTGATAATATATTTGATAAATATTTTTAAAATGATTTTTTAAACAAATTTTTTTCATAGATCATTTTTATGATTTATGTGGTCATCCTGATTTAGTTGTAACTCTTAAGCTGGGTTCAGGGGCTTACGATAAATGAGTTTTTAAATTTAAGTTGATGTGTGAAACCTTATTGTGGAGTTTGCAAGGATTGATGAATATTAAATTATGGGTTCTGGGTAATTGACTAATCTATTGTTTATTTGAGGGGGTTCTAAGGAAGTTTTAGTGTTGTATGGTATCAAATTTAGGGTTTACATATAAATTATAAGGTTTAAGGTTTATGATTTATGGATTAAGGTTTATTTTTGCAATTGAGGATAATGAGGAGTAGGGGTGCTTAACGAGTTGAGCAGCTCAAACTTGACTCAGTCAAAACTCGGTAAACGTTCGACTCGAGTTGGTTCGACTAGAACTCGACTCGAGACCTTAATGAGCCGAGCCGAGCAAAATCTAACTCGACTTGATAAGTTCGCGAGAAGCTCGTTAATTTTTTAAAGTATATTTTTAGTAATTACTTCAAAATTATTTCATTCAAAAAATAAATCTAAATAATAATAATTATTTATTAATAAATAATAAATAATAATAAGTTAACTAATCTATTATTTTTAATAAATAATAAAATATTATTAATTAATAATATTATTTTAATACAAAAAAACAACCCTAAAATCCTCATATAGTATTAGTAAATTTTATTTTTCATTAAAAAATAAGGTAAATTTTTTAGTGAGCTTAACGAGCAACGAATTGAGCTTAACAAGTAACGAGTCAAGTTGAGCAACAAATTTTTTTAACGAGAACGAGTCGAGCACTGTTCAACTCGAATCAACTCGCTCGATAAGCATCGAGCAAGAATAATAAAGCGATCATGATACATTTACTACCAAAGTTGAAACTGGAGACGAATCTGATTGTAGCAATGGTAATTAAACAAGTGAAGACGGAAACATACATATTATATGGGTCTTGTTTTAGAATAAAAAAATAGAAATGAGATGTAGCGAAAATTTTAGAGTAGTTTGGTTTTAGAAAATATAGGTTATTTTTATTTTCTTAAAAAATATAAAATATTATAGAAAATATGTTTAGTTGTAAAATTAGAAAATGATTTTTTGAAAAATAAGAACAAAAAATTAGTGAAAATATGAAAACATAAAAAATTATTTTTCAGTATTTTCATTAAAGGTATTTTGAAAATTTAAAAATATGAAAAACATGAGATCAAGATTTTTAACTTAGTTTACATAAATTCATTTTTTATTAATATGGGGTGCAAGGCATTATCGGTTCAAAGATAAACTCTCAACCTTTTGACATTGATCGCTCAAACCCCTGACATCTATGATGCTCGAACTAGAGATCTCAGGAATAACAATATTTCTTTATCACGGAGACCACTTGGTTAGTGATTTAAAATTTTGGATCTTTTTTCGATTTGTGCTTGTCATCCTTGCATAGGGGCTATGCTAATTTTCTCTGTATCGTTCTAATTTTATCGGATGTCCCCGAAAGGACGTAATTTACACAAATCCAAATCATTCTAACAACAAATTTTTGACTTAATGGTATAAAAAACCCTTAAACTTTAAAAAAAATCAATAGTCCCTAAATTTTTTTATATTGAATATGGTACTTAAAATGATTTTTTAAAAATATTTATATATTTAATAAACTGAGTAGTGTAATGATTATTTCTATTTTAAATTTAAATAATTTCTTATTCTTTAAAATATAAATAAGTCTTTAAACTTTTTAAAAAATCAAGTAAGTCCTTGAACTTAACCAAAAAATCAAATAAGTCCTTGAACTTAACCAAAAAATCAATTAAGTTCATCTACCACATCATCGTTAATCGAGTATCGTCACAATAATATCATGAACTGTCACATCAATATTATAGTTTGTCATGTAAGTTTCATGAACTATCATGTAAATATTGTGACGATCAACATTTAATTTCATTGGTCAATTGGTTATATTATTTTTTCTTAGTTTAAAGGTTACATTGATTGCAAAAAATGAGACACTACATTATTATTTTTAAAGTTTGAGGGGTTAAACATCACTAAACATATTTTTCTTTTTTTATTTTAATGATACTTTTGATCAGGGGTGTACAAAAAACTCGAAACTATTAACCGTAACTGTTAACTGGTATAATCATTATATTTAATAGGTTAATTAACCAAACCGTTAATACTAAACGGTTTTGGTTAATAGAACCACTGAAAATGATGGTTAACGGTTAAGGTTAATGTTACGAATTTGATACATAGTTAACCAACGGTTAACCATTAATAAACTAAATTTATAATTATATTTCTAATTGATTATATTTTTACATAAATAACTTGATATAAATTTCTATTATTTATAATTTATATATATTTTTAAAAAATTTTGTATACAAATAACTTAATATATACATTTTTTTGTTTTTAATATTTATTTCTTTGAAAATATAGAAACATACTTACACTAATATAATTATATGTTTATTGTTAGGTACCAAGATATTGGGAGATATACATACTTACATCGGTGTAAGTATGTATTAAGTGCTACACTTTTTTATTTTATTTACTTACACTGTTGTAAATATGTATTAAGTGCTACACTTTTTTATTTTATTCACTTACACCGGTGTAGTATGTGTTAAGTGCTATACTTTTTTGTTTTATTTAGTTACACTGGTGTAAGTATGTCTTAAGTGATACACTTGTTTATTTTATTCATTTACACAGGTGTAAGTATGTGTTAAGTGTTGCATTTTTTTAGTATGAATTATGAAAAAAAAAAATTGACAAATAATTGGAATAGGTTAACCTGTAACTAAACCGTTAATAACAATTAACTATTAGCGGTTAACCATTTCTTAATAGTTAGGTTACGGTTAGAAAAATCTTATAACCGTTATAATGGTTAACCGACTGTTTAGGCTAAATGGTACGGTTAACCGACTGTTTAAGCTAAATGGTACGGTTAACCGTCCATAATCAACCCTACTTTTCGTTCTCTTGCATACATAATATTTTTTTGTATTTTTAATTGATGTTTGATTTGCATTGACATTATATTTTTATTATAAATTAAAACAATTTGTGTCATAAAATTTCTTAATAATTTTATTATTTTATATTTGTATAACTCACATGTTAAATTTGTGTAATGATTTTTTAATAATTATATTTTAATTTAATTATTTAATAACTATTTGTTCATCTCTATTTTAAAAAAATAGATACTAAATATATTTTCATTATTTTTATTTTAGATTCAAGTTTTCATTTATATTAACCAAACATGTTTTCTAAATTTTAAAAAACTAAAAATAAAAGTTATTTTCTGAAAATAAAAACAGAAAACAAAAAATAGAAAATATTTTATAGAACTAAACGGACCCTTAATTTAAAAAAAAAAAAGATTAGTATGGTATTTAAAATAATAAATTTAATCATGATGAAGTAAATTTATTTGAGAGTTCAGCATCGCATGATCAATGCAAATTGACGAAATTCTTTGGGAGCTCTCCTGGTTGTTTCAATATGACGAATCAACAGAGTGAAGTGACATCCATATATCAGTAAAGTTCAAACTCGGTGCCAAATACTGAAAACTATGGTCTCTAGAGTTTAAACGAATTCTAGAACATTAGACTGCAATGGCAATTAAAGGTGCAAGCACAAGTTCTTATGTTGAACAGAATAAGTCGGTGTCTACAAATCTAGAAGCATCAGTGCACGTCCATATCTCACGTGTACGGCACTAATGCGTTTCTACTCATGTAGCAATGATTTTTCTTTCTTGAACTTACCACCTAGCCACTTCCATCTAGTTGACCATGAGAAAGGAGGTGCGCCATGTATTGCTGCAACCATATAATATCAACTGAATTAGAGAGCATTGAGCTTTGAAAATTTAGCACAGAAAACCATCCAATTCGTATCAAGATTCCAAGTTTTCTTTACACATTGCATAAGTTACGTCTCTGCAACTAATTGGTCATGGATGACGCATGAGTGGATTATCATATAGTCTTCCCTTTCATGACAGCCCAGTCCATTCACAGAGAATGAAAATGACCAAATAATTACTATCCTGAGAAAAGTGCCTAGGTGCCCTGCGGTTGAGCAACTCATCTCATGGATATGGCAGGTTGGATTTGGAGCGGGGAAGAGTGGGTTATCAAAATGAAAGAAGTTATACCATTCAACAGTCAACACAACTCAAACTGCTGACTAGTACTGTCAACATATGAATATAATAGAAATCTGAGCAAGCAAACTTTCTAGAACTCATCTTTTGACCATTTTATTCTAATTGCAACATGTTGTAATTATCATAGGAAATTTATTTTAGAGAAGTCATTTTATAGCAGTCTGTTTGCAACTCCATATAAAAAAAAGTAATGGTAGATTGCAAATGACATTTTGGGGAACACACAATTTTCTTAAGTAGGATCAGCAGAAACCAGGAAATATTACAAAAATCACACTTATCGATGCTCAAGCCGATTTGAAGCAATTGTTTCAAACTTCCATCAAATCGAAAAAAATTGAATTTCCAAAAGCAACAACTGAACCATGCTTGAATAATGAACAAACAGAAAGCCAGTTCTAATTAAGGTTTCAACTATCAAGTAAAACCCAAAAAGTAAAAAGAAATCGCAAGTAGATTATAAAAAGAATCCACAGAGACATGCATAATTGCAATGTGTAATTTACCGCATGATAGGCATATGGGGATTTCCCTTGACGCTCGAAGTGTTTAGCCATGACACAGAACTCAATGGGGCCCCATTCCTCTGACTCAAAGCAATTGCCTAATGCTGCTTTGTATAACTATCCAAACCAAGCAAATATCAACCAAAAATGAAATTAAAATACAAAAGCAATCAAACGAAAAGAATAAAAAGAAGGGTACCTTAGCAGTGTCAGTTAAAAGCTCCGTTCCAGCAGGATAAGAAGCATAGAATTGATCAGCCCTTGAATACCCAGCTCTAGTTCTGCAAAACAAACAGCAAATCAAGGAAAACCCACCAAAAGAAAACGCTAAGAAAGGATTAAAAAAACTAACAACTGAACGTACGTATTGTTTGCATAGGCGTAGCTCAAAACAGCTACAAAGCAATAGAATCCAGTGTATGAGACAATTCGTCGAAACTTTTGAATCTTAAGAATTTCATTGAAGCCGTCAACAAGGTTAGAGAGCATCATGATTGCTTCTGAAAATTTCAAATATTTCTAAGAGTGAACTGTCTCATTAGTGAGACATTTTATCGAACATGTGGCGTTCCTCAGACGAAATGTAACAACAACCGTAAACCGATCCGTCGCTGTTGCACAAAACCGTAAAACGACGCTTTGGATCGTACTGCCTTAAAAATACGCTTTTTATTGCTCTCCGTCCAGTTTTTATGGTATAATCTATTAAATATAGGGTAAGTTATGCCTTTAATACTTAAACTATTAATTTTAATTCGTTTTAGTATATAAATTTTTAATTTTTTTAAAATCATATATAGTATTTAGTTTTCATTTCATTTTAGTATTTCACCGTTAAACGCGTTTAGTACATAAACTATCAAATTTTTTTCGTTTTAGTACATAAATTTTCAAAATTTTAAAAATTTAGCGTTAAATTTTGACCGAGTACTAAAATAAAATAAAAAACTAAGGTTTTTAATAGTAAGATACTAAGGGTCTGTTTGTTTCAATAGTTGATGAATCTTTTAGAAATTATTAAAATAAAAATATAATATTTTATATTATTATAATATTAAAAAATATTATATTATATTATTAAAAATATTAATAAATATACTTTAAATATTTTAATAAATAATATTTTGATAAAAATATATTATAATATTATATTAATATTACATATATAAAATAAAATAATTTTGAGTATTTATTATTTGAAGTGAAAAGTTCGAAAAATAATTTACGGAAAATCATACCATAAGTCATTTTTTTTAAAAATACAAAGAAAATTATGTTGACCAGGAAAATATTTAACATTGACTAACCAGTTTTCCTCCGATCAACACTGAAAAATGAGGAAAATATTTTCCGAAAAATGTTTTACGCAAAACAAATGTACCCTAAAATAAAACAAAAACTAAAAACTTTATGCATAGTTTTGAAAAAATTAAAAGTTTAGTCCGTGTGTAACAGAGTTTAAGCTTCAGTTCTTGCTGTGTAATCTAAATTGGATTTGTATGCATTCTTTTTTGAGCCTGTGGTTGTTATATCTGTTTGAAGAGATGAAAATATATGACAAGGGGGATCATTTGTGTCAACAACTGTGAGGCTGGTAAAGCGGACGATTAAAAGAACACTTGTAATTGGTTAAAGAAAAAAAAATCTTATTTAACACTGATAATTGGATTTGGATGCATTCCATGTTTAAATAGAATAAATCTTTGATTTAATGCTTTGTATTGAACAAAATGTTGTTGGTTTCATTTGTTGTACAATCCTGATTCTGCTCAAGTTTTTTCTAGAATATATCTTTTAGTGAGCAAAAATTTATTAACAAAAGGAAATAGAAGCAGACTCGAGAGCTAGGAAGTAAAGGAGTGTCAAACTTGGTTTACTATAACCATATATTAGGAGAAATTTTAAAATTATAGTTTGAGGTATAGGAAAAATATTTGTGCGGTAAAGCATATACATGTCTACTCCATTGAAATATTGCATGTGTCTTGTTTCTTTCTTCTTGAAAGGAAAAAGAATGATCATTGATGGATAACTGACAATGTGATACACTACTGCAATGTGTTTGCTGCTATTTTCTTTGCATGTTTTCTTTTACTTTTGGAATCAGAAAAATAGTGTACTAGTTCCTGCTAGGGATCAATAATCATCCCATTTCATGTAAGTGAAGTCAACTGGAAAAGTGGAATTCAAATTTTTGCTTATTCATCTGGTATTTTATTATAATTTTATAGAAAATCCTTATGAGCATTTGTACATTCAGTCATCGAACTGCTAGCAAAACAGGAGGGCTTCCTCCCCTTTCTCACATAAACACAAAGAGACACCCTATGATCTTGTCTGAGACACCTTCCCCTACATCTCAAATCTTTATTTAACTTTTGTAGGGCATACCCTGAAACTTAAAACTCGTTCGTTTTCAATGATTTGATTTTCCACTGCAACTGGCTGCATTGTTTATAAAATCTGTAACTCAACAGGTCCCCATCTCCCATACAAATAGCTAGCATGTAGCCATTAGGGAAAAGGTTTTTGTTGTGGTCTAGTGACACCATCTTAAAAGAATGTTCTTCTCACATGGAAGGCTTTGGACTCTTTGATAAGCCAATGCCCCACAATTGCACCGGTTTCTCATACAAAACTGTCGTTGGTCCAACTGAAAGTTCTTTCATCTTGAATTATTATATTGTTCTCTAGTTATGATTAAACCTTATCTCGACCATGATTGTGGCCCTAGGTTGAAGTCCATGTATCGAGCACACTGTGAAGAATTGTGAAAGTTGGGCCAACGGCATATAAGATGACTAGTAGTCTTTGTGTTTAATTTAATATAATTTAAGTTATAATTTGTCCTATTAAGAGACACAAATAGAGGCACCATATGTATTTCATATAAAATAAGAAGAAAGCCCTATGAAAGAAGGATCTGTTCGTCGACATGTGGTCTGATCTTTTGCAGTTTGTACGTGTAGATCTATTCAGGGGTTGAATTATGGTTCTTCTGTTCTTATTTCTATTAATCGGAGCAGGCTAAATGAGTAAGTCAATCTTTACACAAATCTAGATGAATGTGCAAGACATCATCAATCTACCATTTTGCATAAAGGATACGTTTTTGATTTAATATATTTTGCATATATCAATGGTTGAGACGTTGGACTTAAGGAGGGACAGATGGAGATCTTATATTACATGACGAATATATAAATTTTAAGAGACGAAAATATATTACCAATAAAAAATATAAAAAAGTGTATAAATTATATTAAAATCTAAAATTTTCAGAGAAATGACCGCTTTCATCAGTCATTTTTTATGAGCTCTCAAAAACCCTACCACATTGTTGGGTAAGAGACTTTAACAACCATCCCCACCGCTCATTGGTGAACTACATGGTCCTAGATTCTTGTTCATATATTGTAGTTTTAAATATTCAAAGAGACGATTATCCCTACTCATTTCTCTGGGTCCATCCGTGTATCTATCTAACCTCGTGAGCTTGAAAATAAGAGTGGATTATAAAATACTAGAATGGAGTTCTTAAGGGTAACTGCATTAACTAAACTTGGGTAGGTAGCACGCATGCTCAGATAGGCATATGGCATGGGGACGATTAACACGAGGGGTGTGTATTGGTGGGGTAGCCAACGAGTCCACCACCAACTTTGGTTTTCAATTAACAAACTTATGATCAATTAAATTTAATTATATGAGTTATTATTTCATAAATGATATTTAAATGATGTCAAATGTATTTTTAAAAATATTTTAGAAATTTAAAATATTGAATAACATTTCTAAAACTATATTTTTGTACCGATAATATTATGATTACTTTAAAAATTGAAAAATTAAAAGTATGACCTTAATTTTAAGAAAAAAAATAAATTAATGACTAAATCTATAAAATAAGTGGGTGTGGACCGGAAAACAACTTTATAACATATAGAGGACCTAAAACTGCCATCAACTAATTGGGTAGCACATGACACACTATTGTTATATACAATCGTTACATATACCATATAGTTTAAAAAAAATGAGTGTGCTAAAGTATGTATGTATACAGTAATGAGAAATTGCACGTGTGGTGACCCTCATAAAGGGGGAAAAAAGAAAGCAAATGCATGTGGATGTTCACGTGCATATATAATAATGATGACACAAAGTTTACAAAAACTAGCGTGCTTGTTACAAGCAGGCTGTTTGGGTCCTCAATTTTATCTTTACTTTTTCAATTTTTGATAAAAGTAAAAAATGTACACATGGAACCCTATAATTGGATACCACCCTTTCCATTGCTTTTCTTACCATATTGACATACACATTTATGCCGACCAATCTTTAGAATCACTTGTCAAATACATATACCAAGATTAATCAAGAGTACAATAAAAAAATTACTATTGGCTCTACTCAAAATCAACACATGCTTGATTAGGGCTGTAAATGAGACGAGACAGATCGCGAGCTATTCGAGATTGACTCGATCAAGATTCGATAAATACTCGGATCGAATGGACTCGACTAGCTCGAGCTCGACTCGAATTCTTAACGAGCCGAAACGAGCTACTTGATATTCGACTCGAAAAGCTCGTGAGCAGCTCGAAAATATAATATATTAAAAATTTATTTTTTTTGAAATAAATTATTAATAATATTAATATTTATGTATTGATTTTTTTTATAAAAAATACAGTAAGATTTCTTGTATTTAAGGTTCATGTTCGAATTTGAGTTTGAGGCTTCAATCGAGTTAAGTTTAAGAATTTTTTTTCATTTAGAGCATTTTCGAGCTGCTCACGAGCTTCAGTTTAGGATTTCGAGTTTGAGTCGAGCTTGAAAATTTTAAGCTCGCGAGTTTTCGAGTCGAGTCGAGCTTCATTTCAAAGTTTTCGAGTCGAGTCGAGCTCAGCAATACTCGAGCTCGACTCAGCTCGTTTACACATGCTGATTTGTTTATGGGTTCAAAAAAATTAATTTTATAAAAAAAAGTTAATCTTAACTAAAATCATATTTTAGGTTTAATTTTAAACATTTTTCTTTCGTTATTAAAAAATATATTTATAATTAAATTTACTAATCATGATAATTATCAGTACTCATACAATCAATAAATAAATAATTTTTCAAACCCTAACAATTATCGAAGTTTATACTTCATTTGATCGATTCATACATCAACTCATCACGTTATACATTATTTTAACCAAATAATTTATCTTTCCGTAACCAGTTATCGTAGTGTAAATTTTTAGGCTGTTTGTTCATATATTTTATAACTGATTATAACACTTTCCAACTCAAAGGCAAGCTATTTTGGTCCAAAAGTTAAGATGGTATTGGAGATTTTTTTTTTGTCAAATTCAATGACAAATTAGGTTTAGACGATTTTTTAGACTCCTACGAGACTGCAAATTTTCAAACCAGTTAATTATTGATAATATTGGAAATAGGTCATCAAATTTCAAAAAGTTACAAATAAATCATTCAATTAATTGATTGTCAAAAGCATGTCACTGTATCGTTAAATATTAAAGGGCTTTTTGACGTGAAATATTTTATTCCGGACAATTATAATTAAGTCACTCAATTAATTGATTATAACAATCAGATCATGTGTCACTATATTAATTGTCATCCATCATTATATACGATGGCCTATTAATCCCAAATTTCATCATAAAATTCACTTCGATCTAATCGTTCAATTCATCGTATTAGATTTCGTAATATCTCTCTCAAAAGCCATGCAATCATGCTAAAAGTTTTATATCTTAAACTTCAATCTACATTGTCCACCATCATATGACCCATGTCTCAAGATATGTTATTACTCTCAACACCAATAACCTCCCCGCCGTTCGAGTCAGAAAATAGAACCCTCATTCTCACTCTGAATGGATTTTTTTTTGGATAAATTAAGAGACTCATTTGTAAGTTTTTAAAATTGGATGAGCCATTTGTAATCTTACTAATAATTAGATGACATGTGGTGTAATCTATCCAATAAGAAAATCATTAAAAATGGTTCCTAACATACCTGCCAACGTTGGTTTTCATTTTTCAAGAGTCTAATGACTTACTTGTGACAATCAAATAATTAACTGATTTGTTTGTGATTTTTTGAAATTAGGTATTCATTTATAATCTTTTAATAGAATGAGATTAGTGAATTTACCCTTAAAAGATTACTAAATTTCTATGTATTAAAAAACTAAATTTCTATATATTAAAAAAAATAATGGTGGGTAAACCTCAGTGGCAAAAGCTGCTGCCTTTGTTTTAAATATGGTACTGCAATCAATCATGCAGTGGCAAAAGCAGACTAATAATTTAGGTTTATGAATGTGACTGATGCTTATAACTTGTGAACTTCAATCTTGTAAGTTTTCTAACGCAACACCTTTAATATACAGTTAAAAAAATATTAGTAATTTTATTATTATTTAAATAAAAAAATTAGTAAAAATTTATTTAAAATATTATTATTTTTAATTACAATATTAATGTTTTTTAATATTTCTGGTAAAGTACTTAATAATAATAAAACCGGTAGAGTTTTTTCGGTTTTGTTAGTAAAACCAATAAAACGCCCAATAATAACAAAATCAGTAGAAAAAATAATGTTTTCGATAATTTTTTTACCGATTTTATTATTTAAATAATAATAAAATCAGTAACGTTTTTTAACTGTATATTAAAACTGCCGCAAGTTATCATTTCCCTCCTTTCCTCCCCCTTCATTTCTTTCTTATTTTTATAACCCCTTCATATTTATAAAGAATTAAATTACAGGAATCTAATGTATAATTATCTCATAAACTAATCTTTGTATATCACAAAATTGGGTAACCCACAACCTAATTTTATGCATATTACATCAATTAAGGGAGGAAAGAAAATAATAAACAATCGTTTAATAAAAACTAAATTTAAAACAATCAATTAATCATTTACCACTCATGAATTAAATTAGTGGTTAAAATAAAAAACTTGTAAACAACATGACCAAATTATAATAATATTAAAAATACACAAATCATTAAATCAGTGACTAATATGTAATATTTATAAATATTATGCTCAAAGTTGAATATTAACAGGAATTACATAATATATAAAATGGGATTAAAACGTAACTAATGAAACAAAAATACCCAACAATAAATAAAACAACTTTCATAAATGACCATAAGAAATATTTACGAACCTAAAAGGACTTAACTGGCTATAATACCTAAACACAAAACACGGGTGTAACATAAGCCAAAACTACATCGTTTTAACTAACATATTTAAGCCCCAAATGGGCTTCCTTTCTCTCATTCTTCCTTATTTGTTCTTTTCTCAAAACCAGAGATAAAAGAGAACTCTCAACTCTCTCACAATTTCTCTCATTAGAGAAATGAAACACGGTGGGGGCCTCGGTGGCGCAGAGCGACTGGAGGGCCCCAAATACCTTCAACCGACTCTCCTCAACCCCCTCTACCCGAAAAACATACTCACCTAACTTAAAACCAACCAAAAGCCTTAGATCTTAAATTTTACCTCTCGAAGTTTTTGAAGTCCGGCGACCGTTAGCTTTCCTCACTGGTTTCAATCTTCTGGTAAGCTTCTACACTTCTCTTTTCCTTTCTTTTTCGTATTTTTCAGTCCAAATCTCCCTCTCGTTTCTTTGAATCTTTACATACATCTATTTATAATAGATTATTGAACGCGTTTTCCACTGATTCAAAATAATGGTAGGGTAGAAAACCAAATTTCGGGATTTTATTTGGTTTAAAAATGTTTAATGGAGCACTAATATTATGTTGGATTTTTGTGTGTGCTTTTGAGTGATGTTTGGCGTAAGTGATGACGACCATGTTGATCGGCGAGGATTCAGGGACATTCGGCGGTTGCTCATTCGCGAAGGAAGGACGGCGGCGTCCACTGTTGGGTTGTTAGACTTGTAATGCACTGCTGGATTTTGATTTGTAATTTGGGCTGTACCTTAAGCCTGCAAAAAAAAATGTAAATAAAATGATATTAATAATAATAATAATAAATATAATAATATTTATAATATTTTTTTAAACCCGATCAAAAACGGGTGTCTACAACTGCCCCTCTTTGCACATTCTTGTGTTAACAAGAATAAGGCAAAGATGAAAAAGACAAACAATTTTTGTCCGGTCTTTTTTTTAGTATTTGATTTGGATATCCTTCATTGTAAAATGTTGATCCTTCAAGTGATACATTGCTGATTCGAAGTGTTGTTAATCGAGAAAAGGAAATGTTGAAAGCATCTTGCCCGAAGGTCTTATGGTGGCCTGAAGGACTTACACATCATGCTCGAAAGACTTACTGACGACCCGAAGGATTTAAAAAATCAAGAAACCCCCGAAGGCTTAGTTTCTAAAATTTCATTTGAAAACATCCTGCACTGAAGGTCTTATGGATGGCCCAAAGGACTTAAAAATCAAGAAACCCCCGAAGGCTCAGTTTCTTAATTGTCACCAAGGAACCCCTATTTATCACGTTGGTCCCTCAAGTATTCATCAAGTCTGTCATCAAGGAACCCCTACATATCACGATAGTCCCTCAAAATTGTCATCAAGAAACCCCTACATATCACGATGGTTTCTCAAGCCTATCATCAAAGAACCCCTACATATCACAATGGTTTCTCAAGCCTATCATCAAAGAACCCCTACATATCACGATGGTTCTTCAAGCTTATCATCAAGTTTGTTATAAGGAACCCTTACATATCACGATGGTCCCTCAAGATTGTCATCAAGAAACCCCTACATATCACGATGGTTTCTCAAGCTTGTCATCAAAGAACCCCTACATATCACGATGGTCCTTCAAGCTTATCATCAAGTTTGTCATCAAGTTTGTCATCAAAGAACCCCTACATATCACGATGGTCCCTCAAACTTGTCATCATGTATAATTGGAAGGGACTTTTTAAGGCATGTAATATAGGACATGGTTCATGGTTATGAAATAAAGGATAAATAGGCCCAAACAAGTGTTTCAGGGTATTGAACCAAGGATCAATTCATTCTGATGCCTTCAATCCTATCTTGCTCAATTTGAATATGGTCGTATGTGTCTCTCTCTTGATGCTCTCTGGATACTCCATGTTCTTCTGGAATTATTGTGCTTGATCAATCTCATAGTTTGAAGTTTGATGCGCCATTTGAGATGATTCTCGTCCCCTTTTCTTTTCTTTTCTTTTTCTTTTTCTTTTTTCCTTTTTTTTTTCTCTTTGTCTCTTTGTCTCTTTTTCGCTCTTTTTTGTTTCTTTTTTTTTTGCTTTTTTTACTTTGATTCTTTTTTTCTCTTTTTGTTCTGATTGGATCTTCGCACTTGACATTTGGTTCACTTTTTGGTATCTCATCTGGTTTGATGTCTTCACTTATGTGAGCAGATTTCCATCTTGCCCCCAGTGTAGAGAATGATCCTTGGTTATGGTTGAATCAGAAGAAAAAAAATACTATAGGCTCAAAAGGGGACAACAAAGGATATATATATATGCATAAATGGATAAATGAAACAAAGCCGTTCATCATCTCATACACAAAATTCCTCGCATAAGAGATATCCTCAGGGGGATAGATTTTCAGAATTAATTCTATTCTTATGAAAAAAAATGTAATTAATGCATGATAGAGTTATTTCGAATTCATTCTCCTTTCTGCTTCTTGTTCCCAACATGTCTCAATTGTTTAGGCTCAACTTCAGAAAATTGACGTGAGATGCCTAAGTGAACATTTTGAACTCAATGTCTGCAGGTTTTATTGGTAAAAAATGTTGGTTTTACGTCTAAAAAGACGATGGTGTGACTTTATTGACTCAAAGGTATCGGTATGACTCTTTGTATCTCCATGAATTATTCTGGGTAAAGCATCGAGATATTTTTTTTGGTTTTAGATGGGATTTGAAAGGTCTGATCTTGTCATATGTCAAAAATCTATAATTCTTGAAGAATTAAAAGAATCCGTAATTCATTCGATATTCGAAGAACTAAAGATTAAAATTTGCTCAATTATTCAACCTTAGAAGGTAGCATAAGTTCAGTCACTTAAAAGATTAAGCAACTATAAAAGATAGAACAAAAATGATTTCAAACAAAAAAATGCTCTCAACGCAATGGTAGATGCAATGCCCCCATCATTTTTCCGATTATCCATGCCCCTGAATCAATCAAGTTCTGGATCTTGCGCTTCAGTGCCTCATAATTCTCGGAGGAATGTCATGAGCTTCCTATGCGATAGCTGTGAACGATATCAACATCGTAACCCTCAGGATATGGGGACTCTTTTCTCAGATCATTCTGGAAGGCTCAGTCCTACAATCAGCTGAACAAGCTCCAACTGTACTTATTTCAGCTTCTTGATTTTATGTAGTGTCACGTGGTAGGATCACTTTATAGAATCCTCTATGAATTAGCTATATGTTTTTTTTATGAATTATGCATGTAAAAATGCTTAAATGAATTTTATGCAGAATGTAAATGCAGATGCCAAATGCAAATGCAAAAGGTGTCATTCCAGAGTGAACATCTTAAAACAACTTTCATTGAACACAAAGGTCTCGGTATATCAAACAAACTTTACAGATAATGGACAGCTTTCCCTCCTAGCTTTTCTATCTTTTTCAGAAGCCAGGTTATCTTCCAAGCATTATCCGGTGATGAGCCATCAATTTGCTTCAAATCTCTTGCAAAGACAACTAACTCGACCAACTTATGAGCCACTTTGCTTGCTTGAGTAACCGCCTTATTCATAGCATTGTCTTTTTTCTCCACTTTACATTTCAACCTTTGAATTTGTAAGCAATATTGACCATTCTCTCTAGTAAGAGACTCGATACGATCATGAAGTTCTCGTGCAAGATTTCTATAATCATGTACCAACTCTATCATTGTTTTATTATCAGCTCTACTTGTTTTGGGTTCAATATCTTTCTTACGATTATGGTTTTAAAACCAGGCTTCTGCATCGGTAATGGTTGTTCTCAACATTTCGTTCTTTGTTTGTCATATCCCTAACTCTTGTAAGGTTGTTTTACGTTCATTTTCTGCAATCTGCAGATCATGATAGCATCTCTTAGCTCGTCCTTCATGCATTTTACAATTTCTTTTCCATTGTTCAACATCACTCTTCAATTTAGAGGTTTCTTTTGCCTATTCTGGAGTATTGCCTAACCCAACACTTTGAAAGGTTTGATTGATTCTTTGAAAACCATCTTGCATGGCTTCTAATTCTCTGTTCAGAATGTCCTTTTCGTTTTGCAATTGAAGTATTTGAGCTTCATATTTCAATAGACGCTCTTCATTTTGGATACTCTTACTGATACTTTTGTCCTTGGACTCACTCAGTTTCGCCTCGACTAAATGTTTGACTATTGAACCTGGTTGACCCTTATTCTCAAATTCCAATACTCCATGCTATAGTAAGCAATTAATTCAACGTTTGAAGGCAACACAAGTCTCGATATAATGTCCTTGAGCTCCTGCGTGATATTCACAATTGGCATTGGCATCATACCACTCTGGATATGGAGGTTGCAAAGGCTTCACATACTACAGGGCCACTTCTCGTGCTTCTAACAGCTTGTTGTATAAATCTCCGTATGAGATAGGAATAGAATCAAAACGAGAACCCCCTCTCGACTTGGATGGAAATGGAGTCTTTAGGTTTATTTCTCCTGACGCTATAAGGATACTCTCAAATGCCCACGAGTTTTGATTGCATGGTTTCTTTTTATCCTTCTGGACTTCTACAGTTTCCACTATTTCTTTGGTGTTTCCAAAAAGCTTGTTGATACGAATGGTGACTGTGCATGATTTCTCATATTGATTAGAATTAGCAGGTTCTAAAGTAGCCCTTTGTGTACTTGACATCGTATGACTGTTTTTATCGAGCTCAATCTTTTCTTTTATAAGAGTCTCTTTTTCTTTGGCCAAAGCAGTTATTCTATCCATCATCTTGGACATTTTCTCCCTTATCTCCCTCATCTCTTTTTGTTCTTTGTCAGGTATACGATCCTCGAACACATAGCTCTCCATTATTCTCGGAGTTTCATCAGGATGCCATTCCTTAGCTGTGTTATAATTTACTTGATCATGAAACCCTTTGTCCATCATGAAAACATTTTAATATGATGACCACTCACAAATCAACACCTTTTGATTATGTCATGATCATGCAATGCAAGAAAAAAGGAAAAAACAACATATAATCTAGTTAGTACAAAAAAATGATAAAAGATGACAAGAATTATTATAGAAGCAAATAGAAAATTAAATAAATTAATAAGCTAATGCAAAATGAGAATGCGAATGCAAATACACATGCAAATGCACAAGGTGTTAATTCCACAAGTGACCACCATAGAACAACCTTCATTTAGAAGACAAGAATTCAGGAAGTACACCATGTAGTCAAAATATAATCGTGATTATTCATTTCTTCATTTCTTTAAGTCGTACTCTTCATCGAATCTTACATTGCACCCAAAGTTTTTTGTATACTTTATCACCTTTGATGAAGTCGGATGTCCTTAAATTGAGTCTTGAAACATCCATTCTTACCTCTAATGCGAAGTGGTCTTCATGTCTTTATGAAGGGTCTTCTCGTTCTTAGTATGAATGTATCTATCTCTTAAGGAAATATATTGGCCTTCGCTTCTTTAAAGGAAGTTTTCAATCAGCTTCAAATTTCTTCCTTCATTGGATGTCCTTCTTCATGGATCATTTGAACATCTTTGGATCTCCTGGTTTTGACTACATGGATGAGAATTTCTTGCCTCAATATGGCCAACCTTCTTATTAGTCAATCACTTGTGAATTAACACCTTTGGATGACATGAAGATGCAAATGCAATAAATCCAAAAATAAAATAGACATAAAACCAAAATGGGTTAGTACACATAATATAAACAAAATAATAAGCATCGTAATCATTAAATAAAACCTACCCTCACATGCTGGCTACCCAATCATGCTTTAGTAAATCTTACCCAACATGATATCTACCCCCATGCTTTGCCATTTACAAAAAAAAATCCTAACCGCATGATATCTAATTCGCATACTTGTTTGAAAAGAACAAATATATTCTATGAACATAAAAAAAAGTAAAGGTTCAGAAACACTCCTCCTTTGTGTACACTTATTTTGGGTATCTATTGACAGACAGAGGTTCGGTATGTCTATACCTAGGGTGACTGTTCTACGGTTCACTATATGCATGGTTTCGGCTCTATCATGAAAATGTATTCGAATTGTCCTTGATGTCGGTGCCCCCTTGGGCTGCCAAACCCTCGATCCTCACCCATTACAGGTTTCAAGCGGAACGAGTTCAATTCGATATGATACATTCCCTTATGCCTATGCGGAGAATAAATTCACTCGAAGACATAAGGTATATGAATCCCGAAGGTTACTTGCTAGGCCTACACGGAGAATAAATTCTAACGAAGGTGTCGCTTTCTCCCCCACTTAGAAAGGTTTCGGAGCTCGGGTATAGAGTTTGTGTTATGCAAATGCATGTGATGTGTGTGAGGAGGAACATTCAACCCTTTGACTAAAAAGAAAAACGACACCACTCGATAAAAACTTGGACATATCTGAAAGAAAAAAATTCAAATGTTAGTATGACAATAAAAATAATGAAGCAATTAAAATTTCAATAAAAAGATCATAAATTAACTAAAGACTTGAACTCATAATTTCCACCACACGACAATGTGTAAGCAACTTACAGACTGACTCTCAAAAAAGTCCCCAGCGGAGTCGCCAAGCTGTCGTAACTGTTTTCTAAACAATTAAACGATTGTCCCGCCAAAAAACGGTTACGACAACTATCAAAATAAAGTTAAAGGAATTAACGGTTTGGTTCAAGTGATAAATAGGAGGGGTGGAATTAAGAATTTATTATAGCTAGGGTTAAAATATTATTTTTCATTAATATAATTTTTTAATTGATAGGGCTTGCTAAATTTTTATTTATTTTTTAATAAATACATTTCTATATATTAATTAGTACTTAAAATAATAATTGATGAGGGTCAAGGCTCCTCTTGGTCCGCATGAAGTTCCGCTCCTCGTAAACCTTTTGATATCGTTTAAGTATGTCTCAAGTTCAAGTCTTTGTGTATGTAGAAAATCTTTGCTGAAATATTTACTCACCAAAATTAAGTATGCGACATGAATCGATCCGAATTAATCGAAAAAACCCTGAGAATTAATAGGCAACCAAAAAAATCAAATTGAAGCAAAGCAACCAGAAACTCCACCATCCTCCCAACGAAGAATACGATATGAATTTTCCACTTTCAGAGGATGAGATAGAAAGAGAACATGCAACCAATAGAAACGAAAAAAAAATACAAAAAATAGAAGAGCATGGAGGAGAAAATTGCCCCAAGCCGTCTCGGAGAACCAGTCAACCAAAAGCGTTCATAACATAACCACAATATATTGATCTTTCAAATATTTTGTAAGGAACACATATATATTAATAATGTAAAATTTTTATATAAAATAAATATAAATAAAATTTTAGGATAAACATAATTAATAAAATAATTAATTAATTAAAAATTGAATTTTAAAATAAATACTTATCAACTTTAATCCATAAGTGGAGTCGTTTTTTATAACCGATTGCGGATTAAGAAATATTTTTTAGAACGAACACATATATATTAATAACATAATTTTTTGTATGAGATAGATACAGATAAAATCTCAAGATGCATACCGTTAATAAAATAAACAATTAAAATAAAATAAATTCAAATTTCAAAATAGATATGTGTCCATCATGAAGTCCACTATCCACACCACTACTAATAGGGATGAATGCATGATTTTATGTTAGGTGGGGTGAACTTAAAGAGATGAAAATAAATTTTTAATAAAGATACATAAAAAATTTAAAATATAAATTAATTTAAATTTTCAAAGACGGTCCCATCTAAGTTCATCCCTAACTGCTAACAACCATAGAAAGTACACCACGCTACATCAGACTCTCCTCGGCCACAAGCGGTAGTTTTGCTGTACGGAAGTCTAATATAAGGCTAAAGAAAGACGCTACCGGAAATGTTAATATTTTTTAACATTTCTGGTAGGGTGCTACCTAAAATGTTATTTTTTCTACTGGAAATGTTAATTTCACTACCTAAAATGAATATTTACGATATTAACATTTCCGGTAGAAAAAATAACATTTTATGTAGTGTCTGATATTAATATTTTCGATAGAAAAAAATAACATTTTAAGCAGTGCTCTACCGAAAATATTAAAAAATATTAACATTTCCGGTAGCGCATTTTCTTAGCCTTATGTTAGGCTGATTTTCTTTAGACATCCTCGACCAGAAGGCCTTGTAGTGAGGAGAGATAAGAATAAAGACTTAAGAGCCCGCAGGTTTGGTCGAGCTTCCCTATAAGAGAGCTACAGAGGAGTTTTTTAAAGGGAAAACTTACGTGGCTACCGCCATCAGAGATATATCAAAGTTATCTCATGAAAATTTTAAACTTATATATATATATATCATAGATACATCAAAGTTATCTCATGAAAATTTTAAACTTATATATATATATTGAGTCGAGTTCGAGTTTTTTACCTTAAAATTAAATTGGGTAAAATCTACTTAAACTTAATTTGAGTCCGATGACAAATAAAATAATATAATACTCTAATCAAATTCAAGTCATCAAAATATTGATCCAACCATGTTTATCCCTAGATAAAACTTACATAAATAAAAATATGAACTACAAACTCACACATAATATCATTCCCACCTTTATTACAAATTTTTGAAGCTGTAACTCATAATATCATTCCTACCTTTATTACAAATTTTCGAAGCTATAACTCATAATATCATTCCCACCTTTATTACAAATTTTCGAAGCTATAACTCAATATCATTCCCACCTTTATTACAAATTTTCGAAGCTATAACTCATAATATCATTCCCACCTTTATTACAAATTTTCGAAGCTATAACTCGTAATATGATTCCCACCTTTATTACAAATTTTCGAAGCTATAACTCATAATATCATTCCCACCTTTATTACAAATTTCCGAAGCTATAACTCATAATATCATTATCACCTTTATTACAAATTTCCGAAGCTATAATTCATAATATCATTCCTACCTTTATTACAAATTTTTGAAGTTATAACTCATAACATCATTCCTTCCTTTATTATAAATTTTTGAAGCTATAACTCGTTAATATAACTTATAATATAAGGATGATTAATTAAAAAGTAAATGAAATATTTAAATATTTTGGATTTCGCTTTCTTCATATCCTTGACAACTAACCAACTTTGGGTCACTAGGGGAAACGTTTCAACAATCAAACATCAAAAGAAGTCGATTCCATATAATCAGGCGGTGTATCCTCTTTAAATCAGGGAGGATAGTATAAAGATTAAGGAAAACTATTTTATAAAATTATATACATATTATATTAATTACTTTTTTACACATTTGATTTTGTACGATTGCAGGAGTTTGTAACGGGGCCCAATGCCCATATTCAATTCGCAATGGATTAATTATAGTCATATTTTTAAACCATCACGTAGTTTCAATAGATAAGAAAAGTATGTTAGAGAAATAATGAATTTAATTGATGAATTTAAAATAAATTCATATTTTTTTATTATTGTAAATTAAAAGATATTTTTAATTTAAATATTATCGCAATCGACCTTTCAGGGGAAAGACCGACTAGTTGTAACAATGAGTATTTTGAAATGATTTTAATAAAATGTTGGGAGTCACCACTTGTAACACCCCACATTTAATGAAATTAGGGACTAAAATGAAAGATTCAGAACCTTGCAGTCTAGATTTGAACTTTTAGGGAGTTCAGGGGCTGAACTTGGAATTATACCATTTTTACTACTAAGTGAAAAATAACCCCCGGTGTGTTGGAAAACCCAGCCCCCTGAAATCCCTAACCCCTAAACGCCCTCTCGTCAACCCGTCGATTATGTCATTGTCTGACCGCCCCAGCTTGTGTCACCACACCCGTTAGGCACACCATCGACCGGTGAAAAAAACCCCAAACCCGTAAACCAAAATCGACACTGTTCGTCGTAAAACCCGCCGTAAAGTTTTGATGAAATAAAATCCCGTCGCTCGATTTTCTTTGATTTATATCCGATCTGGCGATTGTCGCACCTCATCTCCCTTCCCATCGAGTTCCCCAGCTCCATGCAACCAAAACCCGACCGGGTTCATCGCCCATTGTCATCGTTTTCATTGATCGCCGGTATGGGAAAGCGTTTTGACCCTTTTCTTTTATTTCTGATAGATTTTGGCGAATGTTGATGTTGTTTTGGATCAATTTTGGTGAGTGTTGAAACATGGAGTAATCAAACCGTTGAAACTAGCACTGTCACCCCCGCAAACGCCGCCACGCGCCTGCAATGCACGTGGGGCTCTTCCCCAGCCAAGGAAACCTTTTGGAACCGGTTTAGGTGGACCGGCTTAACACGGTCTGAACCGAGTCTGTTTGACGCAATCGAGTCAACCTGAACTAAGTCAACTCATCTGAGTTAACTTGTTGACTTTGACCGTTAACTTTGATCGAAAAGACAAATTTTTTGAAAAGTCATATTTTATGTTTTTCAACGTCCTGAGTTCGAATCCGAAGTCTGTTTTGCCAAATTCACACTCGGTAAGTCATTTTTCATTGCTTTATCTTTAGATTCAATTTGGTTTCTCGATTAAGTTCAGTTTCTGACATAAATTCGTTTGCTATGTATCCGAGACATTATGGGATGTGGAATTAAAGTATGAGGGTGATCGAATGGAGTTTAAATGGTCGATTGATATGGCTTGTAAATCGAGGTAATACATTACTACCTTATGTATGCTTTATGGAGCATGTTGGCAATGGTTAATGCATAGACGAATATGTTTAGATACATATGCGAAATAAATATATTTCTGAACTCGTTCCAAATGCGATGAAAAGTAATTAAACTGAATAAGACTCAGATTACACGTATAAGACACTAGAAGACTGATAAGAAAATAATTTCAGGTTTATTGATTAACCGATAAAGTAATCAACCTCATAATTTTTAAATTCTAATTATTTTTGTTAAAAAGGTTTAATACTGGAATCACCTGATTATAAAATTATGGAATTTCCCCTATGGGGTAAAAATGGCTCAGACTGACCTGAGAGTGAAAGTACCTTGAGAATTCGTATTTTTAATTTGAAAAATTACTGTTTAATGTGTTAAATTCACGATATGCTAGGTTAGTCACTGATAATCGGATCCTAACATTCGATAAGGTACAATACCTATAATTGTTGATTATCAGTAAGCACCTATAGACTAAAATATTGGAAGTACTATTCATGTTTGAATTGTTCAGAAAAATTAAATTAAATGGAAAGACTGGATGGAAGGAAAGGGCTGAAATACCCTTGAATTGTAATTTAACCAAAATGCCCTTGTACTGTAAAAAGACCAAGATTTCCCCTTGTTAGGATTTTCGGAAGCTCGAAACGACAACCGAAACGATTTGCAAAGAGGGGTCGGAACGGTTTTGTGTTTAGGGAGTAAGTAGATTGAAAGATAGAGAATTGCACAGCGATTTATAGTGGTTCGACTTTCTCAAACAAAGTCTACGTCCACTACCTTAGCTCCTCACCAAGGATTTTCCAACAAATTCACTAATTTGTTCTTTCTTTTGAGGATAAAGAGTAACCTTACAAACTCCCTAGTTTTTCCGGGCTTCAAACAGTGAATTACTGTTCAAATAGTAATTTACTGTTCAAATAGTAAATTACTATTCATAAAAACATTTTTGTGCTCAATTTTAAATTAAAAGAACTTTGAATTATTTTTATAAATTTTGAATAAATTCAATTAAGTCCAAATACATTTTGTAAATTCAATTCAAGTCCAAAAATCATTTTGCCTTAAATTGTTATATCGAAACATAATTCAACACCCCTGATGATGAAAAATAACCCAGAAAAGAAAATACTTGACCCATTTATCAGAAAAAGTGCTTATGTTTATATTGAAAGGAATTACCGAAATGTCATCAAAATACGAAACAACTAAAATAACCTCTGATATTCAAATGATCGAAATACCCCTAAACCCCAAAAAGATTAAAACACCTTGAACTTCAAGATGACTTAAGTAACCTCGAGTGTTGAAGTGACCTAAATATGCTAACGACTTAGAACAAGTGAGTATCTTTGGATAAATTCTAGAAACACCAATAAACTTATGTTGTATCATCCCTAAAGGTTATGGGGCATAACTCAAGTATTCTGGTATTCTTGATACTGATACATAACAGAAAAATATAATACCATTGAATTCCTGATCATCTCCTCTAGTTTCATTCAGTGGTGATTTTGGAAGTGACCAATTCTACCAGTGTAATCAATATTAAAAAGTGATTATTCGTAAAGTATATCAGTCTGGTTTATTGACAAGTTTTACAGGGTGGTGATCGATTAGTACGATTTGACTTGAAGTCATGATAATGCGATATAAATTCAGAATAAGGTAAACTATTGTTTTACCTTTACTGGTTTAAGTTACTAAGAAGCCATCAAAAATTAAAATGTTAGAAATACCCTATTTTCCTGAACAATGGAAACACTCATGTTATCTCTAGGTCTTCAAAAAATTATGATGTAAATGTTCCTGAGTACCTTTTTAATACACTCAAATATTAAATGAATTTTGAAACATCAATTTTAGAAGGTTGATTAGATATGTTAATGAATGAGCCCTTTTTATAGGGACCTCGAATATGAATTCAGTCCAATCTACAAAATTTATATGTTTTTCCTTCCTGGTAGTGATCAATTGCCTACGAAAAATATATGAATGACTAATGAATCTGTTAGCTATCAAACCCCTTTTTATAGGGGTTTTGTTTTCGAAATTTAATCAGTTTGTAGAAGTTTTGTGTTTCCCCCACCAGATAATTACTAAGTACCTCCGAAAAAATAATTGGATCCTCTAGTGTGTTCCCTATATACTACATGACTAATTTATCTGTTTTGAAAATACGTTTCTTCGAAGTTTATGATTTACTAATTTACTAATCTACTGGTTTATAAACTATGGTTACCTGAAATGTGTTTTTTGGTTTCCTGATTTCATTGGAAAATATAATCGTTCCTGATTTATAGATTATGGAATCTACTGGTTTATGAACTATGGTTACTGAAATATGTTATTTGGTCTCATGTTTTCACTGGGAAAAAATAATAATCGTTCCTGATTTATGGATCATATAATCTACTGGTTACTACTTGAACTGTTTTATTGGGACATTATCTAGGTAGGCTAGAGTATGGAGGTTCAGCTCTGAACAAGCTGATAATTCCTTATGGACCTTAAGAAAACGATTATAACCAGATTCATAATGGAATATGAGTTTGTAGCTCTAGATAAGTCTGGAGAAGAAGCTAAATAACTTTTCAAATTTCTTGGAGTATACTCTTAAAAGGATGAAACATGTGCCCACAGTATATATATATTATGACTAGCATAGAATTTCAAGTATAATGTAAGTCAAGATATATGCATCGTCGACATAATACCATAGACAATTGATCTCAAATCGAGTTATCTCTGTTGATTTTGTAAGATAAAAGGATAACAATACAGACCAGCAAACCAAAAGGTTAACTCAAGATCAAGTTGAGAAAACATTTAAAGGAATGTGACTAAAACCCATGTATGAAGGAAACCATATATAGGTTCAAAGGGACAACCTAATTACATATATTGTGTATGGTCACTACAGAGTTTCTTATCCCAAGTTCATTCCTATAATGTAAACAATTATCAAAATAGTATAGGCTAATAAAGGCTTTTAGTAACCATTGTGTGTTGCAGTGAGCTGAGAAACATAAGTCACCTATGTGAGAGTGAAGTAGGGCCGTTTCAAGTAGACTATTGGGCATAGTTCTTTCAAACACTTGCATAACCAAGCAGATGTCTATGGCTTTAAGGATGATAACTCCGTAAAAAGGTCATATTTGGGACCTTTTTACTTAAGTTATTGACTGTCTAAGAGCTCATTTAGGATCATATAGATGCATTTAGGAGCATATAGTTGCATGTGGTGGAATTATGCTTCTTGCGACATTTTATTTTGTAATCGGTACTGCTTTATGGGGAAGGTGTTTGTTTGGTGATGTACATGATTTGGGAGTAAGGAAAAGAAAAAGCGAATTGCCATGACATGATGAGATTACTTAGCAAAATGCGATTGTTGCGACAACTCAGACGACATTTCTGGGTTGAAAAGATAAAAGAAGATATTTTTAGTAAGAGCCAGCTGTCATTGTCTACAAGTGATTTCTGTAATCAACCACATAGGAGGGACCCACTACCACCTCTGCACCATCTCTCACATAAAAGAAATGAATTTTAGGGTACTATGATAATTTTAACACAAAACCCTAAGTTTATTCTCCCCCTATAAATAGGTAAGGTTGTTCATTCGGTTAAAACTGAACCGAACCAAATTAATCAAACTTTTTTTTCTTTAACCGTTAATCGAACCAAACTTTTTTTTTCGAAAATATTAACCGAACCGAATAAATTTCGGTTAATTCGGTTAATTTTTGAATTAACCGAAAATTTTTAAAATTTTCTAATTTATATAAAAATTAAATATTTTTAATTCAAAAAAATTATAATTAATTTAAATAATATATAATTATAAAATAAAAATTCCAGATAAATTTTTTAATTAATTAATATTGATTTAGGTTTAAAAGTTATTGGATCTTAAATTATTAATTGGGTTTTAAATGGTTTGGGTTGAGCCCATATGTTATATATAATATATTTAATATTTGTTAATTAAAAAAACAGTTTATAATTAATTTAAATAATATATAATTATAAAATAAAAATTTATATAATTTTTTTAATTAATTAATTTGATTTAGGTTTAAAAGTTATTGGATCTTAAATTATTAATTGAGTTTTAAATGGTTTGGGCTGAGCAATATGTTATATATAATATATTTAAAATTTAAAATTTAATTTCAGTTAATTCGATTTATTAACCGATTTCGAACCGAATTAACCGTTAACCGAATTCTAAAAATTTTCTTAACCGTTAATCGACCGATCGGTAACCGAACTAATTCGGTTCGGTCGGTTAACCAAATTAGTTCGGTTATTTGAACACCCCTATAAATAGGAGATGAGGACACAATGAAAAATACTTTTTGACACGCCGCCTTAAGCTAGAAATTCAGAGAGAAAAAGGTATCTCTTTTTTTCGTCAATCACTTTTGCCATGGTATTCCTCCGTTGACAAGCTAGAGGGTGTGACAAACTAGGCGTCCGAGAGGACCTAGATCGCTGGGACAGTTCGTGGTGGCCGAGGGAAGCTCCGGAAGTGCACGTCGAAGGCTTTTCCTCATTCCCTTTGTTGTTTGCTTTCATTTATATCATTTGGGTTATATGGATCGAATTAATGTCTTGCTTTATTGCTTGGAACATTCGAACCCCACCATGAACTAGTCTTATTTGGTGGGAGTTCCTTATGGATATTTGATTTTGCTTTAATGAATGGTTGTTTTTTTTTATGTTATTATATGTTTTGTTTATGAAGTTTAACGCCTTAAGGTTGTAGGATCTATGAGAGTAGTCATTCCTTAGGAGATTACTTACTATTCGAGAGAATGTCTAAGTTGCACATCCTTAGTATTCGAGAGAAACTAGGGAGGAACCGCATAAACAAGGGGTTCTAGGTAGTAACTAGGCCTAATCCACCTTAGAGATAAGGCTAGGATTTCAGTCGACTAAAAGGATTAGTGCAAGATCGATAGGTTAGATGTTAATGCTACCGCAAAAAGGTATTACCGAGATATATCCTGTTATCTGGACCAATAGGATCACTGCAGGGGCTTACGCCAACCGGTTTTGCCAAGGCATCTTCAATCTGTCGAGTCCCTTACTAGAGATAGCATAGGGCACCCTTAGTAAACTCTGTTGGGCAGATAAGGCATAGAAGTAAGACCGTTCTGAGAAGTATACTTAAATTTCCTAAGTGACTCCTATCATTCATTCCCATAGTAGCTTGTCGTGTGAGGAGTCTAAAGTCCTTATAAACAAATCCAATATTTTCATTTTATTTTGCCTTTTCATTTTCATTTGATTACACTACACACAATCCAATTTACCACAACATTCTCATTTGTAAATAACATTACTAACTTTACTAAGGTGACATAGTAAAGTGCTTTGATTGAACTTATCAATTTCCTCCAATCCCTGTGGAGACGATACTCACTTATTACTGTATTACTTGTTCGATTGTATATACTTGCACATAATTCTGCATCCATATATAGTACTCATAATATGTGGACAAGTTACTATATATGGATGTGAAATTATGTGCAAGTATACACAATCGAACAAGTAATACAGTGATAAGTGAATATCTCCTCCACAGGGATTGGAGGAAATTGATAAGTTTAATCAAAGTACTTTACTATGTCACCTTAGTAAAGTTAGTGATGTTATTTACAAATGAGAATGATGTGGCAAAATGAAATGGATGTTGTGGAAATGGAATGATGGTAGTAAATGGATATGTTGTGGTAAATTGGATTATGTGTAGTGCAATCAAATGAAAATGTAAAGGCAAAATAAAATTCAAATACTGGATTTGTTTATAAGGACTTTAGACTCCTCACACGACAAGCTACTATGGGAATGAATGATATGAGTCACTTAGGAAATTTAAGTCTACTTCTCAGAACGGTCTTTCTTCTATTCCTTATCTGCCCGACAGAGTTTACTAAGGGTGTCGTATGCTATCTCTAGTAAGGGACTCGACAGATTGAAGATGCCTTGGCAAACCAGTTGGCGTTAGCTATTGCAGGGATCCTATTAGTCCAGATAACAAGATATGTCTCGATAATACCTTTTTACGGTAACATTAACATCTAACCTATTGATCTTGCACTACTCCTTTTAGTCGACTGAAATCCTAGCCTTATCTCTAAGGTGGATTAGGCCCAGTTACTACCTAGAACCCCTTGCTTATGTGGTTCCTCCCTAGTTTCTCTCGAATACTAAGGATATGCTACTTAGACATTCTCTCAAACATTAAGTAATCTCCTAAGGAATGGCTACTCTCATACTCTTACAACATTAAAGCTTTAAACTTCATAAACAAAACAGATAATAACATACAAAAACAACTATTCATTAAACCAAAATAAAATATCTATAAAGAACTCCCACCAAATAAGACTAGTTCATGGTGGGGTTCAAATTTTCCAAGCAATAAAGCAAGACATTCATTCGATCCTTATAACTCAAATGATATAAATGAAAGTAAAGAGCAAAGGGAATGAGGAAAAGCCTTCGACGTGCACTAATGGAGCTTCCTTCGGCCACCACGAACTGTCCCAGCGATCTAGCTCCTCTCAGACGTCTAGTTCGCCACTCTCTCTAGCTTTTCAACGGAGAAATTCCACGGCAAAAGTGATTGACGGAAAAAGCAGAGACCTTTTTCTCTCTGAATTTTTAGCTTAAGTCGATGTTAGAAAAAAGTTATTTTTCATCGTGGCTTCATCTCCTATTTATATTGGGAGAATAAACCTAGGGTTTTATGTTAAAATTACCCTAGTACCCTAAAATTCATTCATTTTATGTGAGAGATGGTGCAAAGATGGTAATGGGCTCCTCCTATGTGGCTGATAGCAGAAATCACGTGTAGCTCTTACTAAAAATATCTTCTTTTATCTTTTCTGCCCAGAAATATCATCCGAGTTGTTGCGGCAATCGCATTTTGCTCAGTAGTCTCATCATGTCATGGAAATTCCCTTTTTGCTTATCCTTGCTCTCAAATCCTGCACATCATCAAACAAAAGCTTTTCCCATAACGCAGCACAATTTACAAAATAGAATGTCACGACAAAAAATATTTCCACCACATGCAACTATATGCACCTAAATGCATCTATATGATCCTAAATGGGCTCTTAGACAGTCAATAACTTAAGTGAAAATGTCCCAAATATGACATTTTTATGGAGTTATCAAAGGACATACCCATGAGAACGAAATTCTTTTTAGAGAGGGAGTTATGTGAAGTATGTCATCGTTTACAGAAACAATAGAATAGTTCAAAGACATCGCGTCTACTGTTGAACTGATAAAGTAAATATTCTTTCACAAAGGAATGTTCAAAGGAGGACACCAACCTATCCTATGCAACTATCGATCATAGAGTGTTGAAAACATTTTTGATATTTCGATATAACAAATTAAGTTAAATGAATTTTAAGATTTTACAAATGATTTTAAAATTTTATATTCGATTCAATTAACCGAATATCAAATTATTACTCCAAGTTTTTCAAGATCAATTTTAAACCTTACTAAATGTGTAAAATTGTGATTTGTACTTAAACTATTTTTAAAACAATTTTCACAAAAATATTTTGAACCAAAATCAAAGCCTAAATTCAATTATTTGAGGTGATGCACCGATGCATCAACCATGCATCGATGCATTAGTGAATTAATTGAAACATCGAATGCATTCCATGCACCGATGCATTCTCCATGTATCGATGCACTCTGAATATTTTCAAAACATCGAATGCATTTGATGCATCGATGCACAAGCCATGCATCGATGCACTCAGGCTATTTTCAAACATCGAATGCATTTCATGCATCGATGCACACTTGGTGCACCGATGCATCAAGTGTTCCAACGGTCAAAATATTTAAATTTTACACTGATGCACCGATGCATCCTTCATCATGCATCGATGCATGAGACGCTCCACCTAAAAAATTAATTGTTTTCACACTTAACCGGCTCTATTGACTCCACTAATTATCACCAACGTTCAGAATTGATTCAAGGAGTATTTAAACAAGTTCTGAAGCCATTGATCAACAAGAAGAAACAATAAGAAACATCAAGCAACTAGAATTAAGAGAGAATCAAAGAGAAAGCATCAAACCTCAAGTTTGAGCATTTCAAGCCTATTTTTCATCCAATATTCATTTGCTTTCAAGAACACTTTTGTACTCAATTGTATTTATCTTTGAGTGTTCTTTTCTTTGTTCTAGAATTGTGCAAACATCTTACCTTGTGAGGTTTTCTTGTAAGTTTGCAAATTTGTAATCTTCTCTTTGGGAAAAAGAGTGTTCTCAAGAGTTGGGGTATACTCTTGAGGGATTTTGTAAGGTTATCTCTTTGGCCTCAAAAGAAAGAACAAATTAGTGAATTTGTTGGAAAATCCTTAGTGTGGATAGCTAAGGTAGTGGACGTAGACTTTGTTTGTGAAAGTCGAACCACCGTAAATCGCTGTGCAATTACTTTCAATTTTCTGCAAAAGCTTCCATGAAATTTTTAATTGCCAATTCACCCCCCTCTTGGCCGATTTCGTCGATCGATTAACTCAACAATTGGTATCAGAGCCTCACTCATTTGAAGGTTTAATCGCCTCTTGAGTCGATTCGGGAAGAGTTACATCGATTACAAAGTCATCAATGGCCTCCACTTCAAATTACGACTCCGGTCTCGATTCGATGCCCGTCAACAAGCCTCATTTCTTCAATGGGGATAATTATGCCTATTGGAAGAATAGAATGATGTAATTCATTCAAGCAAGTGACATAGGAGCATGGAATGCCGTAGAATAAGGATACATCAAGCCTCTTACTCATCCAAGGTTGTGGAGTGAAGGAGACACAAGAATGTTCCAGCTCAACTCCAAAGCCATCCATATTATTTTTTGTGCTCTTGGACCAGATGAATACGGAAGAGTTTCATCGTGTACAACCGCCAAAGAAATATGGGACAAGCTTCAAGTCACACATGAAGGTACAGATGAGGTAAAGAAATCAAAAATTAGTATTCTAACGCATAACTATGAAAATTTCAGGATGAAACCAAATGAAGACATCAAAGCTATGATGGATAGATTTTCAACGATTGTTAATGGTCTTAAATCGTATGGAGAGATCATATCAAATGAAAAAGCTTGTGAGGAAGTTAGTCTACTCCCTCCCAAAATCATGGAAATCAAAGAAGACGACAATCATCGAGTCTAAGGACCTATCATCCTTAACTCTTGAAGAACTTATCGGTTCACTCCTCACTCATGAGATGATGCTTGAAGATGAGGTGGACCTTGATAAAGTTGAAGAGACACCAAAGGAGAAGGAGAAGAAGAAAAACATTGGAGTTGCTCTCAAATCCACAAAAGATGAGAGTGATTCTAATAATGATGATGATGACGAGGAAATGGCATTATTTGCCAAACGGTTCAGAAAAAAATGATGAGACCTTACCGAGGAAGAAAATTCAAACGAAACGAAGGCCTCAAAAATGAACCAAAAGAGAAGGACCCAATCATTTGCTATGAATGCAAAAAGCCGGGGCATGTCAAATATGATTGCCCACAATTGAAGAAAAAGGGTCAATCAAAGAATAAGCACAAGGCTCATGTGGCTACATGGAGCGATGAAGAAAGTTCCGATGAAGAGGAACAAGAAGTAGCAAACTTGTGCTTGATGGCATTCGGGGAAGATTCTAAGGTAACCTCTAACTCATCCGATTTTGATGATTTATCTTATGATGAGTTATTAGAGGAATATAATGGGTTGGCTTCGGATTATGAAAAATTACTTTTAAAATATAAAAATGATGTTTCAAAATTGAAAAATGAAAACAAACTCATATCCAAAACCAACAACGATCTTGAAAGTAAAATCAAAGACTTGCAAATCAAACTAGAAGAGTTTGAAAAGAAAAATTTAGATTTGCAAAATTTACTTTCAAAGATCAATGATGATCATCAAAAGAAAATTGATGATCTTAAAACTTCTTTTGATAAAGTTGGAACAAAACATTTTGAAAAAGGTGGAAATTCAAAATCCAACTTTGTTAGAAAAAGTTTTAGAAACTACAATCATAGAGGTCCCCAAAGAACCTCTAATGGAAAAATCGTTAGAAGTATGTGGGTTCCTAAAGAACTAATTACTACTAAAGATAAAAAATATCCTACACAAATGGATACCTAAGAGGACTAGGATTTTGGAAACTAATGAATATGGACCCAAAAGAATTTGGGTACCAAAAATCAAAAGTTAATCTATGTTTGTAGGGAAAGGAGCATTGCTACAAGGCACGGGAAACAAATTCAAATTCATGGTACCTTGATAGTGGATGCTCAAGACATATGACCGGAGACAAAAGCCGGTTCATTGAGCTTAACGCCAAAAATAGAGGAGAAGTGACTTTTGGAGACAATTCAAAAGGCCACATTGAAGGTATTGGTACAATAGGTAATACCTCTTCCATACAAATTAAGAATGTTTTATATGTGAATGGATTAAAGCATAATCTATTGAGTATTAGTCAATTATGCGATAAAGGATTCAATGTCTTATTTGAAATTAATGGTTGTAAAGTCATTGACATTGCATCTAATCGGATTATGCTTGTTGGTCATAGAATAGGGAACATTTACATGGTGCATTTAGATTCTTTTGATATGACTAATTTATGCTTAGTTGCTAAAGATGAACATGATAGTTGGTTATGGCATAGGAGACTAGGACATGCTAGTATGAGTGTTTTGCAACGGCTAATTCAAGGTGATTTTGTTCGAGGGTTGCCTAAGCTTAAATTTGATAATGATAAAATCTGTGATGCTTGTGCTAAAGGAAAACAAAAGCGTGTTTCTTTTAAATCCATTAATGACATATCAACTAGTAGAGTATTACAATTGATCCATTTAGATCTTTTTGGGCCAACTAGAACTACTAGCTTGGGAGGAAAACAATATGCATTTGTCTTGGTAGATGACTATTCTAGATACACTTGGGTTCTATTCTTAAGTACTAAAGATGAAGCATTAGAAAATTTCATCACATTTTCAAAAATAATCCAAAATGAAAAAGGTTACTCTATCACTAGTGTTAGAAGTGATCATGGAACTGAATTTGAAAATCTTGGATTTATTGAATTTTGTAATTCTAATGGTATTAGTCATAATTTTTCAGCACCTAGAACCCCTCAACAAAATGGAGTTGTTGAGAGGAAAAATCGAACTTTAGAAGAAATGGCTAGAACCATGCTTTGTGAAAATAATTTGCCAAAATATTTTTGGGCGGAAGCCACAAATACTGCTTGTTATGTTATAAATCGAATAATGATTAGGCCAATTTTAAAGAAAAATCCATATGAAATTCTCAAAAATAAAAAGCCTAACATTAGCTATTTTCATCCTTTTGGATGTAAATGTTTTGTTTTAAACAACGGTAAAGAAAACCTTGGCAAATTTGATGCTAAAAGTGATGAAGGAATTTTTCTGGGTTATTCCTTAAATTCTAAAGCTTATCATGTATTTAATAAAAGAACCTTAGTTGTAGAAGAGTCTATACATGTTGTTTTCGATGATAATCTCCTTCCGAGGAAGGATTCTTGTGTTAATGATGATGTAGGTATTGTACAAACAAATGACGTTAGACATGATGTTGGAGAATCATCATCAAAGGAAGAAACAAAGGATGAGGAAACTCATGATCCCCTCGAGAATCCAATCATTGAAGAAAGGGAAGTATCTTTTCCAAGAGAGTACAACTATGTCAAGGATGGTGAAATTATAGGTTATCCATCAAAAGGGGTAACTACTCGATCTTCTCTTAGAAATATCTATAATTATGTTGCATTTATTTCATGCATAGAGCCTAAGAACATCAAAAAAGCATTAAAAGATGAACATTGGATTATGGCTATGCAAGAAGAATTAAATCAATTTGAGAGAAGTAAAGTATGGACATTAGTTGAAAGGCCTAGTAATAAATCTACTGTAGGTACTAGATGGGTTTTTAGAAATAAACTTGATGAAAGTGGTAATATAGTGAGGAACAAGGCTAGACTTGTTGCTCAAGGCTATACTCAAGAAGAAGGCATAGACTATGATGAAACATACGCTCCCGTAGCTAGGATGGAAGCAATTAGAATGTTATTAGCATTTGCATGTTTCAATGAATTTAAATTATATCAAATGGATGTTAAAAGTGCATTTTTAAATGGTTTTATAAAGGAAGAAGTGTACGTGGAACAACCTCCAGGTTTTGAAGATTTAAATTTTTCGGATCATGTTTTAAAATTGACAAAAGCTCTTTATGGTTTAAAACAAGCTCCTAGAGCTTGATATGAAAGATTGTCAAATTTTTTAATTGAAAAAGGTTTTTCAAAAGGAAAGGTTGACACTACATTGTTTTTAAAGAGAAAAGGTAAAGATTTATTAGTAGTTCAAATTTATGTTGATGATATAATATTTGGTTCTACTAATGATGTTTTTTGCCAAGAATTTTCTAAGCTAATGCAAAGTGAGTTCGAGATGGGCATGATGGGGGAGCTCTCATATTTCTTGGGACTCCAAATCAAGCAAAGGAAAGATGGCATCTTCATTAATCAAGCTAAGTATGTCAAAGATATGCTCAAGAAATTTGGATTAGAAAATGGGAAGCCTTATGCCACTCCAATGAGCTCTTCTACAAAGCTTGACTTAGATGAAGGAGGTAAATGTGTGGATGTTAAATTATATAGATCCATGATTGGCTCATTGCTTTATCTAACCGCAAGTAGACCAGATATTATGTTTAGTGTTTGCTTGTGTGCTAGGTTTCAATCATGTCCTAAAGAATCACATTTACTAGCCGTTAAGAGGATCTTTAGATACCTTAAGGACTCTCCTAGTATAGGTGTTTGGTATCCTAGAGACTCTAGTTTTAGCTTGCATGCCTTCTCTGATGTGGATTATGGAGGATGCAAATTAGATAGGAAAAGCACCTCCGGTACTTGCCAAATCCTTGGAAATATGCTGATTTCTTGGTTTTCAAAGAAACAAAATTGTGTTGCATTATCTACCACTAAAGCGGAATACATTTCAGTCGGTAGTTGTTGTGCACAAGTTTTATGGATGAAACAACAACTTTTTGATTATGGAATTGAAGTAGGTACCATTCCTATCAAGTGTGACAATACTAGTGCTATTTGTCTCACTAAAAATCCCATCCAACACTCTAGAACTAAGCATATTGAAATAAGACATCACTTCATTAGGGACCATGTCACTAAGGAAGATGTAGTTCTAGAATTTGTTGATACTTTGCACCAATTAGCGGATATTTTTACAAAACCCTTAGATAAAGAAAGATTTTGGACACTTAGGAGAGAATTAGGTTTAACTGACCTATCTTCACTTAGTGTTTAAAATATTTTAGCACTTTCAAATAATATTGAAAAATGCTTATAATAATAATTTTTGATTGCATTCTTGCTATTAGTTAGGGGGAGTTAGTGATTCTCTATTAAAATTAATTTTATGTTCAAATAAAGTTTGAAGATTAATTTGATTGATTGAACATAATTAATTTGTGATATATGAGTTGCCAATACCATTAGAGCCAAATTATTTAGCATTTTAATTGTTTAAAACGGATTTTTGACATTTTTGTGCTTTATGCACCGATGCATTTAACAATACATCGATGCATCCCTTTGAATGTGTATCGATGCATCACCATGATGCACCGATGCATCCGTCGGGTTTTAAGTCAAAAACCCTGGTTCTTCTTCATTTTCTCAACTCCCTTCAAAAACTCAAAACCGACCGTTCGTCACCCTCTCATCCTAAATCTCCATTTTGCTCAAAATCTTCGGGAAACATCGGATTCTTCAAGTTTTATATCCTACAAACCTGCTACAATCATTAAATCGCACAAAACATCTCCACATTCTCCTCAATCCGAATTTTTCAAGGTATTTTTTACAAAAACTCTATTTTATTAATTTTTGAACTTAGGACTAGTTTAGATTAGTTCTAGTTTAAAATAATTATCGGGCATTGGTTATATGATGATTCTAAACTAGTTTCTACAATGAATTTCATCAAAAACGCATAATTTTTCAAAATTGTTTTTGAAATTTCGAATTTAAAAAAAAATCGAAAATTACTGATTCAATTGTGTTGTTTTCATGAAAACTATGCGTATTATGATATTAATTTTAAATAGTTTTCAAAACTTTGCCCATTAGGACTTTGTTAGAGAACCTTGAATTATTGAGGACTCATTTGAGTTTTGGGATTAATTGTTGTGCATACATGTGTTTTAAAATTGCAGGTGATATTCCTTTTCCGATTTTCCTTACCATGACTAATCCTAAACGCCCTAGGACATCCTCTAGTCGGTCTCACCAAAACCGTCCTCCCGTTCCTCAACATCCTCCTCCCGATCCTCCGATGGAGTAGACTTACTTGCCATGCTTTCTTGTTCTTAAAACTTGGATTTGGTTTTTGTGGTTTGATTGATACTTTGAACTTGATTAGTTGTTGGATGTTTATGTTTGTTTGGATATTTGGATGTTTGAATGATTGAACTTATATATATATATATATTTGGTTTGACTTTTCTGTTTATTAATTTTTGCATCATTAGAAATTTATGACCAATTATGCCATTTCACTTTTTATTATGAATATTGTTTATGAAAACTAATGGCTAATCTCTCTTTTGATTGTGATCTTAGCAGCCTATTATTAATAAATCAATTGGCTAATGTTTTTCAAAATTCTTGATTAAAACGTTTTTATAGAGTCTTTTTGATTTAACAAAAAGGGGGAGAAAATTTAAGATGTGTTATAGTAAGGGGTGTTATAGTAAGGGGGAGTAAGTTTTTCAAAATCGATTTCAAAAATAATTTCTTAAACAAATCTTAAAATTACTCAAATGTTTTGTTATATCAAAAAGGGGGAGATTGTTGAAAACATTTTTGATATTTTGATATAACAAATTAAGTTAAATGAATTTTAAGATTTTACAAATGATTTTACAATTTTATATTCGATTCAATTAACCGAATATCAAATTATTACTCCAAGTTTTTCAAGATCAATTTTAAACCTTACTAAATGTGTAAAATTGTGATTTGTACTTAAACTATTTTTAAAACAATTTTCACAAAGTATTTTGAACCAAAATCAAAGCCTAAATTCAATTATTTGAGGTGATGCACTGATGCATCAACCATGCATCGATGCATTAGTGAATTAATTGAAACATCGAATGCATTCCATGCACCGATGCATTCTCCATGCATCGATGCACTCTAAATATTTTCAAAACATCGAATGCATTTGATGCATCGATGCACAAGCCATGCATCGATGCACACAGGCTATTTTCAAACATCGAATGCATTTCATGCATCGATGCACACTTGGTTCACCGATGCATCAAGTGTTCCAACGGTCAAAATATTTAAATTTTACACTGATACACCGATGCAGCCTTCATCATGCATCGATGCATGAGACGCTCCACCCAGAAAAATTAATTGTTTTCACACTTAAACAGCTCTATTGACTCCACTAATTATCACCAACGTTCAGAATTGATTCAAGGAGTATTTAAACAAGTTCTGAAGCCATTGATCAACAAGAAGAAACAATAAGAAACATCAAGCAACTAGAATCAAGAGAGAATCAAAGAGAAAGCATCAAACCTCAAGTTTGAGCATTTCAAGCCTATTTTTCATCCAATATTCATTTGCTTTCAAGAATACTTTTGTACTCAATTGTATTTATCTTTGAGTGTTCTTTTCTTTGTTCTAGAATTGTGCAAACATCTTACCTTGTGAGGTTTTCTTGTAAGTTTGCAAATTTGTAATCTTCTCTTTGGGAAAAAGAGTGTTCTCAAGAGTTGGGGTATACTCTTGAGGGATTCTGTAAGGTTATCTCTTTGGCCTCAAAAGAAAGAACAAATTAGTGAATTTGTTGGAAAATCCTTAGTGTGGATAGCTAAGGTAGTGGACGTAGACTTTGTTTGAGAAAGTCGAACCATTGTAAATCGCTGTGCAATTACTTTCAATTTTCTGCAAAAGCTTCCACGAAATTTTTAATTGCCAATTCACCCCCCTCTTGGCCGATTCCGTCGATCGATTAACTCAACATAGAGGCTATCACTACACCGAGTCAAAATGTTTTTGATAAAATCATCAATTTCATTTATATGGGGGATTGTTGGAAAAATGGTGAATTCAATATTTATATTAAATTCATATTCCTTTTGACTATTGCAAATTAAAATATAAATTTTAATTTGAACATTAGTATGATTATTACACTTTGAATATGTCAATTTAAAAAGGTATGTGTTACCTTTTTAACTTTGAATATTAAAGATAATTATATGTTGTTGTATATTTTAAATTAAAATAATATATGTTTAGGTTTGAATGGTAAAAGGAGTTTTACCTTTTTAATATTTCAAATTAAAAGATATTATTATTTATTTACATTTGAATATTAAAAAATATCTGGTTGAATTAAATCCCTCTTTAAAATCCCCTATAAATAGTGAGTTAACCTGCTAGGTTATTCACAAGTTACACGTTTCACAAGCCAATAAGTTTGAAAAGTTCAAAAAGAAGAAACTATTTTCTCTATTCCACTAGTTTTCTAGTGGTAGTTGAAGGCAATGATGGTTCGAGATCTCTACTATTGTGCTACTGTAGCTGATCATCTAGTTGTTGTATCTTGGGAGACAGACGACCAACGAACTCGAGCATCAAAGGAGTGGCTGAAAATATGTCTTAAGGAAATTGTGTAACGACATGCCTCAACTAGTTCCGATCGATATATCAAAATAAAATGAGTATTTTTATTTCTATTTATTTTATCTTATCTTTTAAGAATTTTAACTTCTTTCGTTTATTTTCTCAGGATTGATTTCATCTAAAATTGTTATTTCGGATAATAATTTCAAGATAAGAGTTAACTCGTTCTATCCCTTTATCCCTCTTGATTTATAATAATTATTATCATTATTATTATTATTTCTATATCATTCTTGGATTAATGCAATTTTTTCTTGCAGAGCGTTCTTTCTAAAGCTCATGAGTTTGAGCAGCTGAGTCAGCAAAATATGTGTGTTGTCAATGATTAAAAAATAGTCTAAATATATACTACATTATAATCACACCAAATTGTTAAAAAAGTTGTATTCATACTTTCATAATTAAAACTTATTAATATTTGATGATTTAGATTTTTAAATATAGGTTTTAAATTTAAAGATAATGTATATTAGGTAATAAAATGTTTAAAATATACTCATTACGTCTTGTAATTTATGTCTTATGTTGACTATGCACATAGTTTTAGGAGGTATACTTGATTAGGAGATATGATAAAATTATTCTCAAAAGATAATTGATAGATTTGATTTATTTATTTTGATATGTGTAAAAAAGTGAGACATATAAAGATAAAAAGATAAATATAAGTGTTGTTGTTTGTTAACTTTTCTAATATAACATTTTGAATAGGATAATTTTGAAAAACAAAAGAAATAATTTTAATGGGATAGAGGAAGTAATATTTATTATTATATTTTTTTGTGAAGTCATGATTTGTTAAATACTATTTAGTAGTGAATCTAAAAGTCTTAATATAATTTTAATTTTATTAAATCTATATTTTTTTATGTTTTTCAACTATATATTTTTTATGATTCTCTCCCTGCACTTTATGTAAATTCTCTTTTTCCCCCACCTTATATATATTCAAAAATTTTATTACATTTCTGTGGTGAATTATACTCCTACTCGTTTTCTTTTCTCATTTTCTTCCTTCCCAAAAATCCCCAGTAGGGCTATAAAATCAGGTAATCGGACAGGTTTCAGTCAGATTCTGGCAGGTCGGCTAAAATCGGGTACAGGTCAACTCAGGTCAATTTAATGGTTTGACTCGGATCAGGTTGGGTACATGTCAAATCAGTTCGGTCATTTTCAGGTTGATTTGACACCAGATTCAGATCGGGTTCAGGTCAGGTCATTTTCAGTTCGAATCGATGTCAATTCAGGTCAAAACAGTTCCGATCCGAAGAAGATAAATACCAGTTTAATTCAGGTTCAGGTGGACTTCAGTTGGATCTCGTTCAAATCAGGTCACATCATTAACTGATAAAATTCAGGTAGAATGTTTACTAGACACGGATTGAGTTCAGGTGGAGTCGTTTTTATTTTTCGATTAATTATTTTGTCATCTTTCGTGATTGCTGAATTGCAAGTTGTAATTGTATATGATTTCGAGTAAATTACAAAAAAATAAATAATCATGGATCAATTTTGTAAAAAAAATATAAATTTAAGGACAAAATTGAAGAAATGTAAAATTACAAATAAAATTTTAAAATATAAATTAAACAACACACATAGGTAAGGGACCAAATCGAAATAAATTTAAAATGTGAGGTTTAAATTAATATAAAAAAGGACTAAATGATACTCATATAAAAAGTTATGGGATAGTTACAAAAATATAAATAACAACTAACAATGGGTCAAATGAAGATGCAAATATAAATTTAAAGACTAAATTGAATACATATAAAAGTGAAAGACTTAAAATTTAAATAAATTAAAAAGCACAAAGGAATGAAATCGAAATAAATGAAAATATGAAGAAATAATGAAAAATATAGTAAATTACATTCATTTAAAAAATTGAAAAAAATTATAATATATATATATATAAAGATAAATATATAATATATATAGTTTATATGTAGTTTATTAATAAACTATGTAATTTTTATATATATAAATATATAATATATAATATATAAGATTTATGTATACAGTTTATATATATATATATATATAGTATATTAAGTACATATATATTACTATATAAATAAATTACATTCAAAATTATATAGTTTATATATAAAATGTAAAATTTATTAATGAACTATGTGTAAACAATATATAAACTATATAAAGAATTAAAGTATATAATTTATATTAATATAATATAAGTTTATATATAAACTATATATATAAACTATATTAATATTATAAACTATATACTTATTATAAACTATATATATAAATTATGTTTATATGAACTATATATATAAACTATGTATTTAATTATAAACTATATATGTATAAACTATAAAAAGTATATAGTTTATAAAGTATAATTTATATTAATATAGTATATATACGTATGTACGTATGTACGTATGTATGTGTAACACCCCAACCCGTACCCGACCCGAATACAAGTCCGAGGTGTCACATTGATTTTTAAAACCTTGACACTGAAAGAAAATTCCCGGGAAATTTTAAAATTTTATTTAAAACAAAATACTTTAATTTACATAGAAGAGACTACAAAATACAAACTCGATCAGAGTGCTCATAATTAACGACTTATTACATGCCAACACTCTATACACAACAAAATACATACTTTGTCGATTACTTCTGATCTTCTAGTAAAAATACTATCCTTGCCACTTCTATTCTTGCTCTTCACGTTTCTTGGTACCTATGTGTAAATCACTTACACGCTAAGTCATAGACTTAGTGAGGCAATAAATAAACATGTAACAATAGTTTCATGAATATGCATTCTTACCATTTGATCATGATATTTCAATATGCATGGATATATTTCCTATGACATATATAACCAAGTCATGCACACATGAAACTTACCTTTATGCATCACTTTCACTTTAATTTATATTTCAATTGTCGTTGTTGTTGCCCATTTATATTATTGAGAATAGAGGTATGTGAGTATATTGAGGTTGTGCACCAATGTTGTCACCACAGCTCGTATAAATTCCCTCATGGGGCACCGAACATTTGTTCAGTATTCGTCCTGAAGGACTGCTATATATGTCCCGTAGGACCACTACGTCCCGAAGGACTACAATACCCTCGACTCTTGGCATGCCAACTATACCTATAGCTCTCGTATCATATACTATGGGCATTTACGATGAATACTTTTCTCATCACTTGTTCTTTCTTTTCTGTCACATACCACATGTATGTGTAACCATGTATTTCATATCATATCACATGTATCATGTATTGCATATTCATATATCATTTCATATATATTCACATGACTTATCTCATTTCACATTGATCATGTCTCATAGCATATATCACATATGCATATAATCATGTATATCATATTATATATCTTATGTTTCATGCTCTTATGTCTATGCATATCATATAAAATATATAATAACCTATACCCATTTCATGTATTCATGCATATATAAGAATCACAAATCAATTAACATTTTAAGAGTCACTTTTTACCATAGTAACTCCATCACTAGCTCATCGCAAGCCAATGTTCAATAATATAAGTACAATTAAAATTACACTCACCTTAGCCTTGCTTTGATTCGATTATAATCCTTTGATTATTCCAGAACTTGTTTAGGCTCAATATCTACATAAATATAACATTTCAAAACAACTATCAGAAGCCTAAACCTTAAACTTGATGTTAACAACTTAAGCCAGATTATTGAACCCAATTTCATTTTTCCTTTAGGGGGAATCGATACCCCCCAGGAGGGAATCGATACCCCCTAGACATACTGGAAATTTTCTCGTTCTAGAAGGGGAATCGATTCCTCTTCATAGGGTATCGGTTCCCTATGCCCAGAAATTGTATTTTAAGCCTGAAAATCATCAATTTTCACTTAATTCTTCTATTTTAAACCTCTATCATGTCATTAGACTCAACTACCATTACTTAAACCAACTTATATCCATGGAAATCATCTATAACTTCAAAATCATATTCTTCATATAAAATTCAAGAATCATACTCAAATTTCAATATGTTCTAAATACAATTCTAACACTTCATATTCCTTAATTAGCATGATGGCAAGTCAAATTTAACTTCAAATTCAACTTATCAACTCTATTTCAAGATTTCATATAAAAACTCGTTTTCTTAAATCTCTTATAACTTCTTCATCTTTTGATTATAAGACAACTTAAGCTTTCCTTAAGCTTAGTTATCATCTAATGACCAAAACCCAACCTTTAATTTAACAAATAACCAACAAATCAAAAAACTCTTACCTTTGCTATGGCTTTCTCTCGTATGGAAGAAAAAGAGGAGAAGAAGATATATTCTTCTTATCCCTTTCCCCCTGTATATATCCTCAACATAACACAAATTAGTCATTTAATGGTTAAATGACCATTTTACCCTTTAATTCTTTGGATAATTACTAAAAACTTTCAGGAAATATTTTCGAACAAATCATCGGACTATACAAATATCCCACTTAAATCACCAAACTCTGAAGTTTTATGATTTAGTCACTAACCCGTATTTTGGGATGTTACAAATCTCTCCCCCTTAAAAAAAATTCGTCCTCGAATTTTCATTGTACAAAGAGATAGGGATATTGAATCTTCATGTCTTCTTCACGTTCCCACGTCGCTTCTTCCACCTTGTGATTTCTCCACAACACTTTGACTAATGGAATAGTCTTGTTCCTTAATTGCTTGACTTCGTAAGCCAATATTTGAACAGGTTCTTCCTCATAATTCAAATCTGATTGAACCTCGATCTCTTCGATAGTCACTATATGAGATGGATCGGATCGATATTTCCTAAGCATGGAGACATGAAAGACGTTGTGAATTTTCTCCATTTCAGGTGGCAAAGCTAATTGATATGCCATCGGTCCTATTCTCTTAATGATTTCATATGGTCCAATAAACCGAGGACTCAATTTTCCTTTACGTCCAAATCTCAATACTTTCTTCCACGGAGACACTTTCAAGAACACTTTATCTCCGATTTGAAACTCAATTTCTTTCCTTTTTAAATCAGCATATGATTTATGTCTATCAGCTGCAGCTTTCAGATTATTCTGAATTACTTGGACTTTCTCTTCCATTTCCTGAATCAACTCAGGACCAATAACTTCTCTATCCTTAAGTTCATACCAATTCAAGGGTGTACGACATCTTCTCCCATATAAAGCTTCATAGGGAGCCATTTTGGTGCTTGACTGATAACTATTGTTGTATGCAAATTCAGTAAGTGGCAAATATTTTTCCCACGATCCTTTAAATTCAATAACACAAGCTCTTAACATATCCTCCAGAATTTGGATAGTTCGCTCAGACTGACCATCTGTCTGAGGATGAAACGTTGTGCTAAAATTCAGTCTTGTGCCCAATGATCCATGTAAAGACTTCCAAAATCGTGACGTGAATCTAGGATCCCGATCAGAAACTATGGAAACAGGTACACCATGTAACCGTATAATCTCTCTGATATATAACTCAACATATTTATCCATAGAGAAATCAGTTCGTATCGGAATAAAATGAGCTGACTTAGTCAACCTGTCTACAATCACCCATATTGAATCTCATTTGTTCGGAGTTAAAGGCAACCCCGTCACAAAATCCATTGTTACATTCTCCCATTTCCATTGAGGAATTGAAATTGATTGTAACAGTCCCGACAGAACCTGATGCTCAGCTTTAACTTGCTGACAAATCAAACATTTTGATACAAATTCCGTAATGTCTTTCTTCATTCTCGGCCACCAATATCGACTCTTGAGATCCATATACATTTTGTTTCCTCCTGGATGCATCGTTAATGGACTACAGTGAGCTTCCATTAATAAATCATTCTTTAATTCATTAACATCTGGAATCACTAGCCTCCCTTGATAATATAGGTTCCCATTAGTTTTCATCTCATAATATGTATATTCTCCATTCTTTATTTACTGCAACTTCTTTGAACACTTTTCATCTTTGGCTTGCAACTCTTTAATTCGATCTAACCATGATGGTTTGATAGTTAATTCTGCACAAATTGCACCATCTCCGCCTAATGATAGTTTAGCATCCATAGTTCGTAAGGCTGCAAACGTCTTTCGACTTAAGGCATCCGCTACCACGTTTGCTTTTCCGGGATGAAAATCAATCACAACATCATAATCCTTGAGAAATTCTACCCATCTTCTCTGTCTTAAGTTCAACTCTTTCTGGGTCATCAAGTACTTTAAACTCTTGTGATCTGTATACAAGTAGCATTTTTCACCATACAAGTAGTGACGCCAGATCTTAAGAGCAAACATTATTGTAGCCATCTCCAGATCGTGTGTCAGATAATTCTTCTCATGCGGCTTTAATTGTCCTGAAGCATAGGCCACCACCTTGCCTTCTTGCATTAACACATATCCCAAGCCATTATAAGATGCATCACTATACACTACAAAATCCTTGCCAGACTCAGGTTGAACTAATAATGGAGCTTCTGTCAAAATCTTCTTTATCTTTTCAAAACTCTCTTGGCATTCTTGAGTCCAAGTAAATTTTACTTCCTTTCTCAACAGCTTAGTTAGGGGTAAAGCTATTATTGAAAAGTTTTTAACAAACCTTCGATAATAACCAGCTAACCCCAGAAAACTTCGAACTTCTGACACATTCCTTGGAACTTCCCACTCCAGAATAGCTTTAATCTTTTGAGGATCCACTCAAACTCCTTATGCAGAAATTACATGTCCAAGAAATGTCACTTCATTCAACCAGAATTCACATTTAGAGAATTTAGCATAAAGCTTCTTATCTCGTAAATTCTGCAAGACAGTCCTCAAATGAGAACTATGCTCTTCCTTTAACTTTGAATATATTAAAATATCATCAATGAAAACCACTACGAACTGATCCAAATAGGATTGAAAAATTCTGTTCATTAAATCCATGAAAGCAGCTGGTGCATTCGTAACTCCAAACGGTATTACAATAAACTCATAGTGACCATATCTTGTTCTAAACGTCGTCTTTGGAACATCTTTCTCTTGAATATTTAATTGATGATAACCCGAACGTAGATCGATTTTTAAGAACACTGAAGCTCCCTTTAATTGATCAAATAAGTCATCGATTCGAGGAAGTGGATATTTATTCTTGATAGTCACTTTATTGAGTTGCCTGTAGTCAATGCAGAGACGCATTGAACCGTCCTTCTTCTTAACAAACAAAACTAGAGCTCCCCAAGGTGATACACTTGGTCTAATAAAACCTTTGTCCAACAATTCTTGTAATTGAATCTTTAACTCTTGCAACTCTTTTGGAGCCATTCTGTATGGCGCCATTGCAATGGGCGTTGTTCCCGGCATTATCTCAATCTGAAATTCTACCTCTCTGTCCGGAGGTAAACCTGGCAATTCTGCAGGGAATATATCAGAGAACTCTCTAACGATAGGAATTTCTTCCATCTCTTTGTCTTTGGCTCTTACATCCAACACACTAACAATGAACCCTTGACATCCTTGTAACAGTAACTTCTTTGCTGTCATCACTGAGATCACATTCGCCAATAGATTCCACCCTTCACTAAACACCACGATTTCTACCTCTTTTGGACTTCTCAACGTTACTCTTTTCAGTCTACAATCGACATTAGCATAATAACGATATAACCAATCCATTCCCAGTATCACTTCAAATTCTTCAAAAGGTAATTTCATCAAATTAGCAGGGAATTCAATTCCCTGAATTTGTATGGGACACCCTCGACTCACCATATTTACCCGAGCATTGTGCCCTAATGGATTCGTCACTATCATTTCATTACTAGTAGCTTCTAACGGAATGCTCAATTCTCTCACTAACTTACTAGTAATGTATGAATATGTAGACCCCGGATCGATCAATACCATAACATGTTTATCAAACAACAAAAAGGTACCTGTTATAATTTCTGGATCATCCTGATCTTCATTGGTCCTGAGATTATACACTCGAGCAGTGGAACGTATCTCTTGTTGAGCAGAGGACTCTGACTGATTTCTTCCTCTGCCTCTACCTCTTCCCCTTTGGCCTGAAGAAATAGACCTCTCTGGCTGTGCAGATTCATCGACTACTCTAGGACAATCCCGAACAAAATGTCTGGTCTCCCCACATCTAAAGCAAGCTCCAGAAATCCTTCTACATATCTCAGAATATTTTTTCCACAATGTGGGCATTGTCTGTCTTGACTCTGGTTAAATCTCCCAGTTCCAGATCCTGCTGACTGAGTTTGTCTTCCTCTCATCGGATTTAATCCTCTAGCTGAGGATACCACTAACTCCGATCTAGCTTGAGGTCGAGAACCAGCATCTCTACCTCTTTTTGACGATGTGGAACTCGAAGAAGCACCCGTTCTCTTGACTGTTTGAGTCCTTGAATTTTCAAATCTATCATTCTGAGCTCTTTCCAAAGCTTTGGCACGATTGACTATCTCTTGAAATGAGGATAGATTCAATACAATCAACATCTCCTTCAACCGAGGACGTAACCCCTCTACGAACCACTCACAAGCATCATTCTCAGTAGGAACAAGCTCGGCAGCAAAGCGGCTCAACTTATTGAATTCACACTCGTACTCATATACAGTGCGATTCCATTGTTTCAGATTTATGAACTCTTGCTTCATTTGTCGAACAAATTGATCTCCGATGTACTTATGTTTAAATTCTTCTAAAAACAAAGACCAAGTTACTTGATCATCAGACATTCTCAATGTAACGTTGGTCCACCAAATTCTCGCTTGCCCTCGAAGCAAGGAGATGACTCCATCTAACTTGTCAGCATCGAAACAATAAAGTCCCTCAAGCATGATTTTCACATCATTAAGCCAAAGGTCCGCAGTAACAGGACCTTCATCAGCTTCCCCTTTAAACTCTGGAGCTCCTAAACCCTTCAACTCTTTTGCAACATTCATTTTTGTAGTTGAAGTAACAGGAGGTTGAAAACGCGTCAATACCGCGTCTAAAGTTTTAAAGAATACATCTTGATCATTCACAGGCACTCCAGAGGGTATCTGTTCTTCACTCTGCCTGGCCAGGGCAGGTGAATTACTGCTTTCAGCAGGTATATCATCTCCCGCTTCATTTCTAGAACTACCTTGTCCGGACATCTATAAAAATACAATCATATAGTTCTATTAGCACAACAGTATACTTATTATTCCATCAGATCAGAAGTTTTCACTATTTTGTTGGCATGCATACCTTATAAAACACTCTAGACTCTGGTTTATGCCGAGAATCGACTAAACCTTGGCTCTGATGCCATTAACTGTAACACCCCAACCCGTACCCGACCCGAATACGAGTCCTATGTGTCACATTGATTTTTAAAACCTTGACACTTAAAGAAAATTCCCGGGAAATTTTAAAACTTTATTTAAAACAAAATACTTTAATTTACATAGAAGAGACTACAAAATACAAACTCGATCAGAGTGCTCATAATTAACGACTTATTACATGCCAACACTCTATACACAACAAAATACATACTTTGTCGATTACTTCTGATCTGATCTTCTAGTAAAAATACTATCCTTGCCACTTCTATTCTTGCTCTTCACGTTTCTTGGTACATACGTGTAAATCACTTACACGCTAAGTCATAGACTTAGTGAGGCAATAAATAAACATGTAACAATAGTTTCATGAATATGCATTCTTACCATTTGATCATGATATTTCAATATGCATGGATATATTTCCTATGACATATATAACCAAGTCATGCACGCATGAAACTTACCTTTATGCATCACTTTCACTTTAATTTATATTTCAATTGTCGTTGTTGTTGCCCATGTATATTATTGAGAATAGAGGTATGTGAGTATATTGAGGTTGTGCACCAATGCTGTCACCACAGCTCGTATAAATTCCCTCATGGGGAACCGAACATTTGTTCAGTATTCGTCCCGAAGGACTGCTATATATGTCTCGTATGACCACTACGTCCCGAAGGACTACGTCCTGAAGGACTACAATACCCTCGACTCTTGGCATGCCAACTATACCTATAGCTCTCGTATCATATACTATGGGCATTTACGATGAATACTTTTCTCATCACTTGTTCTTTCTTTTCTGTCACATACCACATGTATGTGTAACCATGTATTTCATATCATATCACATGTATCATGTATTGCATATTCATATATCATTTCATATATATTCACATGACTTATCTCATTTCACATTGATCATGTCTCATAGCATATATCGCATATGCATATAATCATGTATATCATATTATATATCTTATGTTTCATGTTATTATGTCTATGCATATCATATAACATATATAATAACCTATACCCATTTCATGTATTCATGCATATATAAGAATCACAAATCAATTAACATTTTAAGAGTCACTTTTTACCATAGTAACTCCATCACTAGCTCATCGCAAGCCAATGTTCAATAATATAAGTACAATTAAAATTGCACTCACCTTAGCCTTGCTTTGATTTGATTATAATCCTTTGATTATTCTGGAACTTGTTTAGGCTCAATATCTACATAAATATAACATTTCAAAACAACTATCAGAAACCTAAACCTTAAGCTTGATGTTAACAACTTAAGCCAGATTATTGAACCCAATTTCATTTTTCCTTTAGGGGGGAATCGATACCCCCAAGGGGGAATCGATACCCCCTAGACATACTGGAAATTTTCTCGTTCTAGAAGGGGAATCGATTCCTCTTCATAGGGTATCGGTTCCCTATGCCCAGAAATTGTATTTTAAGCCCGAAAATCATCAATTTTCACTTAATTCTTTTATTTTAAACCCCTATCATGTCATTAAAATCAACTACCATTACTTAAACCAACTTATATCCATGAAAATCATCTATAACTTCAAAATCCTATTCTTCATATAAAATTCAAGAATCATACTCAAATCTCAATATGTTCTAAATACAATTCTAACACTTCATATTCCTTAATTAGCATGATGACAAGTCAAATTTAACTTCAAATTCAACTTATCAACTCTATTTTAAGATTTCATATAAAAACTCGTTTTCTTAAATCTCTTATAACTTCTTCATCTTTTGATTATAAGACAACTTAAGCTTTCCTTAAGCTTAGTTATCATCTAATGAACAAAACCTAACCTTTAATTTAACAAATAACCAACAAATCAGAAAACCCTTACCTTTGATATGGCTTTCTCTCGTATGGAAGAAAAAGAGGAGAAGAAGATATATTCTTCTTATCCCTTTCCCCCCGTATATATCCTCAACATAACACAAATTAATCATTTAATGGTTAAATGACCAATTTTCCCTTTAATTCTTTGGATAATTACTAAAAACTTTCAGGAAATATTTCCAAACAAATCATCGGACTATATAAATATCCCACTTAAATCACCAAACTCTGAAGTTTTATGATTTAGTCACTAACCCATATTTTAGGATGTTACAGTATGTATGTGTGTGTGTGTGTGTGTGTGTGTGTGTGTGTGTGTGTGTGTGTGTGTGTGTGTGTGTGTGTGTGTGTGTGTGTGTGTGTGTGTGTGTGTGTGTGTGTGTGTGTGTGTGTGTGTGTGTGTGTGTGTGTGTGTGTGTGTGTGTGTGTGTGTGTGTGTGTGTGTGTGTGTGTGTGTGTGTGTGTGTGTGTGTGTGTGTGTGTGTGTGTGTGTGTTCATAGAAATACTATGCATAAACTATATAAAGTAATAAAATATATAGTTTATAGAAACCCTAAACTTTATACCCTACACCTTAAACGATATTACATATAGACAGTTGATAATTCATATATAATTTATATAAACAATAGTTTATATAAATTATATATGTAACATTAACGTATAGTCTATAAACAATAGTTAATATATGTAACTTATAGTATATGTATACATGTAAACTATATATGTAACTTATAGTACATGTATATATAAACTATGTATAGTAAATATAAATGCATGCATGCATGCATGTATGTATGTATGTATGTATGTATGTATGTATGTATGTATGTATGTATGTATGTATGTATGTATGTATGTATGTATGTATGTATGTATGTATGTATGTATGTATGTATGTATGTATGTATGTATGTATGTATGTATGTATGTATGTATGTATGTATGTATGTATGTATGTATGTATGTATGTATGTATGTATGTATGTATGTATGTATGTATGTATGTATGTATGTATGTATGTATGTATGTATGTATGTATGTATGTATGTATGTATGTATGTATGTATGTATGTATGTATGTATGTATGTATGTATGTATGTATGTATGTATGTATGTATGTATGTATGTATGTATGTATGTATGTATGTATGTATGTATGTATGTATGTATGTATGTATGTATGTATGTATGTATGTATGTATGTATGTATGTATGTATGTATGTATGTATGTATGTATGTATGTATGTATGTATGTATGTATGTATGTATGTATGTATGTATGTATGTATGTATGTATGTATGTATGTATGTATGTATGTATGTATGTATGTATGTATGTATGTATGTATGTATGTATGTATGTATGTATGTATGTATGTATGTATGTATGTATGTATGTATGTATGTATGTATGTATGTATGTATGTATGTATGTATGTATGTATGTATGTATGTATGTATGTATGTATGTATGTATGTATATAAGTAATATAAGTAATATAAGTAATCTATAGATTATATATATATAGTTTATAGAAACCCTAAACTCTAAATTATAAACCCTAAACCATAAACTTTATAAACTATATATGTATAGACACAGTTGATAATTCATATATAGTTTATATAAACAATAGTTCATATAAATTATATATATATATATATATATATATATATATATATATATATATATATATATATATATATATATATATATAAACTATATAAAGTAAATTACTTATATAGTTCATAGAAATACTATGCATAAACTATATAAAGTAATAAAATATATAGTTTATAGAAACCCTAAACTTTATACCCTACACCTTAAACGATATATGTATAATATAGACAGTTGATAATTCATATATAATTTATATAAACAATAGTTTATATAAATTATATATGTAACATTAACGTATAGTCTATAAACAATAGTTAATATATGTAACTTATAGTATATGTATACATGTAAACTATATATGTAACTTATAGTACATGTATATATAAACTATGTATAGTAAATATAAACTATATATATATAACCTATAATATATGTATATATACAATCTATTTATATGTTATATAAACTATATATGTAACCTATAGTTTATAAACAATAGTTTATATTACAGTACTATATAGTTTATAACCTATAGTATATAATTTATAAAATATAGTTTATATTAATGTACTATATAGTTTATATTAATGTTAATTATCTTAACTATAATTTATATTAATATAGTATATAGTTTATAAATTATAATTTGTATTAATGTAGTAGATAGTTTATAAACTATAGTTTACATTAATATTAACATATTAACTATAGTTTATGTTAATATAGTATTTAGTATTAGTCTATAAACCATATACTATATTAATATAAATTATATTAACTATAGTTTATAAACTATAGTTTACATTAATATTAACATATTAACTATAGTTTATGTTAATATAGTATTTAGTATTAGTCTATAAACCATATACTATATTAATATAAATTATATTAACTATAGTTTATAAACTATACTATATAATTTATAAAATATAGTTTATATTAATATTAATTATAATATATAATATATATTAATATTAATATTAATTATAAATAGTTTATTAATATTAATTATATATGGATGAAATTGAAAGAATTTAAAATATAAAGATTAATTTGAATCATTAAAGTTTGACTAAATTGAATAAAATCAAAATAAGGGAACAACGGTACAATACAAAACAAAGTAAAAAAACACGCGGATCTTGAACTCGACCCGAACAGAGCTACTATATAAGGACAAAATATTTGTTTTTTTTCTCATTTCCGGGTTTTCTATTTATTCTTCCATTTTGCTCTCTCTCTCTCTAACTCTCCGATTCTCTTAAAATTCTTTGCATTCTCTTTAGAAGTTCATATGTGTTCTTCATTGTTCTTCGAAAAATCCTTCATTTGATCTTCAAACACACCAAATCCCAAACATTTTCTGTTTTTTAGATCAAACACACAAAATTTCTTAACTTGTTCATCCTTGTTCATACTAATACCCTCATTTGATCTTCATAAACACCAAAACCCATACGATTTCTTGTTTTTTCGATCAAACACCCAAAATTTTCTCCCATGTTTATATGTATTCACCCCAGTTCATATTTGTTATTCACAAAAATCGTTCGTTGATCTTCACAAACACCAAAACACATACCATTTCATGTTTTTTAGATCAAAGCCCAAACCCAAGCAACAATTCATCCTTATTCTTCCCTAAACCATTCTTTAATCTTTCGATCAAACCCAAACCCTAACACCAATTCATATTTTGTAACCCAACCTCAACCCCAAACCCGAACCCAAACCTAAACCCATACCCGAACCTGAACCCAAACATAAAAAACCCTAATCGAGCATCTTCACTTTCTGTATCTTTTCATATTATGTAACCACGACTGTTCTTAATGTTCTTCCTCTTCTTCCGTCTCTGTTGATATTTGAAACCTTTATTATTTTTCAAGGGTTTCATGGACATTCTTTCTTACGAGTTGAATTATCCAGGTATATTTTTTATTATTTTGTTTTTTATTTTAATATCATTCATTAATATATTATTCATTAATATATTATTCATTTCCTTTGTAGGAGAAAACCCAACAAATCAGAATGAAGAACATTCTCAAAGAGGTAAATATATTGTCCTCTGTAGCTACTGTTTGTTTGTTTCCTCTGTAGTCCTTGTTTGTGTTGATGTTGGTTGTATAAGGTTGTTAGTTTCCTTTGTTTGTAGATTAATCAAGGTTTAATTTTTACCATACTAACCCTAGTTTTTTTTGTTGCAAGGGGATGTAAATGATATACTGTCCGAAGAAGTTGATATAAATAAATCCTTTAAGAGGAAGTCCACTGGTTCATCCGAATTTGGGAAAAGAACCTCTCATGTTTGGGACCACTACACATTCACCAAATTTGATGATGATTCTGTTTATGCCGAATGTAAGTATTGCAAAGTGAAAAAGGTATAAAGCTTATTCTTATATTGGTACATCTAACCCTAGAAGGCATATTAAGAAATGCCAAACTTATAAGAATTTTCTTGCTGAAAATCCTAGTAGTGTAGATTCTTTTGATCAAAACAAATACTGTGAATTATTTGCTGAGGCTATTCTATGTCATGGTTATGCATATAGTATTGTTGAGCATGAAAAAATTAGAGATTTATATCATTACCTTAATTCTTCTGTTAAGGATATATCTAGGTATATTGTTACTAAGTATTGCATGTTGGTGCATGAAAAGCATAAAAAAATACTACTTGATTCAATGCATTTTGTCTCAACTCGTGTTTGTTTTACATGTGATGCTTGGTTTGCCTGCACTTCAAGTTCTTATTTTGCCCTTACTACTCATTATGTTGATAATAACTGGAAACTTCAGTCTAAAATACTTAATTTTCGTCGTTTTCCTCCTCCTTATGATGGTGAGTTTATCTTTAAGTTTTTGAAAAAGATGATATGTGAGTGGGGTCTTGAAAAAAAAGCATTTACCATTACACTTGATAATTCTTCTGCAAATGATAGAATGGTTAAGAGACTGAAAGATGATTTGAATGTTATTTCTCCTCTTCACTGCAATAGTCAATACTTCCATATAAGGTGTGCTGCCCACATTTTTAACTTGATAATTCAAAAAGGTTTGAAGGTAATTGATTATCCTGTTAATAAATTACGTCAGAGGATAAGGATTGGTTGTATGGTTTAAGAGCTTCGCTCTTATAAAAAAATGTTGAGATTTTTGTAACAACCCGTAATTGGTTGTATGGTTTTGAGCCGGATGATAAGGAAGAAGAATACCTTAATGTGGTTAATGAGTCTGCTATGTAAAGGTATGATAGAATTGTTTTACTTTTAATTTTAATCTCAATATTTCAAATTGTTTATTAATTATTTTAATTTTAATTTTTTAGGGTGTTTAACGTTAAATTAAACCATTGGAATTAGAGATTCAGTCTTGTTTCTTTCCTTTACAGGTAACTTCTATTTATTAATTACTTATTATATTTATTATGTTTAATAGTAACTAAAACTAATTTTTATTGATGCTTCTGTTTTTGTAGGATGCTTCTATCTAAAGTAACAAATCTTGATTTTGCTTGATATTATTTCTGTTATTATAAACAATGTTGAATGTTTGATTCTATAAGGGTTTGGTAAAGCCAGAAATGTTTGGCATTGTTGGCCATCATATTCCCTTTGGCTTTACTGCTGACTGCATGTTTGTTTAATGCAGAAATGTTGCCTGTTGCTGCCTTGTAATTTATTTTGTTGGTCTGACTTAAATAGATTGTTGAAACTGTCATTTTTTCCGAAATAGTTATTCATGTTAATTTATGTTTGTGGCTTTAAAAGTTGCCCGTAATTTAACAATGTTGACAGTTATTTCGATACAAAAGCTCGATGAAGAAATTTATGGTATCAAATTTAGGCTTTTAGCCTTATAACATTTTTGTTATAAGATCTTAGAGCTTAAAAAAACACTGTGTTTTTTTTTCATTTTATTGTATTCAACTTGAATTAACTCAAATGTTTTTCAAATTTTATATCAAATGTAATTTAAATTATCATTATCAATTAAATTTATCTTTTATATTATGTTTTATGTATGTTATAATTGTTAGATAATTTTTCTTTACAAAAATTAAGCTATATATTTTTTCCATATTTTAGAAAATTAATCACGTTCAATACCAATATTCATTTATTATCAAATTAATTATCATTTGAATGCCAAAATTATTTGTATTAATCATGTAGAATATCATTATAAATTACATAATAAATACTTACATTATTAATATTATTTTTTCTTTACATAAATTAAACTATATAATTTACATAAATTAAACTATATTAATTTACATTTAATCGTTGTTCAATGCCAATAATTTTATTAATCATGTTTTATATAATTTATATTTAAATAATTTTATATAATAAGTCTATTTATTAATGTAATTATCATAATAAATATTTTATTATAACATTTAAAATTTAATCATATTAATTTTTTAATTATATCATAAATTCAAAAACTCATAATTTTATTAAAATCTTATAATTTCTTCTATCGTAATATATATATGTCAGGTAAATGTCAAATCAGATCAATAACAAGTTCGATCATTTACAAGTCATGTTCATCACAGGTCAGGTTGAAAATAGGTCGGGTAATACCAGTTATTTACTAGGTCAATCTCGGGTTTGGGTTTAGTCGGATGCAGGTCGGGTTCAGGTATCATTTTTTCGATTCAATTCGGATTCAGGTCGGGTTCAGATCCACAATTTTCAAGTTAAACTCGAATTTAGGTAAACATCAATTCCGACTCAAGTCGGTTTCAGATCACTACAGTACAAATTAAAAATAATTTTAACTCGAGTTAATTTAAGTCAATTTTACGGTTCGGGTATATTTTTACAAACCTAATCCCCAGTATCTTAAATATTATATATAAAAGAAAATTTGCAACGTATGAAACAAGTTGTCAAAGAAACACAGATTTTATCATCTTTGAGCAACGGTTTTTTCATCATCCCCATTTTGCCCTTCCTATCATCTCTAACTTCCACTAGATCTTCTTCTAAAGATGATCAGTTGGGGCGATCTTTACACCGTTTTAACGGCGGTGATTCCATTATACGTGGCTATGATCTTAGGTTACGGCTCCGTTCGTTGGTGGAAGATTTTCTCGCCGGACCAGTGCTCGGGAATCAATCGCTTCGTTGCTATATTCGCCGTTCCTCTCTTGTCTTTCCATTTCATTTCTACCAACGATCCTTACGCCATGAACTTCAAGTTCATAGCAGCCGACACTCTCCAGAAACTCATCATGCTGTTTGTGCTTGGGTTGTGGGCTAATTTCACTAAAAACGGAAGCCTCGAATGGATGATTACAATTTTCTCGCTATCCACACTTCCAAACACACTCGTCATGGGGATTCCACTGTTGATCGCCATGTACGGGAAATACTCGGGAATGCTGATGGTTCAAGTCGTGGTGCTTCAATGTATTATTTGGTACACTATGCTTCTTTTTCTCTTCGAGTATCGTGGTGCCAAAATACTCATCATGGAGCAATTCCCTGAAACCGCAGCTTCCATTGTTTCGTTTAAAGTTGATTCCGATGTGATGTCTCTCGACGGCCGTGATTTCCTCGAAACCGACGCTGAAATCAGCGATGATGAGAAGTTGCATGTCGTGGTGAGGAAATCCAATGCGTCGAGGAGGTCGTTGGGGCCTTGCTCGCTTCCGGCATTGACGCCGAGGCCATCAAATCTCACCGGTGCCGAGATTTACAGCTTGAGCTCTTCTCGGAATCCTACTCCGAGAGGCTCGAATTTTAACAACTCCGACTTTTATTCCATGATGGGATTTCCTGGAAGGCAATCTAATTTCGGTCCAGCTGATTTGTACACAGTTCAGTCATCGAGAGGACCAACTCCAAGACCGTCAAACTTCGAAGAGAATTGTACGGTCGTGTCTCCACGATATGGGTTTTACCCGGCACAGTCGGTTGCTTCATCGTACCCTGCTCCGAATCCTGAGTTTTCGTCTCTCATGAAGAACACTAGTAAAAATAGTCAGTCCCAGCAGCAACAACATCAACGGCAGAAGAGTAATAAAACGAATCATGATGAAAAGGAGCTGCACATGTTTGTGTGGAGTTCCAGTGCTTTGCCGGTACCGGGAGGCGATGGACTCCACGTATTTGGTGGGACGGAATCCGAGCAATCTGGACGGCCTGATCAGGGTGCTAAAGAGATCAGGATGTTGGTTGCTGATCACCCTCAAAACGGGGAAAACAAAGGTATATATGTAATTAACTTCATTCATTCTTTAATTCATCTATATGGCTTTGAATTTTCTTCAAATTCGTGCTAATTATGGTATGAAGCTATGGCAGGCAGTGTTGACTTCAATGGAGAAAACTTCAGCTTTGCTGTGGAATATGAGACAGAAAAAGAAGGGCACAGTGAACACAATAAGTTGAGTTCCAATTCAACAGCAGAGCTACACCCTAAGACCGCCGCTGGAGCACCTTCGGGTGTTGGGAAACTAATGCCACCGGCAAGTGTAATGACCCGATTGATCTTGATCATGGTTTGGCGCAAGCTTATCCGGAACCCCAACACATATTCCAGCATCATTGGACTGGTTTGGTCCCTAATTGCATTCAGGTGAGTTGATGCAAACTTTATTCAGTGTTCACCCTTCATTTGGGTATTTTCATATGTCATTTATTTACTGGGTTGAGTTATTAATTGCAGGTGGCATGTGAATATGCCGAAAATATTAGAGCAATCTATCTCCATCTTGTCAGATGCTGGACTAGGAATGGCCATGTTTAGCCTAGGTGAGCATTTGTTTCGTTAATTGACAATTATATGGTGAAAGTCCCTGTTGTTGATAACTTTTTGTTTTTATATGGTGAAAGGTCCGTTTATGGCTCTGCAACCCAAGTTGATCGCTTGTGGCAACTCTGTAGCTACCTTTGCCATGGCAGTTAGATTCTTGACTGGTCCGGCTGTCATGGCTGCCGCTTCGATTGCCGTAGGGTTGCGTGGTACCCTCCTCCGCATCGCCATTGTTCAGGTACAAATAGGAGTAAAAAAAAACTTAATTTCCTCCATGACCATTTCGCTTCTTTGAATGTTTAAGTAATTTTCATGTAATTAATAGGCTGCTCTGCCACAAGGAATAGTACCCTTTGTGTTCGCCAAGGAGTACAATGTTCACCCTGCAATTCTTAGCACTGCGTAAGTAAACGATATGGACCAGTCGATCAACGTAGCTATTCATGGTTAAAATGTGTGAATATTTTTAAAGAAAATGAAAGAGGTGGATGGAACTGATATCTTGAATTGCAATTTTGCAGGGTTATCTTTGGGATGTTGATAGCATTACCAATTACACTGGTGTACTACATTCTTCTAGGATTATGAGGTTTTTTTGTGTGTTTTGTCTGTAGTAAGGGGTTGATTTGGAAGCAAGCATTGACCAAAACCGGATTACTTCCTTGATTAAACCATGAGGACTTTCCGGGAAAAAAGATTTTATTACTGAACTATTTGCCAAAGAGCTCCAATATTTTTGGAGCTGAATGTCGTCCCCTGATATAAGGATCAATGCCCCCATTAAAAGCCAAGTTTCCTAGAGAAGAAACGAAGGAGACATGGAAGAGGAAAACCTGGGTTTCACTTGATGTTTCTTGTGCTCTGTTGTAAAGTTTAATTTCTGAAATCGAACGGGGAAAAAGGGTTTTGTTTCTCATATTTTGTTGTTAGTGTTAGTTTTGATTTTCCGTAGAAGCAGCAATTATTTGCACTTGTCGTCTTTAATTTGATTGATTTTAAAAAAAGGGGGGTTTTATTGCTGATTAGTAATTCAGCTTTAATTAGATCTTTTTTTGGTTTAGACAAAGACATTTCACTAATGAACTTTCACGCAAAGGGAAAGAATGGCAAATCTATAGTGAAAAGGGTCAAAAGCAGGTAGCTAAGGTGGGGGATAAAATAGCCACAAATCCTACCCTACAAAAACATGTCGCCAATCTAGTTAGGGTATACGTGGTGCTTTGGTCAGACATTTCAACTCCTCTTCCACCCTCATCTCTCGGTATTATATCTCATAATTCCTAGTTTTATATTAATTTATTTTATATACTTATCGGTTATTAAATTATTGAAAAATAACTTAAAAAATTAGGATAAAATACACTCGACTATTAAAAGTTACAAAATGATCACTTGGCTATTCATTATGTTACATTCTCATCATTTTCTGTTAAAAATTGATAGTTGTTTAAGTTGGAAGTTAATATGATGATTGAGATATGATAGTTGTTTGAGATTTTATGATTAGATTTTATCATATCACAATCGTCATATTAACATTTAGCTTAGGATACCATCAAATTTTTATTAGGAAAAGATGCTTTTGGAACATAATGTATAATCATATAAACATTTTGTTACTTTTAATAATCGAGAGACTCAACAAAGTAACACTCTATAATCAAATGATCATTTTATAACTTTCAATAGTCGAATGACTTAATAAAATAATATCCTTAAGTCAGGGAACATTTGCATACTTTACCCAAAAACTACTAACATTTTTTTTAAAAAAACAAGGATTTCTCTTTAAAAAAATCATAAAGCATGTGAGTACAATTATTTATGAAAACAATGATAAAAGATATCACAATTTAAAGTGGGTCACTTTTAAAAAGGGTAAATTATATGTTTAGTATATAAACTATCAATTTTGGCCTATTTTAATATTTAAATTTTTAATTTTTTTCAAAACCATATCTAATGTTTATTTTTTTCATTTTAGTATCCCACCAATAAAAACTTTAGTTTTTGTTTCATTTTAATATCCGTTCAAAATTTAATGTTAAGTTTTGAAAAGATGGAAAGTTTAGGTATTAAAACGGGTCAAAATTAATAGTTTAGGTACTAAACGCGTTAAGTTTTGAATTGTGGGTTACTAAAATGAAATGAAAACTAAACGTTAGGTATGATTTTGAAAAAAAATAAAAGTTTAAATACTAAAACAGACCAAAACTGATAATTTAAGTACTGAATATGTAGTTTACTTTTTAAAAATTGAGATAATGCAATTTTTTTTAAAAAATTGATCTGACTCCTGAGTGGTCAAAGCTGTTGTTATTAGGCTCAAAAACTTTTAAAGAGGACGTATGAGTTATAAAAACAAGATTTAACATCTATCATTTTAGGAGACTGCTTTGGAAGAAAAAGGTCTAAGGATCAATATTGAAAAGACAGAGTATTTATGTTCAAACTTCAGCGAGAACCAAAACGATGAAGATGTCGAAGTATGCATAGAAGGACATGTTCTCCCTTCAAAGGATTATTTCAAGTACCTAGGGTCTATGATACATAAAGATGGGGGTGTAGATGATGAAGTTACACACCGTATAAAGGTGGGATGGCTAAAGTGGAGGGCTACTACTGGAGTTTTGTGTGACAAGAAGGTGCCTCTAAAACTTAAGGGAAAATTTTATAGAATGTCAATAAGATCGGCGCTACTGTATGGATCAGAATGCTAGGCAATCAAGAAGGATCATGTAAGGAGGATAGAGGCCGCATAAATGAGAATGCTTCGATGGACATGTGGTAAGACTCTGTGAGACATGACACCAAACTCTGCAATTAGGATGTCCTTGGGGGTGGTGTCTGTACCCAAAAAATTGAGGGAGAGAAGATTACAGTGGTTTGGGCATGTCCTTAGGCGATAACCGTCGGATGCGGTCAGGAGGGTAGAGTCGATTACAGCAGACGGTGCCAGAAGGAGAGGACGACCAAGGAGGAAGTGGGTAGACTGCTTGAGATCTGATTTGAAGGATTTAGACCTTACCGAGGACATGACCTCTGATAGGAAAGTATGGAGACTTAAGACCAGGGTAGTCGAGTAGTATGGGTCACAGCCATAGGGTGTAGCATCTCTGTCTTCTTTTTAATGCCTTTGTAGTAATTTCCATGACTTCTACTTTTTATACGTTTATGTCATTGGAATTTATGAAGGCTTAAAACTAGGGTAACGGAGTAGTGTTGCCTTAGTTTAGGTATTAACCCATTTGACTTTATTCCTTCTCGTAGCTTGTTATCGCTGACTTCTGTGTATCATGCTCTTCATATTTTCTCTTTTTAAATTTAGTCGGGTCTTACGTTCCTGTCTATATGCAGAGATTTTTATGCAGGGATTTATTTGTAGGGATTACTTCCCATTAAAGACGCGCATATGAAGACTGCATATGAAGATTGTTCAACTATGTATTTATTTATTTATTTATTTATACATGCATTGCATTTTATCTTTATTTTTAATTTACTAACTGTCGGAGGTCTTCCACGGAAGCTGCTCTCAATCTGGCGTTGGAGGCAGCCTACTACCCTACCTCCCCCTTACCCCATTGCATATGGGAATAAGGTTTTGTTGTTGTTGTATTTTGGGTTAAATAAGATTAAATACTTATCATTCTTTTATATAGACTTTATCTTTGAAAAAAACAGGTAGTTTTAAAAGTACTGTATACATGTAAAATCAGATGAAAGAGAGTTAAAACATTGTTGTGATGTGAAAATATTAGTGTGTGTTTTAAAATTATGCGTTGACTCGATTTCAAAAGAATTTACAAACTTGAATAAAATCCCTTTAATGAATGTAAATTTTGTGAAGAATAATGATGAAATCTGTAACAAATTGGTATTGTCTTATTTCTAAGAACTTGAAAATGAATTTTGAATGATATCCTTTTGATATGAATAATCATAAATATCATAATTCAATAAATCGAGATACTGTCCTTTGAGAATTAGTAGTCGTTCTTTGAAAATTTTAATTAAATAATTTTTGCATATACTGAAGCAAAATCCTTGAGGTAGGCAACATCAAAAATGGAAGCAATGACCTATTAAGAGATTCAACAACGGTGAAGCAATGACCAATTATGTTAATTTTATGGCTTAAACTATACCCAACATTAACTTTTTGGTGTGTAAAGAAACTTTTGTTAAAACTAGTTGTCTAACATTTTCTCCGTTATACTTTTAGGCGTCTACAGTTAAAAAAAATCGTTAAGTGACACATGTCACATTCAGAATGTAAAAAATATTTTTAAATAATATTGTATTTTAAAAAAATAGAAAAATATAAACATGACACATGTCACTTAACAATTTTTTTAACAGTAGACAATTAAAAATATAACATAAAAAACGTTATACATATGTTTTTATCGAAAAAATCTTTAAACAACAAAAGATAACTTTGGGTATAATTTGTGTACTTATTTTTGCCTAATTTTAATAATTGTGACAGATTCTATTAAATTTTTTTACATCAGATAAATATTTTATAATATTTTATAATCGAATGATTCAATAGATAATATATTATAATCAAGGGAGTAATTACATACTTTACCATATATTTAGATTGGTCCATTCCCATTGAAGACACGTGGTCATACAAAAGTAACATCAAAATTGAATTCATAGAGGTCACAATTCACAAAGACATACTTCCAATAATTAGAAGGGAGATCATTCAATTAATTCCAACTAGAAATCGTTTTTCAAATCTAATTATAATGAGATATGGTTATTGTTTTGGGTGTCAAATCTCTTCTTTTATTTGATCATTCAACCGCTATCTAATTATAAATTAAATTTGAGAGGAAAAACATATATATGGAGCATATAACCCTCCATAAAAGAAATAAAATCTTATTGTAATCTTTCATTTTTAACAATCTCATATAACTTTAAAATTACAAATGCAACACAAAATATTGATAACTTAGTTTATTTATCAATTTTTCATTGAGTCTCGGACTTAGAATAAGAATGGAAGAGAGTGTTGATATGTATTAATTTATTCAGTCTACTGACACTCAAACCTTGCCATAACTTAAAGTTGAGAGACAAAAGCACTTAACTAATGAAGAGAAGGGAAGAATTGATGTTTTGATATGTTTTGTTGGAGATGAAAAAGAGATTAAAAATATTTTAAAAACAATCCCTAAATTTAAGTTTAATTTAATACCAATTAATGAAGAAGTTGATTTGAAAAATAAAATCCATGTCTATAAATGATATGATATAGGAAAAAAAAGATTAATGTGAATTTTTTTAATTGGTTGGGATTATTGATGATGTGGTGAAAAGGGTCCACGAAATAATTTCTTCAAATTTAGGTTTCAATTTGAATCTAAAAGTTTAGCTTATGTACAATTTGAACATAAAAACCAAGATCAGATACCTAATTAAACTAAAAAAATTTAGATATCAAATTAAAACTTGAAGTCAAGTTCATGTATCTAATTGGATTAGATACCAAATTACACTTTAAAACTAAATTCATGTATCAAAATATATATTTACCCTAAATTTAAATTAGACTTAAGGAAGGGTAGTTAGAGGTATCAATGGAGGGTGTAGGCATCTGGTAGTGGGACCAAAATAGAGGTAAGAACCCCAAGGGTGTGAATTAGGCTGCATTATGTACGATTGGAAGGAACATACACATCAAGCTCTGTTTGCTTTGAAACCTTAATCAACCCCATGTAAATCTATAATTTAAGAGAAAATAACCTCAGTGACCGAAAATTCCTTATAATATACAATTTTAACCAACTTTTTTACGATTTGCCAAAATGACCAACAAAATCGCAATGCGATCTCTAAATCGCAACGCGATCTCCATTATCGCAATTCAGTTTCCAGATTCGCAACGCGATTTTGACCATCACATTGCGATTTTCAAAATCCGCGTTGCGATTTTAGATAATCGCAATGCGAATATGTAAATCGCAACGCGATAACACGTGATCGCAACGCGATTCTGACTATCGCAACGCGATAATACGTGATCGCAACGAGATAATACGTGATCGCAACGCGATTCTGACTATCGCAACGCGATAATACGTGATCGCAATGCGATTCTGACTATCGCAAAATGCGATTCTGACTAACGCATCACTGAATTTCAAATTCGCAACAGGTTTTAGTTTCGCAACACAAATGGGTATATAACTACTACGCAGCAGCATCAACTCATAACCTAAATCCCTAAATCGCAACTCATTCCATCTCCATCTATCACTCTCTCCGGCGACATTCGTTCCTATATCCAACGACATCCTTCCCCATCCGGCAACAGGTTTTAGTTTCGCAGGTCATTTGTTTAGTAAATTAATTTACAATAATGAAATCATCTAATGTTGATCATGTTTGGATAGATTTGTGTTTTGGAGGGTCATGGGAGAATGTTCATAGTGTTTTACAATATATGCCTTTACCCATGAATCTTCAACTAAAACTGTCATTAAAAAAGTTAACTTATGAAACTCTAATGTTACGTGTTGCAAATAAATTGAATTTAGAGCCCTTAAGTGGATTTAGGCTATATTATCAGAGAAAATGTCAAGTTTATTTGTTAACCGACAATGAAGATGTTGAACGATTCATTGCTTACATTAGTGTTTCGCAAGATGATGTTACATTGTATGTTGTTGAACCTAGAAGTAGTGAAGTTGGGTCAGTAGCGGGTAGTAATCAACTAAGTTTTTCAACCCCAGTTTATGGTGCTCAAAATTTAATGGTTCCACCATAATTTCATCACCAAGCAAATTTTGTTTCACCACATTTCCAATACCAAACACAATCTCAAAACCCACAACCTTTCCCTAATCCAAATCCCAATCAACTTTCAGCACCAAATTACGATTTTTGTATTAACCAGTTAGACAATGATGAGCCAACAGAAACAATTGTGAGTACTAGTCGGTATTCGAAATTTGATCTTGGTCAATACCCGGACTTTTATCTTGGTCAATACTCGGATTTTGATGATGTTTCAGAAGAAGAAACAGACCCTGCGTGTAATGATTTTGATATTGGTCAATACCCGAATTTTTATGATGAAACAGCCGCTGCCGAGGAAGATGTTGTTGATGATAATGAGGAGGAAGTTACGACTGTGAATGAACATGTTGAACATCCATTCTGTAATTCATATAACCCTGAAGAAGAAAAAGAAGAAGAAGAAATCCCCGAAGAAAAGTCCCCGAAGAAAATGCCACGGGAGTATAACTGGAATATGCCAGAATTACTTCAGATACCGGAAGAATAGTTGGTAAAGATAGCAGTTGATTCTTACACAAAAATTATTCATATCAAGAAAGATGATTGTTTTGATACAAAGGAAGACTTGAAGATAGCTTTGTATACGAAATGTGTGGAAGATGGCTATCAACTAAAAGTTAACAAATCAAGCAAAGATCGTTTCAAAACAAGGTGTATGATTGACAAAAACTGTACGTGGCGTATGATTGCAAAGAGGATAAAAGATTGTGAAATGTTTCAAGTTAAGACTTTTATTGATAAACATACATGTTCAATAACCCAAGTTTTTCCTCACCATAGACAGGCAAACAAAAAAGGTGTTGGGTGGTTTTCTGGCTGAGTTAATGTTTTTGAATGGCAGGGTATATCGGGGACATGAAATTATGACTGACATGAATGCTCGGTTCAAGATTAGTATCTCATATTCTCAAGCTTGGAGAGCCAAATGTTATGCCTTGGAATTGTTGAGGGGGTCGCCATAAGCATCGTTTGCCCAACTGTCGGCTTATTGTCACAATTTAAAGCTGAAAAATCCTGGGTCGGTAACTCATATCAAAATAGATAGAAATAGACGCTTTGAGTTGCTGTTTATCGCCATTGGTGCTGCGGTTAGTAAATCAATATAATTTTGTTGACTCATTTTTGTTAGTTACATGCATTTCACATTTAAATGATTATATTTTTTGTGTATATTACTTTGTAGATTCGTTCTTTTATTACTTGCATGCGCCCAATTATTATAGTTGACGGAGCACATTTGAAAGGTTGATACCTTGGAGTAAACTTATTAGCAGTAGTCATGGATGCTAATAATGGGATATTGCCAATAGCTTACGGGGTTGGCAAATCTGAAACCTCTGATTCATGGACATGGTTTATGGGGCATCTTAGGGATTGTATAGGTCCTATTAGCAATCTGACAATCATATCTAATAGGGTAAACTCAATTGACAACGCTGTTAGAAGGTGTTTCCCAGATGTTTTTCATGGACTTTGTGGTGTTCATTTGTATAGAAATCTAAAATCAAGGTCCGTTGGTATAAAAAATCACAAATGGACATACTGGAAGGCTGTAAAAGCTTATCGGGGAGTGGATTTTAAAAAGCATATAAATTGTTTAAGACGTGTTTTGCCTTAGTGTGCTCAAACACTAGAAGATGTCGGGTTTGAAAGATGGTCAAGAGTACATCAACTTGGAGCAAGATATGGTTTCATGACGTCTAATAGTGCAGAATCAATCAACGCTCTAAGTCGTCATTCCCGGAAATTACCCATTAATATGTTAATGGAGTTTTTTCGAGCCTCTATTCAACAGTGGTACTACAAGAAAAGAAACCATGCATGTATTATTTCTTTAAATTCGTAACTTATCATATAATTTACTAAGTATTATTTATTTAAATTTACAGGAACATTGGAACATCGTGTTACACCATGGACTGAAAAAAAGATAACGAAACGTGTTATGAAGTCAACGTCATGGAAAGTTGAACCATGTTCAAACACTTTGTTTGAAGTACTGGATAATAACTTAAATAGGCTTGTCGATCTAAATGCAAAGACGTATAGTTGTATGAAATGGAAAACATCTGGTTATCAGTGTGGCCATGTTATAAAAGTTGCTCTTCATCTAAACCAAGATGATTCAAGCGCATATGCTATGGATTGCTACACTACATAAGTATATCGACAGACTTATGCCGAGATTATCTACCCTATTCCACATCCTTCTGAGTGGGACATACCAGATGACTTACAAACAGTTTTGCCACCAGCCATGGACAGAAGGCTACCTGGCCGACCAAAAAGTCACGATCGTATACCATCTAAGGGTGAAGAGAAGAAGAGATCGACATATAGTCGGTGCAAGGAAAGTGGTCATACAAGGTTGACATGTGGATCACCAGTGCCATCACAATCATCTTTTCCTCTACCAAAATATGGATCATCATCAAAATCCAAAGCTCATATGGTGTCAAGCAAAAGGCAATCAAAATCGCAATCAAAATCAAAATCCCAATCACAACCGGCTTCACCTTTTGGGACTATTAACTTAGGTGATTTTTAAATGCAAACGTTGTATTATGTGTATTTTATGTGTAAACTTTTAACATTTTCAGTTAGGCCCATGTATATTAGTAACTTGAGTTTGAACATTGCTATGATTTGTTCAGTTCTTATCACTTATTACACATTCATTTGACTATCGCAACGCGAATATGACTATCGCAACGCGAATATGACTATCGCAACGTGAATTTGAATATCGCAACGGGATAATCGCAATGCGAAAATGACTATCGCAACGCAAATTTGACTATCGCAATGGGATAATCGCAATGCGAAAATGACTATCGCAACGCAAAAATGACTATCGCAACGTGAATATGACTATCGCAACGCGAATTTAACTATCGCAACGCGAATTTGACTATTGCAACGAGATAATCGCAACGCGAAATGACTATCGCAACACGAATTTGATTATCGCAACGGGAATTTGACTATCACAACGGGAATTTAACTATCGCAACGGGAATTTGACTATCGCAACGAGAAAATCGCAAAGTGTATTAGACTATCGCAAAGCGAATATGATGCAGATTGAAATCAACAAATCAACTTTTACATTTTAATCAATTAAACAAGCACAAATAAGAATTATTTACACATCAATAATCAACTTTTAATCAATTAAACAAGCACAAATAAGAATTATTTACACATCAATTAAACAAATAAGAATTATTTACACATCAATTAAACAAATCAACTCTTATTATATTATTTTTCTCATCAATTAAACAAGTCAGACTTTTAAGAATCAATTACAATCAAAAAATGTGTACCCCAGACAGTTGTTTATGCACATCAATTTCACGCAGCTCACTTCAGGATTAACCTGCAGAAACCAAACATTTGCTCAAACAACACTTTCTACACATCTAAAACCAACAAACATCAAATTATATTGAATTCTAGGTACTTAACAACACTTGCATTTGACTTACCAATTGTTTATGGACACTTTCATAACGCGGATGCAGGTAGGCAGCGTCTCGCATATATCGTTCTAGCCATAAAATGCCGAAACCACAAGCCTACTGCACCTTTATCTCTATCGGTAGGAGGTAGAAACTGTGTACTTCCTGTCGTCAAACGCTCCAAGCACATGCATACGAGAGGACCACAATCCCCTCTGGCTTCTTGCGTTTGTTGTGGCGCGGTCTCGTCTCTGATAACTGTAATATTGAACTTCTTTGGTTTCTTGTTTCCAGAATAAGTCCAATAATTAATCGCATCCAAGAATTTAGCCAAATGAGAGCTTCATCCCTTAATAATATCTCTCAAATCAGACAATGATATGTAATTTATCATGTTGTCATATACTATTGTCTTCAGGGATAGAAGCTGAAGCTCGACGAGAAGCCAATGAGTACGTTCCAAAACAGGGATAAACACCTACAATCATAAGTAATAATTCAATTGCGCACTTATTTATAAACACCTTTAAAATATTTAAAAAATAAATACTAACCTTATCGACCTCCCACCATGCAGGATAAAGTTTAGCTTGTCTATTAGCCAACACATATGATTCCTATCGTTGATTCTTCATGTGAACTATATGAAAAGACGTCGACATAATTGTATATCGCGTATTTTTTTTTCTTGATTTTCCTTATTATTAGAAGACGTGACACCCATGCATCAATATGTTGTTTACAAAAAAAAGACATATTAGTGAATTACATAAATTTTAAAAAAAAATTAATCAAAGTGAAATATAAGAAGAAAAATATAAGACTTACCCCCCCATCGAAATAGCCTTTGTCTTCAACCCCTAATAACACACCCCACCAAGACCGATCAATCAACAAATGCATATCATCGTTGAGTTTGTATATGTCAGCGTAACACCCCTGGCTCCGCTCATGTAGATAAAAATCAACTGCGGTCTTAGCCCAAAGGGTATTATCCAGAATTGTTTCCGGTAGTTTTTTCCTCTACACTTCATCTGTTGGAATGGTACTGGCCGGTAACTTATACGAAAGCCAACAGTCATCCATTATGTCTGGCACGGGAGGGGGTTTCTCAATAATTCGATATAATATGCCGTGTGAATCGGGCTCTAGAATGTTTGGAGGGACCTCTTCAACGATGACAGGGGCCTCTTGAACGGTGGGAGGGGACTCTTGAGGGATGATAGGGGCCTCTTGAACGATAAGAGAGGCCTCTTGAACGATGACAGGTAAGTCGGGCTTCTTCTTATGGAGTTTTCGCACTATTGGGGTGAACGGAGACTTAATGGCACGTGCACGTTGTCTGATGCGTGAACCCCGTCATATAAGAAAATCCCGACGTAAAGCATTCACCTTATCGGGCCGCTAAAAATAAATTAATACATAAAATCAGTAAATAAACAGGCATGATATTAAACAGTGAAAACAAAGACAAATATGTTTCAAACTTGCACGGTATTCACCCAAGTCATTATTCTATCATAGTTCACAAAATGCATCAGATAACACTCCGGAAGTAAGCACTTATATAAACATTTAAAAGGACAACATATAGGTTTAGTGCATGTTCAAGGACAACATAAAGGGTAGTAGTTTATTCTTCAAACTTAAATTTGCAACACTGTGAAGTTAGTATTTGTCTTTGTCTTTTGGTTGAAGTAATGCAATCCATTCAAGTTTCAATTTGCAGAAGAAGAATAGTTTCTGAAACTTAAAATCGCAACACGAAACTTAAAATCGAAACACGAAAATGATTATCGCAACGCGAATTTGACTATCGCAACGAGATAATCGCAACGCAAAATGACTATCGCAACGAGAAAATCGCAACGCGAAACTAAATTCGCGTTGCGATAGTCATTTTCACATTGCGATTATCCCGTTGCGATAGTCAAATTCGCGTTGCGATAGTCGTTTTCGCATTGCGATTATCCCGTTGCGATAGTCAAATTCGCGTTGCGATAATCATTTTCGTGTTGTGACTATTCTTCTTCTGCAAATTGAAACTTGAATGGATTGCATTACTTCAACCAAATGACAAAGACAAATACTAACTTCACAGTGCTGCAAATTTAAGTTTGAAGAATAAACTACTACCGAATGAATTTACTAAGCAATCCAAAAGATAAATATGAATTTACTAACTTCAACCAAAAGACAAAACAAAGACAAATACTAAGTTATTTTAGAACTGTTTAGCAGTATTGGCAGCAACCGAATGAATTTACTAAGCAATCCAAGTGAAATGGTTAATCCAAGTGAAATGGTTAATATAAGTGAATTTACGAGTAAATCAAGTTAAATGAAAAATCTTAAACTTACCTCGTTGCGTAGAGTATGAACCTCATTCTGCAATGATGCTACCATTTCACGTAGAGCCGCTACCTCACCACGTAAAGTAGATACCTCCTCACGCCATTCACCATTGTCATCGCGTAAAGTACTGACCTCCTCACGCAAGGCATTGACCTCATCATGTAACTCCCCTAACTCATCCCGTGGAGGTAGAGAACGGGGAGATAAACGTCGTGGCATCTTTGCCGGTCGCCTATCATGAGGTGATGGTGGAGAAGAGGCTCGATGATGTGACAGAATAGGTGATGGCTCTCGTTGTAGAGGTGTATAGTGTGGTCGATCAGGTGATGGCTCTGGGTGAGGTGATGGCTCTCGAAGTGGAGGCTGCTCATCATCCATGCCATAAAAAAAACGCTTACTAGCTTGCCACCAATCAGTGGCAAGCTCAGCCTCCGTGGGTGTCATCCTCTATAATGGAGTGTTGGCCTCCTAACAATATAAAAGCTCAAATAAAGTTAAATGTGTACTAGTAATAACTTGTTTATATGGTAGTATTTGTGTTAACTTACATCATTTATTGTCGTATACCGTAGTAACTCTTCCCAAATCAACAGCCGCCGTTTCCTCTTCCAGAAAATAGCCTTAGGAATATCATTTGAAGTTTTGAATGCATATGTCTGCATGTCGGGAAAAGCCTCAAATATTCAAATCTATAAACAATATAATACACACACATTAGTAATTGTTAAAATAATTAATTATAATTTTGGAAACATTATATAGAAATTCTTACCTTAAAGGCCCAAATAAAACCTGACAAAGTGTATTTGGAACCATCGCCACGCAAACTTTTGCGGTCATCAAAGGCAGACGACAATTTATTCCAGGTAGCTTTCCATAGATACAAAACCCACGGAAATAGGTTCCATGCATTTAGGTCCTCTACCAATAATATTAGGTCCTTAGGAATAGGTTGTCTGCCTTCTCTGCCTAAAAAGCCGACATTCAAAAGTACTAAAAGGCATACTCGGACAATATCGACGTCATCCATCCGAGTAAAACCATCTTTCTTATTAAATAATCTCATCAAGTCGTCGACGTGTAAATTCGGCTTCTCCATTGACAGCTCAGGAAAAACCCGGGATAACCATAATGGGCGGGTAATATGACTAGTGTATCGACCTACATCATCGTGTCCGAAGCGTAGACCAGTGATTAAGCAAAACTCCTCCCGCCCAAAACACGTATACGCCGGTAGAAAATGAAATCATATCTCTTCATTACCACGTTCTATACTCTCGGGTAGATCGCGTGTCATGGTCTGAAGCCACAAATTGGTCAACATAGCATCTCCACCCGGATGTTGTACTTTCAGCCATGGCCCGAAGCAAGTATCCTCAAACAATTATCTTTGTACAGGTGAAAGCTTCGACGCAATTGTAGTGACTAGGCTTATTTTATTCCTTAAGGTCAATTGAGCCAAAAAAAAAGTTCTACAACAACAATAAACATACCAAGTTAGATATACCAAAAACTACACTGTGAAGATATACCAAAAACAATAATAAACATAAAGCGTAGTAGTTTATTCTTCAAACTTAATTTTGCAACACTGTGAATTTCGTATTTGTCTTTGTTTTTTGGTTGAAGTAATGCAATTCATTCAAGTTTCAATTTGCAGAAGAAGAATAGTTTCTGAAACTTAAAATCGCAACACGAAAATGAAAATCGCAACACGAAAATGATTATCGCAACGCGAATTTGACTATCGTAACGCGAAATGGCTATCGCAACGAGATAATTGCAACGCGAATTTTGTCGTTGCGATTTTCATTTAGCGTTGCGATTCTCGGTTTCAAATGGTCATTGTCTAAAATTGAAATTTGAATGAATTGCATTTCTTCAACAAAAGACAAAACAAAAGACAAATACTAACTTCACAGGGTTAAAGACTAAACAGTAGTAGTATTGGCAGCAATCGAATGAATTTAATAAGCAATCTAAGTGAAATGGTTAATCTATTATTGAAATTACCAGTAAACTTATCATTAATTTCAATATGAAAAACCTAATAATAATGCAAAAATTTCAAAATAAAAATAATTAAAAAAACTAACCCTCGGGTGGTTGATTTGGTTGATTTTCCATTTTTGATCGTGAATGATTGTGAGGGTGGCTCTGAGAGATGAAGATAGACGGATTTCGCCGGAGATGGGGACGGATTTCGCCGGAAATGGGGACGGATTTCGTCGGAGATGGGGATGGATGTCGCCGTAGAGAGTGACAGATGGAGATGGGACTGAGTTGTGATTTAGGGTTTTAGGTTAAGAGTTGCGATTACGGGTAAATATTCGTGTTTGGAATTTGAAAATAAAATGCGCGTTGCGATACTAATGGCGCTTTGAAAATCGCATTGCGATTTTATATTATCTCAACGCGATAGTCAGAATCTCGTTGCGATAGTCAGAATCGCGTTGCGATAGTCAGAATCGCGTTGCGATCAAGTGTTATCGCGTTGCGATTTACATATTCGCATTGCGATTATCTAAAATCGCAACGCGGATTTCGAAAATCGCAATGCGAACGTCAAAATCGCATTGCGAATCTGGAAACTGAATTGCGATAATGGAGATCGCGTTGCGATTTAGAGATCGCATTGCGATTTTATTGGTCATTTTGGTAAATCGTAAAAAAGTTGGTTAAAATTGTATATTATAAGGAATTTTCGGTCACTGAAGTTATTTTCTCATAATTTAATATCAAATCCACATAAAAACCCATTGCTTAAAACGAGTCCAAGTGTTTGTTAAAAAAAGCTAGTTTTCATGTAAATTTTGTTTCGTTACCCCTGGAATAACATTCCCAATGCCTTCAATCCCCCCCTATCCTCTCTGCCTTGACAAATAAAAGGTGAAGAGCCTCTGTCATAATGATGAAGAAAAACGGAGATAGCGGGTCTCCCTGACGGAGCCCTCTCCTCAAGCAGAACTCCTTTGTGGGCTACCCGTTTACTAACACCGAGACCCTAGTCAAGGAGATACAATCCCACATCCAACTTCTCCATACCCTATCAAAACCCATCTAACAAGAAATCCCACCTAATACAATCATAGGCTTTAAGAAGTCTAAATTCAGCACTACACCCCCCATCGAGTCGATCCTCGGACATCGAATGGATAATCTCATTTGTTATCAGAATTCCGTTCGTTATCTGCCTACCTGCTATAAGTGCACATTGTCTCCTATTAGATCGTCTAACACATCGTAATTTCTTCGATAGAACTTTCAACACTATTTTATATATCAAGCTTATTAAGCTTATCGGTCTATAGTCTGACACCAAGGTCGGTTTTTGAATCTTCCATATCAAGGTTATAAAAGATGAATTAATCCTCGTTGGTAATTTCCCTATTTTATGGAAAAAATGATGTATTCAAGTCACCAAGGGATAGCCATTTTACCCGTGACTTTTGTCTCCACAATTCTTCCTAGAATCTTAACGCTTCCCAAAGATCCTTCTTTAAGTTTTTTAATCTTAGTTGGTCTTGGCTGTTCAACCGAAAAACACTGCCCAATTCTTCCAGCTCGTTCACCTTATAATTAAAGTCTTCCCCATGCTGCACATTCCAGCTTTTCAATGCTCCCTTCAGCCTCCTAAGTTTTAGTATTAATTCCGAGCTATTTCTAGGTTTTCTCCTAAGAACTTCCTTTATCATTTTCCTACAACTCGCTTTATTAAGCCACCTGTTAAAAAATTTAAACGGTTTAGGTCTCCAATCTATGTCATCATATATGTGCATCACCGGAGCATGATCTGACACCGTTCTTTTCAAGCCGTACTGTTCAATATTCCCACCTCTAAAAAACCACTTTTCATCTACCAAAACTCGATCAAATCTGCTTCTTTTATTTGTCGGGACAAACCACGTAAATTTCTTATCCCTCATCGGAAGGTCTACCAATTTGCAATTGGCAATGAAGCCATTAAATTCCTTACATCTCGCTATCGATCCTACACCCCAACATCCCCCACTCCTATTTTGAACTACATTAAAGTCTCCAGCGACCGCCCATATATTTGAATCTAGACTTCTCAAATGACACAAATCATCCCACAATCTAATTTGGTCTGGAATAGTATTCGGCGCATAAACACAAATAATGGACATATTAAGATCTAAAATAGATCTAAAATAGACCACTTACCCGTAATGTGAATATACCTCTGCTTTACATGGGCACTTTCCACTTCAAATCCTCTCTTGTTCTAAACGATGGCTAGCCCCCCTAATCTTCCTATTGCATTTACTACTTTGAAATCAAAATCGCCATTCGTTCAGAATATCTGGACATCAGTCTCCAGCAACGTTTCCTTCTTAGTTTCCTGATGTAGCAGCATATTCACTCTATATTTCCATACTGTCGACACCGTTTTTCGCCCGTGCGGAGAAAAGACCGATACCGACTCGGAGTTTTCTCTTTTGAAAAGGTTTTTTCGAAATGTGAGGAGTCGTCGCCAATCATTTAAGGTGTGATTGGGACAACGTAAAAATCGGGTGATTTTAATAAAACTTTTTTTTAATAAAAATACCAAGTTTTAAGGTCTGCGAAAATCCAGAAATCAGGTTCGAGAGTCATTAACGCGTAGGGAAGGATTAGCATCCCACAAGCGCCCAAAAATTGGTACCTAATTGATTACCATATATTTAAAATCAAAAATTTTGAGTTCGATCTTTATTTAATTTGAAAATCATTATAGGTGCAAATTTGAAAAGGGTATTCATTTATTAAGACCGATAGCATTCACCCCTAACATAGATGCGGGATATCAACTATTGTGTCTAATAACTGTACATTGCCTTAATTTTAGAAAACATGATACGATTTTGAAAAGGATGTCGACCTATTTCGGGAATCACCAGTAGTCACCCCCTGAGCATACTTGCAGGAGATGTACCATCAATTTCCTAATAAGTGAACATTGCCTTAGGTTTGAAAATAGAATGCGATCAAACAAATTTTTATTCGTCTTAGTTAAGCTAAGGGTAAATTAAGGTCTTTTCTAGCTTAAAGTGTCAAATTATGAAAATTACGGAACCTAGGGAATTAAACCTAAATATAGGCTCTAATATTAACCCTATTTGATTTTAATCAATTATCAGATCGAATAACTAAGATGGTCCATCGAGCATTTATGCGAGGGCCACCTCAAATTATTCCCTAAATTAAAAGACCGATACCGACTCAGAGTTTTCTCTTTTGAAAAGGTTTTTTTCGAAATGTGAGGAGTCGTCGCCAATCATTTAAGGTATGATTGGGACACCGTAAAAATTGGGTGATTTTAATAAAACATTTTTTTAATAAAAATACCAAGTTTTAAGGTCTGCGAAAATCCAGAAATCAGGTTCGAGAGTCAGTTACGCGTAGGGAAGGATTAGCATCCCACAAGCGCCCAAAAATTGGTACCTAGTTGATTACCATATATTTAAAATCAAAAATTTTGAGTTCGATCTTTATTTAATTTGAAAATCATTATGGGTGCAAATTTGAAAAGGGTATCCATTTATTAAGACCGATAGCATTCACCCCTAGCATAGATGCGGGATATCAACTATTGTGTCTAATAACTGTACATTGCCTTAATTTTAGAAAACATGATACGGTTTTGAAAAGGATGTCGACCTATTTCGGGAATCACCAGTAGTCACCCCCTGAGCATACTTGCAGGAGATGTACCATCAATTTCCTAATAAGTGAATATTGCCTTAGGTTTGAAAATAGAATGCGATCAAACAAATTTTTATTCGTCTTAGTTAAGCTAAGGGTAAATTAAGGTCTTTTCTAGCTTAAAGTGTCAAATTATGAAAATTAAGGAACCTAGGGAATTAAACCTAAATATATGCTCTAATATTAACCCTATTTGATTTTAATCAATTATCGGATCGAATAACTAAGATGCTCCCTTGAGCATTTATGCGAGGGCCACCTCAAATTATTCCCTAAATTAAAAGACTAGTTTGAAATCTAACTAAATTTGGAAGATTTATTTAACCTATTTAATTATGTCAATATTAAGGCTCTAATCAAAATTCGGGGACTAAAATGTCAAGGTCTAAAATACCGAGTTCTAAAAGACTTAAAAGTTTAGGGATCTAAATCAATAATTTCTAAAGTTGAGGACTAAATAAAACCTAATTACTATCTAAATTATAAACTAAAGTATTTTTAGAAAGTGTTAATTATTAATAAATTTTAAAAGTCGAGCAATCGATTCGAGTAATCGGGCATCTTATGCGAAAACTCGACTCGAATTGCTCTCTAATTAAACTACGGTGTCATCCTAAATTCCAAGTTCGATTGGAGTGTTAATCTAATTTAAAATTAAATCTAACAAATTAAACTATGAAATGTGAAACAATTAATAAACTTAATTTTTAAAAAAATAAAATAACAACAATAAAAGAAAAGTAAAAACAAAATAAAATAAACATAAACATAAAATAAGGGCCAAAGTGCATAAATGTTAAATTACCAAGCTAAAAATAACAAATTAAACATGCAATAGGGGTTGAATTAAAGCGAATCAAAATGTAAGGGCTAAATTGAAATAAAATAAAAAAGTAGATTTAGGGATTAAAATACAAAAACACGCTTAAACTACATGAACCTAAAGGAAATTATGCCATTTATTTAAGCCTAAAAAATATGCTAAATTAAAAAGAGAAAATTACAAAATAAGTCCATAAAAATTTTAAAAAATTAAAAGGTTACTACAAAATGTAAAAACACGCTAAAAGTAGAGAGACTAAAATGAAATTATACCAAAAATTATAAAGCATGGACAAAAATTATAAAATTATAAAAATAGTCCCTACCAATGATCTTTTTGTAAAAAACACATGTGAGTTAGGGGGACTAAAGTGTAATTTCTCCTAACCCACTCTATATATACAAATTGATTCATTTTTTTTTCATTTGCAACAAAAAACAGGAAAAAAAAACGGAGAGCTCTCCCCTCTCTCCTCAGCTAGTCGCCTCGCGATTAACGCCGTCTTCGTTGGCCTTTGGCCACCAACAATCACCAAGAGGTTCGTCTCAACCTCCCCATTGTCGATCTGGGCCCGATTTCCTGAGATATAGTGTCTAACGCCACGAAAATGGCTGGCAACCTTTCGAATTTTGGTGCTCCGATATCCGCCTTCTACCGTCGGATCATCGTCGTTTCGGGATATGTTGTTCTCCTCACCACTGCGTGCATACTCACCGTTCGGATTGGGCAACGGATACCCCATTCACCGGTGAGGCTCTGGCCAAAGGTGGTCACTCTCATTCTTTTTATTTTTTCGTGTTTTTTATTGCTAATAAAAAAATACCAGCAATAAAAAACCTTGAACTATTTTTTCTTCTACTTTTTATAGTTTTTTGAAATGGAAAAGTCTCTCGTTACATTGTGTTGATTTGGGTTTTAATACCCATTTTACAGAGATAAATGAAATGATTTCCTTTGTTTTTTTTATGAATGTTTTTCTGTTGATGGAGTGGAAAAGATAGTGGCGTGCACGGGAGGGCTTTGCAGAGATTGGTGCAATGATCGGTGCCTGTTGGTTAGGGAAGAAAATGGTGGTATTCGGTTGGGAGAGAGGGGTGGCTAGCGGGTCGTGTCCTGGTCCGAGTTGGGTCTTGTAAATGGGCTTGGGTTTCGGGTAGTTTGGTTGTAAGAAAAATGGTGATTACACATACCAATAGTTGCAGTGCGAAAATCTTTATCTCGGACCCCAACCCACGAATATTCCAAGTGACAATCCTCATTCTAGTACAAATTTACTCCTAAATCCCACCGCTCGAACCTTCTAAGATCAACTCGAAATCCCGTCCAGGTCACCTTCCCCTTCCCCTTCGACTCTCAAGCATGTGAGACAAAATAAGCAGCCTCTAAGGTAACCAAATCATTGATTATCTCAGCTTCTTCACCTATAACTTGATACCTAACTTCTTCCCCAGGCCTACTATCTTCTCTGCCTCCCCTTTTGCAGCCAACCACTCATCTTTGATAGTTGAGTGTGAAATAGACCGACCTAAAATCTCTGAAGACTCCAAATCATACACCTTCCCTTCATTTCTCTTCAGAGCTCTGTCCTCCTCCCCCTATATGATCTCAACACCCTATCTTGTAAATTCAACAGCAACCTATACTTTCTAACTTTTCCTTTTTTACCTCGCTTCCACTCTAGCTCTGACAGGAAATTTAGGGATTCATCTTTCTCAGCTTGATAGTTTTGACTCGATTCCTTATCCGTTCCACTCTAAATATTTATTAAATTATTGAATTCCTTAGCTCAAGATGACCCCGATGTCCTCCCACCAGTCGAGCCCCATTCCTTTGATTTCTTTAGCCAAATTGGCCCATTACGACAACCGGGTAAATTATTTAACCCATTAAGGCACCCAAACATTTAATTTGGGATATACGACAAATTGAATAGTCTCCATGGAACTCGTCACATCGAAGTGACGAGTTTCATGGGATATAATTTTTTAATGGGCCGTGTTAGGTGAACCCCACAACTGGAATAAAAATATATATTTTGAGGAACTCGTCACGCCTGAGTGACGAGTCTCATTAAAAAATATTTTTTATTTTTAAAAGAAAATAAAAAATAATAATATTTTATGGCCCCAACATGTATAATTTTAAAATTTTTGACCGTTGAATTGACTATTGGTAAACAATCGTTTTTTTTTTAAATTTTAATGGAACCCGTCATGCTGGTGTGACGAGTTCCAACAACTATTTTCAATTTGAAAAAACTAGCCATTGGGTAGGGTAGTATAAATAGAGGTTTGGATTGGATAGATTTTTCACTTGTAATCAAACATTCTATTGAGAGCAAAAACTTTTGTGTTGAAGAATATGTGTTGAAATGGCATCAAGAGATGAAATGTTACGTCCTGATGAGTTCATATTTCGTCGATCAAGCTGACAACGGTAAGTTTAATTTGTTTTATTTCATTTTAGTTTTGACAAAATTATAGTATTAATAATAATTATTTTATGTAATTGTATTAAATAATTTATTTTCAAATTGTAGTGAAAAGAACGAACCATTCATCATCGAGGAATGACGAATGAATCAACGGATGGTGATATATCTTTCATAATCCGGATTATATGGAACGACGTTTCTTCGTGGATTTAAGGTGATGTCGGCACTGATATCGGCGTTGATTGAGCATTGAAGGCCCCAAACGCATATGTTTCATTTACCTTATAGTGAAGTGACAATAACTTTGGAAAATATCGCGTATCAACTTGGCGTTTCGATTAATGGTATGCCATTAGTGCTTCGCAACACTTATAAGGTAAATAATGTTATTTCAAATTTATTGAGAAACGAGTCTCCAACCGATGTCATTAATGGGTTGCGGGTACGGATGACGTGATTGGAAAGAGAATTTAGAGTAGATGAAGAATCAACGGAGCAAGAGGTGATATATGCAGCTCGAGCATATCTTTTGACGTTGATTGGAGGGATCTTGCTACCAGATAAATCGGGCAATTTGGTGCACACCCATATCTTTTGGTAATGGAGAATTTCGTTGTATGTCGCCAATATAGTTGGGGTTTTGCAATTTCGGCGTTTTTGTATCGTGAACTATGTAAGGCGACCATAGTCGTTAGTGGAAAAAAGCGGATGTAGCGGGTTGTTTAGTTTTGCTCCAATCATGGGTGTGGTACCATCTCCAGTTTATGATGCCTATTACATCCGCTCATATGGAGTTTCCTCTCGTTGCAAGGTAAATTCATATATTTAAAGTTTTCATATTTTATAATATTTATTTAAATATTTTGAATATGACAATAAATAACGTATTTTTTTTAGATTGCGACATCGAATAATCGATACGAAGTTGTCGTGCAACCAAAGAAGATATTCAGATAAGAATTGATATCGCCGGTAGACATGTGGTAAATTTTTGTATTTTTTGCATTAACTTTTAAATTGTAATATTAGTTGTTTAATTATACTAACATAATACTTTTGACAGTTTAATTTGATGTCTTATTATGAGTCGGATATCCAACAGTGTATACCGTCAATGTTCTTTGAAGGAGCGGACACATGGTGTGCTATAACACCATTGCTCCATTTCGTAATTATTGAGATCCATGTCGCCGATAGAGTTTTGCGACAATTTGGGTTTCATCAGCCCATAGAAATGTCAATACATAACATTGACGATTTGCATAAAGTAGATGCGCGTGGGAAGCATAATGAAGATTGGTCGAGGAAGCATGCTACATTCATATATGATTGGCAGAATAGATATTTACGATTGCCAAATCGTTCCGAGGTACAACCCGAAGATTTTGATTTCAATGTTTCTCTCTACCTCCAAAATTATGAAGCAAATGTGAAACCATACTTGACAACGCTGAAAGAGCGGTCCGAGTGGGAAACCATGCTTCTTCTGTTATTTGAGATGGTATTGATGACGTCAGAATATCAGTTGCATTCGTTGTTTCGACGTACATCTCCACCATATTATTATCTGATGATTTATGAAGTCTAACCATAACATCAACATCGTCATCATCAAGCTGAACTTTTTTATATGTCATTGGATTTGAGGAGATCAGGTGTCGATAACTTAAACATGAAACAGAAGCTCTGAGTTTTCTCTCAATTTTTTGCTTCATTTGGTGGTGCAATACATCTACAGAGAATATCATATTGATCGGCCTGTCTGACTTAAACACAACACCAACATCAGTTTGTAGAATTTCGCCATTATAATGGACAAATGTGAAGAATTTGTTGCTCATTGTTTGAAATGTTTTTGGTTTAATGAAAGGAGTTTTTTGCGTAGGAGATTGAAGATGAAAGGAGTGTTTAATGTAAGAGATTGAAGATGATGTCCACAACTTAAAGGGAATACATATTTTTTTCCCGTTAGAACTCTCGATCGTTTACCAACGATAAAAAATTTGAAAATTATACCCGTTGGAACTCGTCACGCCGGCCATAAAATATTATTTTTTTTATTTTCTTTTAAAAAATAAAAAAAATATTTTTTTAATGGGACTCGTCAGGCCGGAGTGACGAGTCCCTCAAGATATATATTTTTATTCCAGCTATGGGACCTACTTGACACGACCCATTAAAAAATTATATCCCATGTAACTCGTCACTCTAACGTGACAAGTTCCATGGGGACTGTTCAATTTTCCGTAGATCACAAATTAAATGTTTGTGTGCCCTAATGAGCTAAATAATTTACTTGGGTGCCGTAATGGGCCAATTTGGCCATTGTTTGATGTGTTTGGAGCTTGGTGGGTTTGTATTGCATAATTAGCCCAACACAATTATGTGGAAGGAGGCTCAATTGTTCATGTGGGTGAATCCTGCGAGGACTCTTGGACCATTTGGATCATGGTGTCACGGTGTCATGTTTTATGGATCATTTGGATCTCCGATTCCAATTCCAATCAGACGAGACGAGGTTCATAGTAGATTTCTTAAGTTCAAATTTTTATTTTTAAATTCAATAATTTTAAATTATAGATTTTTAAACTTAATTAAATTTTAAATTTCAATCAAACTTAACAATATTCGAATTTACTCATTTCGTATACGGAGATGTCACTTCTTAGAAACCTGTGATACTCTTAGTGATGCTACTTACATGTTTTATGATGATACAATCTTCTCCGCCACATGATTTATATATATATATATATATATATATTTTTTTTTTTTTTTTTTGCTTTATTTCATTTAGAGCAGTAGAATACCAAGATCTGCCGCGTGATCATAATCATGTGACCCGGATGATGACGTGCAGGCTGGAGATAGATCTTGAAGCCTAAAAGTGGAAAAGCCCAAAAAATGAATGTGAAGAGATAATGATGAATAAGCACGTGGAAGGGGGACGTAACCGACCTTGTACCACGGATGTGGGTCGGGATTGTAAAGACATGCACGGCCCATACACATGCAAGGGGACTGCTTCATCTTTAACAGAATAGAAATGGGTAAATATATATTTTGACACCTCAGCTTAGCTTCAATGTTCAATTTGGTACCTAATATTTTTTTTCCAATTAGGTACTTCAACTTGGATTTTGGTTCAAATTTGTATACGAATTTGAATTTTTTTATTCAAATAGGTACTTATAGTTTGTAATCAATTTGAAAAAGTTTAGATATTAAATTAAACCTTGAAGCCAAGTTCAAGGACCTGATTAATCCAACAAAAACTTAGGTACCAAGTTGGAGCTCAAAACCAAACCTAGGTACCGAAATGTATATTAACACAAAAGAAAATAATAATAAAAAGTATAGATGATCCTTTATGCTTCCTTCCCACCTCCCAAATCCAACGGTTCCTAATCATTGCAAGACCTTTCCCATCAATCATTTCATCATAAAGTTTTATCCATTTGTATACATAGAGCCCACGTCCATATTCATATGAATTATTTGGCTCTTGCGACTTCATCCGATCATCAATTCTGGTTTCCTTTTATTATCTTTTTCAGATTTACTAATTTAGACATGAACGACTATTTGTTATTTTTATTTAGACATGAACGTTTACTTGTTTTTTTATTGATATATGTGATAAGATATTGATATGTCAACACACATTTTTCGTCCTACTAGGATTCAAACTCTTAAAAATAAGATAGAATTTTAGGATTCAAACTCCTAAAAATAGGATAGAGTTATACTATTATATAAATTCCTAAAGATAGGATCCACAAGCACTATAAATAGCCATTGTAACTCACCATTGTAAGACACGATTTACACACAAAACATAGAGGAAAGAACGGGAAGATATAAAGACAAAACTATTGTAAAGGATTCGAAAAGGAAATAAAAGGTATCATTTTCTTTTTTCTTTCTTTTGCATGTGCATGTTATTTTTCTTGAGATTTGGTTCGAATAACCCAAAACGTAGGTTGTGCCGATGACCAAAATGGGTGGGGTTTCGAAGTTTCGAACCTAGATCTACCCCGAGGCTTATTTTTAAAAACCGGTTTGATTTTCGGTTAAAGGAGGGGAATAGCTTTTTAAAAATCTATATTAGTCCCTTTATTTATTATATGGATATTTTATTCATTTATTTTTATTATTCATGTTATTATTATTATATGTATATATATATATATATTAAATTATTTTCATTTGATTTTTTACTATATTTTATTATTATTATTATATATATTTCTTTAATATTTTACTTATAAGTCTAATATTACTATATATATATTGTAATTATCTTTATCTAGTCGTATATATTCTTTATACTTTTAATAGTTTATTTATATACATATTATTAAATATATATATTCTTAATTATTTTTATTTGATTATTTATTTGTTTATGTAATATATCTTATAATTTTATATATTTATATTATTTTTTATTATTTTCGTTTTTTTATTCATTATTATTATATTATTTAAAAAAAAAACCTTGTGTCTTTATTATTATTATTATTAAACATTATATTATATACTACTAACCTAGAGGGTCCATTTTTTGTCTTATTTCTTACTAAAGCCCCCACTTTCGGTAAATTGAGAGGGTATCTTTTCTATTTTTAAGTATTTGGTGTACATATATAGCTTATTTATTTTATTAATACTTTGATATATATATATATATATATATATATATATATTTATATTTTTCCTTTTTTCAAATATTACTATATACAATTATTACTTTACTATTTTTTTTCTTATCTTACTTATTTATTTTATTTTTCCCTTGTATCTTATTTGTTTTTTTTACCTTGTTTATCTAACACATTTCTCGATTTTTTTTCAAATCAATCAAGGGTAAGTAATTAGGATCGAAACTTTACTTTTTAATTTAACTTGTCATTTTTCTTAATTAAGACAACTGGAAATTACGTAGTACCGAAAGGGCGGTTCAAGGGTGCTAATCCTTCCTTGACCGTAACCGACTCCCGAGCCCGACATATTTCTGGTAAGACGCAGATCAGGTAAGAAATAGGGTATCCGATCAACCCATTTATTTTTAAATAAATGATCGGTGGCGACTCCAATCCACATTTTTCAAGTCGAAGCCCAAATCTGGGGCCCAACCGAAAGACGGTTGCGACAGCTTGGCGACTCCGCTGGGGACACAGGTAAGTGAGTCAGGTTAAGGTAATTTCCAGTTGTCTTTTTAACGAAAAGGGTAAGTTTAAATTTTAAGGTAACATTTCGATCCTTATTGCTTACTTTTGATTATATATTTTTTTCGAGTAAATAGTTGTACTAACCGTTTTCTCAATAATTTCAGCCCTTAAAGTCTTTTTTCATCTAAAGCTCTAAACCCGAGCTCTGAACCCATTTTAAATGGGGGTGAAAGCGACGCATTCGTGTGAATTTATTCACCGCATATGCCTAGCAAGTAGCCTTCGGGATTCATATACCTTATGTTTTCGTGTGAATTTATTCTCCGCATAGACATAAGGGAATGTGTCCTCTCGAGTTTAACTTAGTCCACACAAGCTTGTAATAGGCTTAGGACTAAGGGTCTGGCAAGCCCAAGGGGCACCAGCAATGAGAACTCGGGTACCATTTTTTTTTAGAACCTAAACCGGGAGACGATGGAGAATTAGAGCCCACCCCAAAACCTCATTCCAAACCTTAGGCTGCTTTGATTTTATTTCATGCCTTACTTTCTGTTCAAAGCATGCGAATTAGACAAATATGCGGTTAGGATTTGTTTGAGATTAGCATGCGGGATAAAGATCATGTCCGGGTAGGAATAATAAGCATGTAGGGTAGATATCATGTGGGGTAGGACTTTCATTTTTATGATCTTTTTTTATTATTTTTTTCACCTCACTAACTCTTTTCATCTTTCTTTTATTTTATTTTATTTTATTTTCATCACTTGCATCATAAAAGAGGTCATTGATCCACTAAAACGTGTTTGTTAAAACTCGAATAATCTGAATCCATGGACAAAGGTGTTGTAATACAAGAGATTAAAAACCCCCGAGATACGACTATGGTCCGAGAAGACTCAGAAGGAAAATGGAGATAGTCTTCAAGGAAGCTATGTGTCAGAGCTAGTTAGCTACGCCTCTATCAGTTTAAAACAGAATAATGTGCAAGAACTTCGAGACATATGAGATAGTTGGAAGAATGATCGGAAACAGAAGTTCAATCAGCGGTATGGTGACATTGCACTTTTGCTTCATGTTAAGACCAATGAGCCCTTAATCAGAGTCTTGGTTCAATTTTGGAACCTGGGATACAATTGCTTCACTTTTAACCAGGAGGACATGGTACCTACCATCGAGGAGTATACTACACTATTGCACTGTGAAAGCATTAGACTGGAGCGAGCCTACATCAAACACATCAAGAGTCAGCCTTTCAAGAACGGACTAGCTAAGATTGCAGGAGTTGATGAAAAATGGGTGACTGACCAACTCCGAAACAAAGGTAACGGGTAAGACTATATACCTTTTTGCACTAGGTCTGTATGGCTTGATCATCTTTCCGAAGGTTTTAGGATGCATTGACGCAGCCGTGGTGGAACTGTTTGAGCAACTTCCGAAACGAGTCAACCCATCACCGACCATCTCAGCCGAGACCTTTTGGTCTCTCAACCATTGCCGAAGAGCTGGCGGAGGTAGATTCATTGGATGTGTTCAGTTCCTTCAAGTCTGGATTCACATCCACTTCTAGAAGACTAATGGGGTTGCCTACTGTAGTTTTAACACTACGTATTCACCTTTGAGAGAGTTCATCACCATGACAGGATATGAAGGCGCTTCAAAATAGAAATGGATGAAAGTCTTCACTCATCTACAGGACCGGGATATTACCTGGAGAGCCCCCTGGTTGTTCCTCATTGATGTTCTTTTCAAGTGTGGGAATTCTGACACTATGACCCTATTTGGACTTTGAGGTGCAGTTGGGTATGCTCCGTTGTTGGCACTTAGACAGTATGGGGCACATCAGTTTGTCCCAGCAACATATAGATTATCTATATCAGAGTTTATGTATCACGGTGACAGTTATAAGAAGATGATCAAAGAAGCAGTCGAGTCATGGAAGAAAGTATCTCGGATAGATGTCTAGAAGATTTAGTCCGAACATACCTTTTATTGTTTTTATGTCTCTTACAAGATAAAACATTTTTGTCTGAATAAGGATTATTTATGATAATGGACACTTTTCTGGATCAATGCCTCGAACATTTCATGCATTCTTGCATTTTGCATTTTTGCCTTTTTGCATTTTCATCTACATTTTAAGCATTTTCACAAACATGAAATTAAGTCGTGAAGGGCTCGATGAAGCGAATTTAACCACATGGAAGCAAGATTGTAACAGTAGGAGCCTGATCAGCTGATTGTAGGACAAAGCTTGCCAGGATGATCTAAGAAAAGAATCCCCATATCCTAAGGGCCACGATGTTGAAGCTGCTAGCTGTTACCACGTAAGAAGCCCCAAACATTCCTCTGAAACCTGTAAGGCGCTTGCCGAAGAAGGGGGCATGGCATATACCATTTGCACTTAGAGGATTGTTTTGTTTGAACACGTCTTTGATCTTTCGCTTAATCTGTTAAATGATTGAATTTATGCTACTTTCTAAGGTAGAGCAATTGAACAAATTTTAATCTTTAGTTCTTCGAATATTAAATGAATTAAGGATTCTTTTAATTCTTCAAGAATTATAGATTTTTGACATATGACAAGATTAGACCTTTCTTATCCTGTCTCAAACCCCCAAAATGAAATACCTTGATCAAAAAGACCAAATTTTGACATTACCTCCCTTTGAAATTCTGAACATTGCCTTTACCTTTATGATACACCCATACCTTCTTTGAGTCAATAAGATCACACCACTGTCTTTTTAGATTCAAAGTTTAACCTTTTTTTACCATTAAACCCAAGATATTGAGTTGTTCATTTGAACAGGAGTATTCTTCTAAATTGGGGCATCTCGCCGGGAGCCTGAACATTGAGACATGTTGGGAGCAAGGAGCAACAAAAAACAATTCATTCGAATAATCCTATCATGCATTAATTACACTGTTTTCATGTGAAGAATTAATCCTGCAAATCTATCCCCTTGGACCTCTTTTTTAAGGACTTCCATGTATGAAATGATGAACGGCTTTCTTTCTTTCCCTTCACAACAGGAGAAAAAATATATCCATTGTGTCCCCTTTTGAGCCTATAGCATTTTTCTTCTGATTCAACCCAAACCAAAGATCACCCTCCACACTGGGGGGCAATATAGAAGAAATCTGCTCACATGAGTGAAGACATCAATCCAAAGGAGATACCACGAGGTGGACCAAATGACAAGTGCAAAGATCCAATCAAGAAGAAAAAAGAAAAGAAGCAAAAAAAAAAACAAAGAAAAACAAAGAAAAAAGAGAAACACGAACAAAAGGAAAAAATAAAAAAAACAAGAATCAAAAAGAAAGAGGAACAAAAAGCACATGCAAATATTCCCTAAAGACAAATGGCACATCAATCTTCAAACTATGAGATTGATCAAGCACAATCATTCTTGAATCACTGAATCCCTTCACTCAAAGATCATAGAGCATCAAGAGAAAGAGACATTTTGAGCAAGACAAGATTGATGGCATCAGAATGAATTGATCCTTGGTTCAATACCCTGAAACACTTGTTTGGGCCTATTTATCATTTTCTTTCATAACCACGAACCCTGGCCTACATTACGTGCCTTAAAAGTCCCTTCTAATCATACATGGATTTCTAAACAGAAGAGACTATCTTCAGATTTCATCCCGCCCATCAGGATTAATCTTTGTTTGCAAAAAAAAAACAATGTAATTAATGTATGGTAGAGAAAAATAACAAAGAGGGGTTCAAGACGTAAATCCTGAATAACGTCTTGAAACCAAAGGAGGATTCGAGTTGAAAACCTGAAAAGGCGGCTCGAATATAAAAATTGTGCAACTGAGGTGATCACACAAATTACTTCATAAGGCATCGCACAATCCGAGTGTGACAACGAAGGTTGGGAGTCAGAGAACACTTCCAGTAGAGAAGCATGCAAGCTACCCCATCAATCCTTTGAGCATCAAATACCAAACCTTTGAGCATCAAATGCCAAACCTTTGACCAAACACAATGACCTGAGACTTTTTATCCTTTCCTTACTTGACCATCTCTCAAAGATAGCTTTGATCATGACACTTGTCAAATAGCTATAATTTATTGAAGGATTAACATTGTAATTAATTCTTTGATATCCAATGAACTCTAGTTTTATGATTTGTCTCAATTGTAAAACCGTGAAAGGGGCAATATTTTTAAAACTTGGGATTAAACATTTTTTGAAACTCTTTTAATTGATATTAAAAGAGAAAGAAAAACATTTTTTCAAACAAGACAGTCTCTCTAGAGTGGATCTTGGTAAATGACATGTGACTCTTAGACACAAAACTCATGCTCAGGATCAACGCTGAAGTAAGAAATGAGGAACATTTGGGGCATCTTTGAAGATTCAACATCAAATATTGGGGCATTTTTGGATATTGAGGCATCTTTGGGGATTCAACATCCTAATGCGAATTATCAGACCTTTTTCAGGAGATAAAATATAACCAATTCATGTTACATGCATCTTATGCATACATTTTAGAGCGTCATATCTATCATTTTCTTTCCACGTACATAATTTTTACAGCTTTAGAGTCAAGTTCGACTTCAAGACGAAGGATCGATTCAAAAGCACCTTTACAGATTGATGTCGGTTGCTTAGCTCAGCAGCAAGAAGCTACACTTCAACCAACTCGACAGATAGAAAGATCGACATTCATTTTCAGATTCGACATTTCCAATATAAATTCTGTCTCGCTTGAGACAGTCTCATTTAATGCAGATGATTATCTCACTTGAGATTGCTTTTTAAAACAGACTTTGTCTCACTTGGGACTGTTTTACTCGAAAGAAGATTTATTTCACTCATGATTGTTTTCTTAAAACAAGATTTGTCTCGCTTGAGACCGTTTTCACTAAGAGTTTGTCTCTCTTGAGACAGTTTCCCTTGAAACAAATTTGTCTCTCTTGAGACAGTTTCTCTTGAAACAAATTTCGTCTATCTTGAGACAGTTTCCCTTGAAATAAATTTTGTCTCTCTGAGACAGTTTCCCTAGAAACAAAATTGAATATGTTTTCTTTGAAACAAATTTCGTCTCCCTGAGACATTTCTTTTGGAACTAAGTTTGTCTCTCTTGAGACATTTTCGTCTATCTTGAGACAGAAAATCTTTGAATTTATTTCCCCTAAAACAAATTTTGTCTCCCTTGAGACAATTTCAGGCATACTTGAGATGGTCGAGAAGCATTTCTCAAATCAAAAATAGAATGTGCACATCAAATTTGAACATTTGAAGAATTCAAGATCAGGGATCAAAATTTGAAGATTCAAGAATCAAGATTCAGACAGGCAACTAGAGATCGAGATTTCTCCAGAGCCCCAAGATAACATATGTTGCATATGCATTTTAGGCACACCTAAGAGCATTGCATCCATAGCATCACATATATGCATAACTTTTTCAGGTTTTAGCTAGAGTCAATTTCAACTTCGCGGCGAATGATATTGAACTCAAAGCGACACAATTTGCTCGAGAGGGATTTCAACTTCACGACGAAGGATATCTAGCTCGAAGCCAAACTTCACAATAAAGGGGTCTCCACGGTTTCAACTTCACGGCGAAGGGAATTGTGTCCCACCCGCAACATACAATACTTGGATTTCACTTCACGGACGAGGATATTCAAGTCAAGGCTCAACTTCACAACGAAGGGGCCATCTGCAATTTCAACTCCACGACGGAGGATATCGTGGCACTCGCGACAACACAAGTTCAACTTCACAACGAAGGGACGACTGGTTGTCAACAAACAACTTCTCAATTTCAGAGCAATTTCAACTTCACAACGAAGAATATTGGACTCCAGACAACGCAAGTTCAACTTCACGGCGAAGGGACCGCTGCCTGTCAACAACAACTTCTCAATTTTCAGAGCCAATTTCAACTTCACAACGAAGGATATGGACTCCAGACAACGCAAGTTCAACTTCACGACGAAGGGACCGCTGCTTGTCAACAAACACTTCTTAATTCAGAGCCAATTTCAACTTCACAACAAAGGATATTGGACTTCAGACAACGCAAGTTCAACTTCCGACGAAGGGACCGCTGCTTGTCAACAACAACTTCCCAATCTCATAGCCAATTTCAACTTCACAACGAAGGATATTGGGCTCCATACAATGCAAGTTCAACTTCACGACGAAGGGACCGCTGCTTGTCAACAACAACTTCCCAATCTCAGAGCCAATTTCAATTTCACAACGAAGGATATTGGATTCCAGACAACGCAAGTTCAACTTCACGACGAAGGGACCGCTGCTTGTCAACAAAATTTCATTCAGATTCAATTTCAACTTCACAACGAAGGATATTGGACTCGAGACAACACAAGTTCAACTTCACAACGAAGGGACGACTGGTTGTCACAAACAATTTCCCGGTTCCAGAGCCAATTTCAACTTCACGACGGAGGATATAGACTTGGAACAATGCTACTTACTTGGATTTCAACTTCACGACGAAAGATATCCAACTCAAAGAAGGATCATTGTCGAGTTCGACTCCATTCAGCTCGATAACACATCATCGCACTACTTTCCGGTTACAGTCGAGGTTTCAAGTCGAGAAGAGGACTGGGTTAGCCGTGCCTTAGTGACAAGCAACCATTTTCAAACAGCATAGCTTAAGTAAAGAAAAAGCTATCTGTCAATGAAGATTTCTGAGTTCGATTCCGATCCAAGGTCTTTAAACCGAGAAGAAGACCGAAGGGTAACGGGAAGCCACGTGCTGATTCAAATTCCGAACTACGGCTTTAATTTCATATCATTTCAAGATGAACTCGACTTCACGATGGAGGAGTCATCCGTAACTCAATTCGACAGGGAGTTATTGAAACATCAGAGTTAATTTTCAACTCCACTGAACGAAAGTGTGTCTTTTATCTTTGCCCTATCCCCGTTACACGATGGGCAAAGAGGGGCAGCTGTCAACACACATTTTTCGTCCTATTAGGATTCAAACTCCTAAAAATATGATAGAATTTTAGGATTCAAACTCCTAAAAATAGGATAAAAATTTTGCTAGGATTCAAACTCCTAAAAATAGGATAGAGTTATACTATTATATAAATTCCTAAAGATAGGATCCACAAGCACTATAAATAGCCATTGTAACTCACCATTGTAAGACACGATTTACACACAAAACATAGAGGAAAGAACGGGAAGATACAAAGACAAAACTATTGTAAAGGATTCGAAAAGGAAATAAAAGGTAGCATTTTCTTTTTTCTTTCTTTTGCATGTGCATGTTATTTTTCTTGAGATTTGGTTCGAATAACCCAAAACGTGGGTTGTGCCGATGACCAAAATGGTGGGGTTTCGAAGTTTCGAACCTAGATCTACCCCGAGGCTTAGTTTTAAAACCGGTTTGATTTTCGGTTAAAGGAGAGGAAGAGCTTTTAAAAATCTATATTAGTCCCTTTATTTATTATATGGATATTTTATTCATTTATTTTTATTATTCATGTTATTATTATTATATGTATATATATATATTAAATTATTTCATTTGATTTTTTTACTATTTCATTATTATATATATATTCTTTAATATTTTACTTATAAGTCTAATATTACTATATATATATTGTAATTATCTTTATCTAGTCGTATATATTCTTTATACTTTTATTTTTCTATTTTTAAGTATTTGGTACATATATAGCTTATTTATTTTTTAATACTTGATATATATATATATATATTTATATTTTCCTTTTTTTCAAATATTACTATATACAATTACTTTACTATTTTTTTTTTTATCTTACTTATTTATTTTATTTTTCCCTTGTATCTTATTTGTTTTCTTTACCTTGTTTATCTAACACATTTCTCGATTTTTTTTTCAAATCAATTAAGGGTAAGTAATTAGGATCGAAACTTTACTTTTTAATTTAACTTTTCATTTTTCTTAATTAAGACAACTGGAAATTACGTAGTACCGAAAGGGCGGTTCAAGGGTGCTAATCCTTCCTTGACCGTAACCGACTCCCGAGCCCGACATATTTCTGGTAAGACGCAGATCAGGTAAGAAATAGGGTATCCGATCAACCCATTTATTTTTAAATAAATGATCGGTGGCGACTCCAATCCACATTTTTCAAGTCGAAGCCTAATTCTGGGGCCCAACCGAAAGACGGTTGCGACATGATCTAAGATATTAATTGTAGTTCTACTCTAAGATTAAGAATAATGTTGGTAGTTTAGCTTTTAATTTTATTTTTAGTATAAATACCGATGTCTGATTTATTAATCGATTAATTTAGATTAAGTATTAATGAGGTAAAGATGACTCTCATAGTCTAATATATTTTATTCGAAAACGTTAAAATTCGAATCTCTAATCTTACTTAAAGGATTTAATATTATATTCTACTAGACCAATCAATTGTGAGTAACTTTTAATTTTATAAAGTATGATAGAAGATATTCAAATTTAAACAATATTTGTTTATATAATTCAAATTCAAATTCCACTATACCGATTGATAATTAGAAAACTCAACATGAAATTCAGTTCTTCCACGATCAATTGATAGTTAAGTCTATCACTTGCATAACCAACCATAGTGAAACGGTGTCGTGGGGATCCCAAACGAGAGCATCATCCGAATCTTCTTCTTACTCTGATCCCTAATAACAGCCGTCTGATTGTATGTATCCTGTGATATGATAAGGACAAGACAACGAACCCCATGTGATAAAGTTTTTCTTTTTTAATTTAATTAAAAATAATAAATTAGCGATTGAATTGATTTGATCGGATCGATCCAACCTTTTTAAGCTAAACGTTCACAAGCTGTTTACACTTAGCACTGTACGCAGACAAATTCATTATTTTATTTTCTGAAAAGAACAAAAATTCCCCGACCTTTAGCTTTGGCGGTGTTACTCACAAAGCACGTTTAGTTAAGATTCGTCTATTACTGTTGAAGTTCTTTAGGAATGTGTTATGTTTTGAATTGGATTGACTTTGATCCGTTTTTATACACTAAGGATGTCGGCAACTCACTCATGATTTTTGAGGTAACTGTTTTTTTTCGAGTTTGACTGGTTTGCGAATGGCGGGAGAGATTCAAGAGCCTTTCAACATTAGTTTTTTGGTAAATCTTCTCTCTCTCTCTCTCTCTCTCTCTCTCCTTTTGGTTGGATGTTCGGAATTTGTATTATGTGTTTATTGAAAGGAATTGGCTTTGTTAATTGTGTAATTGTTTGTAGTGCTTACTGAATACCGTGAGAACGTTTTATGCTTAGAAATTATGAATCATAAAGCTTAACTGATGAAAATGATAATCTCATTCCGGCCTAAAAGAAGAGAGAAATAATAATCTCACTGATGAAGTTTAAGAGTAAAAAGAAACTAGTGGTTGGTTCACTTCATTTGCATTGTGAATCTGCGTCTTATTCATGGACTGATTTTAATCTCTGAAGCTACATGTCTCCTTGATTTTTTGGGAACAAAGAAATCTGTGTCTGTTTCCCCTTTCATGATTGATGTTTAAGCTTCAAAAGTTCACTTTCTTGTTATTTAGGTTTTTCTCTTAATCCATTGCTTGATTTGTTGTAGTTTGATCAACGATCACTGTTTGCCATGTCAACATATGATGATATATAGAATAAAATGTTATATACTCAGAAACAAACATTCAATATAAAAACAGTTACGCATACACTTCTGTGTTTCTTTTTTGCAAGTATATTGAACTTCTTCCTGCTTTATTGAAGATCCTTTTATCTATTGTTCAAACTTCTTTTCTTTATGCTTGGCAAAAGCGGATATGAAGGTGTGGAGCAGGGTAGAGCTGCTACTTCTTATTTTAGCATAGGACTAGAAATTTATCATGTTCACTGATAAATATACAATAGCATAAGATTGGATTTGCTCCTGAGTTGTTATCCTTGAGTGCGTTAATGACTCATAATCATCATTCGAACTTGTGTGGGTTTTATTCATTAATTTGGACACTGCACATAAAATTATCTGATGAGTGCATCGGATTTGGATAGTAATGTTGAGGATCCAAAGTAAGGATATGTAGAACATGAATGTCAATTTCAGACAAAGAACTGCAGTTATCCTTAGGATATGGTATACATTTTAGCTACTTATTTTGCACTAACAGATAAAGTTATATAATTAGATATCATACTTATCCCTTTTCAAATTGTGCATGGAATCAGTTTTGTGCCATTAGAAATGTCTAGTATATTATTTCTGAAACTCTGAAAATCTATAGAAGATTGTTTTTAGCATCAATTCCTTACAGTATCTCAAATACCTCCCAATAACATTTAAGTGCCGGAGAGTTTTGTCTTGCTAACCCCTATTTTGTGAATTTCTGATCTATGAAATGAATGATAAAATTCAATTTTCGTTATAGTATAACAGATAATTTCTCCACTTAGTTGTTTTATTCTAACCGCTCTTATTTTTGGAACTTGGCAGACAGAATCTCTGCATTCTGGTTCTATATCATTTGGAAGATTTGAAAATGAACCGCTAGCTTGGGAAAGGAGATCCTCTTTCTCACACAATATATATCTTGAAGAAGTTGAGAAATTCTCTAAACCGGGTTCAGTTATTGAGAAGAAAGCTTATTTTGAAGCTCACTTTAGGAGGAAGGCACGTCTTCTCCAAGGTTCATCTGAAGGACAAAATGGAGGTGAAGCTCAAACCGGTGGGAATGATGCTGTGGATAATGAGGGTTACGGTGAATATCAAACAGTTGAGAATCATGCTGCAGAGACCAAGACTAATGGAGAAGAATCTGATAATTTAAGTAGAGATAGCTATTATAATCATTCTGATGAGAATGGTTTGGATTATGTAAATTGCGGGGAAGATTTTTGTTGTGGAAATCAAGGAATCCTATTTGATAATGAAAATGAAGGGATCCAGACTAATTATGCAAATGAAGGTAGCCTTTGTGCTCACTTTGACAATAATCCTGAAGGTTCTGAATATCTTGGGGAGGGTGCATTGATTGAATGTGGAAGAGAATATCCTGAAGATTTATCCACTCATGAAACTCATGCTTTGGTTCCTGGAGATGTTAAACATGAGGAGAATCCACAAAGTGAAATTGGACATGATAAACCACTTAGTAGCATTGATAAACCAGAAAAAAAGGTAAAGGAAAACCATGATGATGAAGCAGTTAGCAGTGATGAATCACTTAAATCCAGGGATCCACCTCCCATTGCTGGAAACACTGGAGAAGTTGATACTTCTAAGTTAGATAATCAGCAAAGTCATTCCCCAAAGGTATGAGTTTATATTCATATTACTTCTTGTTGGTTTCTGAAAAGTGGCATCCATTGCAGTAGCCAGAAACTTGATTTCACATTTTTTTTTTCTAATGTGGTGCTTGAATTTCTTTTGTTCTTGCGTTTACCTACTTGTAACTCATACTTTTTGATTTTTTTTAATTCTAGTTGAAGCCTACTATTGTAAAAGCTACTAAATCGAGTTTGAAGTCACAAATGAGTCCTGATCATTACCAGAAAAACATTTCTTCTGATCCTTCAAAAGTAGTTCCAAGAGTTCTAGATAGAAAGGAAAAAGAGATCAAGAGGAGAACGAAAGCGGAAAAATTACCATCACAAACTGCCACTTCAACTAGGCGTCCAATGCTCTGATCTCCAAAAAAAGAGGTGAAAGTTTGGGCTTTGACCTGAAAGCTAAATGAAAGACATCTGTATTACCTAGTTTTTATTCTGTATTAACCATTTTATAAAGATTTCATATTGTTATTTGAATTCCCTTTTCCTTGTTGTTCAGGATTCTGAGAGAGACAATGCAAACTTAAGTTCCGAGCATAAAAGGTAATTCCTATTTCATGCATTTGTATACTATGTTTGTATTTTAGGGACAGTTCAAATGATTATTTCATTCTTCTGACAGTATAAAAGGAGTGACAAAGAAAGTAATTGAAGCTCGACCTTCTTCATCAAAGAAGATTGAACCTGTTGGTTGCCAGACACCAAATAGGTATGTAGAAACATTGTGGGCACTGCTTTATGCCACCAGAAATTTGTGTTTCATCCTTAACATAGCTTATTCTTTTTATAGGCTTAAGCAGGCTGTCAATTCAACTAAGGCAGATGTAAAGTCAACTGTTGGGTCATTCCATTTCAAAAGTGGTGAACGAGCTGAAAGGAGAAAAGAGGCAAGCAAGCATGCTGTCATTCTCAATTTTTTTTATTTCTTTAGTTTATGGATAAACTTTAATGTCTTTATTCTTTTTGCCATAAAATGTTATCAGTTTTTCATGAAATTAGAAGAGAAAATACATGCAAAGGAGGCTGAGATGAATCAGATTCAAGCAAAAACACGGGTAAGGGAAGGGTACAATATTCATTGTTTACTACTTGAAATGAACGACTGTGGACATTTCTGGATTGAATTCTTTGTTTTTCCATCATTATATCTATGGTTATCGACTCTGGGTTGCTAACTTCATAAATAAATTGAATGCTTTGGTCTCATTACAGGAGAAGACGGAGGCTGAAATTAAGCAGTTGCGGAAAAACCTTATTTTCAAAGCAAAACCCATGCCTTCTTTCTATCATGTTGTCACAGCACCACAGTCTAATGGAAACAAGGTACATTAGAAGCTATGCTATTGCTTTGATTTTGTAATGTAGCTCATGTCTTCTGTGTGATTAGTTCAAGGAAGCATGCCCTCATGAGTGCATGTCTAATTTGGAGGTTCTTACATTGGCTCACATGTAATCTTAGTCTAGCATAATAGCTTTAAGGACTCGCCAACTCTTATTCATTTCTTATTTAATTTTCTCAAAAGGCATAATATTTTGGAATTGCATGTGGAACAATTTATTTAACCATCTGAAGCAATAGTAGTAAAAGATAGTATTTATATTTTGTTCTTTGCACAATTGTTATTTATAGGGTCTTGGATCTTTGTTGGTTCTTTGAACTTTTTCGTTCATATTTCTACTGGATATTTTCATGTTGGTTTTAGTAGAATTCCCTGGTCTGAAGAAAGTAAGATATGAGAGAATTTGAATTTTGAAATGAGTTAGACCATCCAAATGAAGCAGTCAAAGAAAGGAAAACAAGATAGTTACTGACTTGAGAAGCACAAGGTTGATGTCTGAGTTTGCTTGTAACTGTGGAATATGTATAATTCTTAGTGGTTGATGACGGAAAATGTGTTATACGTGATTTTAGGTGAGTTGCATTATTTGCCTCAACTCTGGTAGGAAGTTAAACTTGTATACCTTATTATGGACCTGTTTATATTTCTTACTTTTTTCATGTGATTCATTGTTCAATGATCATCCAAATAGCTTATTTCATGTTTTTGTACCACTTTTCAATAGATTTAACACTGCTTTTTATACGTGAATTTAGGTGAGCTGCATAATTTGCCTCAACTCTGGTAGGAAGTTAAACTTGTATACCTTATTAAGGACCTGTTTATATTTCTTACTTTTTTCATGTAATTCATTGTTCAATGATCATCCAAATAGCTTATTTCATGTTTTTGTACCACTTTTCAATAGATTTAACACTGCTTTCTTCTGTTTCTTTCTCAGGCCGCATCATCTACCAAGAGACCAGCTAAAGCAGGACCGAAATCTGCAAATCCAGGGGTGGGATCAACCAGAAGATCACCATCACTCTCAGGGAAGCAAATAAAGAGGTCCTTTCTGCTGGTAGATATGAAGGTGAGAAACTTTCATACAGTTGAGTCATCATCTCAACCTGGCATCATAACCTCAACTCCACCAACAGGTGGTTATGGCTCTCCAGCATTTGTCACACAAAACATTATCCTTTCAAAGCAAGAGAGAGGGAAAGAGGGAAGTAATTTGCCAAAACATAGAATACCGGAGAATGGTAAGGTTGTAAAAGATCATAAGAACGGTGGCATGCCAAAAGTTGGAGCCAAGAGAAATAGTGGGAGAGGTTAAGAGGAAGAATAACATGAGAAGTGCTGGAATTGGCAATGCCAGTGGTTCTGGTATGGGTCTTTTGGCAGTTGTGGCTTCCTGAAATGATCAGCCTTGGTGTCTCATCTTCACCCAATTTTCTTCCCCATATAGCCTGAGCAGCCAACACATGTATCTTCAAACTATCTAATCACGTGTTGTCTTCAATGCCAGTATGTAAGTTGAATTTATACTGTACCAGGAATGTCAATGGTGCCAGGTTTACATTGAAAACCAGATTCCTTGCGATGGAAAAAGAGAAATGGCAAGGCCGATTATGGATTGTTGATAGTAATGTTACAGTATTACTTAAAACAACTTAAATTATGGGGCGTGTAATGCAATCTTTAGCGAGAATTGTAGTCAGCTGATAATGGTGGCTCTGTTGTTTGTATCCCTTACCTACGACCCCTGCCAACATATTCTCGGTAGAAAGAGGAGACTTGAGGCAAGTGGCTTCCTGTTTTATCAGGTTAGAAACTCTTTCAAATGGCAACGAATTGCATTTGAAGCTACAACTTTGGGTAAAAAAGCAAGATGAAAGCAGATAAATAGAAAACCTAGAAATCTCCATTTTGCATGGTGGTTCCTATAGGGCTGTAAATGAGATTAGCCGAGGTCTAGTAATGCTAAGCTCGACTCATTCGAAATGTTCAAAGTTAAGTTTAACTCGAAAGTTTACGAGCTAAAAATTGTCAAGTTTAACTGAAATTGAAATTAAAAATTTTGAAGTTTGATTCGAACTCTAAAAAACTTGAATTTAAAATATTTTCAGACTTAATTCGGTTAAAACTTGAACCAGAACTCATTGCATTTAAAAAATAACATATACACATTAATATTATTAATAATTTAATTTAATAAAATTAAAATTTAAATGAATTATTTTTTTTTTGAGTTGATCGTAAGCTTTTTAAGTTGGGTATAAAGTAGTTCATCTCGACTAGTTAAGAACTCAAGATAAGTTTGAATTTTACTTAAATTAATTTGAATTGAACATGATCAAATTTTAACTTGATTAAACTTGAGTAGTGTAGAATCTATCTTTTATCATTTATCGTCGCAGTGATTCCAGAATTTTTGCAAGGGAAATGCTTCCTTTACTTGCAAATTGCTCTTTTTGCTTTATTAAGAACTACAAAATCAATCATTTTTTATATATGCAAAATCAATCATAGATGGTTAAATTACGGAGGTTTTGAGCTGTGAGATAATCGATTTATCAAACACCATTTTCGTCTGCAAATCTCCCACATGAAAGAGAAATTTAGTGACAACAAGGAGCAAAATCAGGTCAATATGAACAATGTTAAATCAAGAATACTTTGAAGCAGGAGATTTTCCATTATCATCCATTGTGAAATCCATACAAATAGGTGATGCAACCAAGCAGGTCAGCAAAATTGTAACGAGACAAGTTAAAATAAAAATATGGAAACTAAAAGAGGAATCAATATTAACCTTCATCTTATCCATTGCCAAACAAAAGAGTTAAGAAACAGTAAGTACATGGACCACCTCCTCTATGGCTCTCACTTCTTCATCATTTCTATACTTCTTTCTGCAACTAAAACACACATACCAAACTCCCCTGAATGTATTAAACATGGTTTAATCATTTAAATACTTTTACACCACACAAAAAAAAAAAGCTCTTCTTTTTTCTTTTTTACTTTAACTAGCTAGTAATTCCCTAAACTAGAAATAACTAGAATAATAAATACAAGAAGACCTGTGGTAGCTGTGATGATGAAGATTGATTTCCCAGGCCTAACTGTTGTTCCCGCTGACTGATCATCCGCCCGGTGCGGAGGTTTTCTATAGTAGTACGGGAAATAAGGCCATATAGGATCAGGAGGAGGCGGACCGTATAAAGAATTACCACCATAAGGCGGTGGTTGTGTGTAGTATGGTGGTAGGTTCCCAACAGGAGGAGGGTATACTCCCGTTTGTGAAGGTGGTGAATAACTAGCTGGAGGCGTTTGAGTGACTGTTCCACCACCTCCTCCGCCTCCTCCGGTACCTGTTGGTGATGGGTAACATGGATAAGGACATGGGTTATCTTGCTTGCTTCGAATAAAGAAGCTAAAGAAGAAGAGGAAGAATAAGAAAGCTTTGTTAAGCACTGTGTTGGCCATGTTAAAGAAACGAAAACCAGGGAGAGAGGATTGATATAAGTGGGATGAATGCAATTAAACTCCCCTTGTTTGAAGGGTTTATTTTGAAGCTGTTTAGGTCAAGTCTCAAAGTTGGATTGATATAAAGAGCCAAATAAAAGAAGGAAAAGTAAGCCCTGGCCTACTTACAGTCCTTTGTGTTAAAGGTCACATTTTTTGACCCCATGGCACTTTGAAACTTGGCAATCAAGACTTCATTATGAGCAGTGAGTTGTTTCCAATAAAGGGTTGTTGAAAACTGAATATGGAGAGACGGAATTTTCTGGTTCCACAGAGAATAATTCATCATAAAAGAAATCTAAAACAGGGGTTTTTGATTTTAAACACACAAAAATAAAAGTAGAACCATATTTTGTGCCTCTCAATATTCTAATGTATTTATTCATTCGAGTATCGGAATTCGGTGAAATTAACATATGTTAAGTCATCCTTTTCCGAATATTCAGAAGCAAACTGTACTTTTTGAGGAGCTCAATAAAGTTCTGCTTTTGATGGCATGATCAAATTAATAGAGCAGAGGGTCGGCTGATCATGTGTGAAAACTATGCTCTGTTTTCAGGAGTTAATATTCCCAAAAACTAGGCTTGGAGAGCATTAATCAACTTCTCACATATGCTTCGAGGTAGATCGTGAATTTCTCAAATCCCATTTAGTTAAAATTCGATTAACATTAGACTTAATTCAATTCGACTTGAGTTTTGAAGCAAGTCAATTAATACCAACTCGAAAAATTAACATATTATTTTTAATTTTTTTAATTAAATTATTAATAATATTAACATTTATATGTTATTTTTAAGAAAATTTACAATATATAATGTTTTCATGTATTTAAGGTTCATGTTTGAGTTTGAGTTCGAGCTTCAATTGAGCTAAATCTGAGATTGTTTCGAGTTCAAGTTTTTTCGAACTCGAGTCTAACTTCATTTTTTTTGATTTCGAGTTCAAGTCAATGTATATAATTTTAAACTTTCAAATCAAGTCAGGCTCAACTTTAAAATTTTCAATTCGAATCAAATTCAACAATGCTCGAATTCGTCTCGTTTACAACACTACCCATATCATATGTATGATGCATCCCTATTCATCCTTTCAATCAAAGAAATTTCACCTAAATATTCCTAACCCTTATTTTAGCTACTTTTGTCATAATTTCATATAAATACTAGAATATGTTCATTGCGCTTTGTGAAATCAAATTGAATTTGCGAATATAATATTTATATTAATATATGGTTAGTGTATTCTTTGAAAAGTGAAATTTATAGCAAAATCGAATAATTAAACAAATATATACAAGTTATAAAACATCCATATTTATAAATAATAGAACATAACTTTTCCAATAAATAAATAATAGAGCATAAATAAATATGTCAAAATTTATGTGAAACACATTATTTACATATAAACAATAAGATATAAACATGATATGAACCAAAATGGCATAAAATATGTATGGTAACACACCAAAACAACACTGAAAATGTGATGATTTGAGATATATACAATCACAAATAATTAAAGGGTAAACTATATCTGTAATAACTAAATTACTTTTTTTTAATCATTAATTTATATTTTAGTCAAAAGTATTATTAATATTATTAAAAATAATATTAATAATATTTTTTACCAAAAAGTAATTTGATTATTAGTGTCGGAACCGTTGGGTCCCGAAATCGGGCTTCGACTTAGATTAAACGAATTGGAATCGCCACCGATCATTTTAAAAACATTTAGGTGGATCGGACACCATCTTACATGATCTGCATTATACCATAAATGTGTCGAGTTCGGGAGTCGGTTACGGTCAATAAAGGATTAGCACGCCCTTTCGGTACCAATTAATTTATCGGTTGTCTTTAATTGCGAAAATTAAGAATTTAAATTAAAATCTAAAAATCCGATTCGAATTACTTACCTTTGATTGATTAAAATTGACTACTGAGAAAAGTAAAAAATGTGTTAGATGGCAAAATTAATAAACATTGAATAAAAATTAACTAAATAAAAGGAAAATAAATAAATAAATAAATAAATCAAAGAAGTAAAAAATGTTATATATAAAGATGTTAAAATAAAAACAAAACAAAAGAATAAAATGTCAAATTTCAGAAAGGTAAAAAATAATAAAAAATAATAATAAAATAAGTGTTAAAAAAGAATTACATGGTTGCAGTGCCAAATTACAGATCAACGAACATTGACAAGCCAACTAAATATATACTTACAATGGAACAGTGTCCAATGGCTTCTTCCATTTCAGTTTCTGTCTCCTTCTTCTTCCACTCATCACCAATTTTTCAAGTAAACTGGACAGAGTATGGGTCCAATTCACGTTCTTAGGAATGGGAAGATGAGTTGTCAAACCATTCCTCTCTTGACAAGGTATGGCAGCAATCAATACCCACATGACAAAAATCATAATCAAGTTCGTTATGAAAACCAAGGAGGGCAAACCGAGAGCCTCCGGTCCACGTGGAGGAACTATGTTCATAGTCATGGCGTGAATCTGTTTGGCCGTAGACCAGTGCTTAGTCACCTGCCAAGAAAGTGACTTGTAATGCCCAAAGGGCGCTCGATCTTTATTACCACCTTGGTGGCCAAACGACCAAATCCTCTCCGCCGTTTTATGAGCGCTGCCTTCTTTCCTCTCTTCACAGCAGCAGCTTTCTTTCGAGCTGTCTTCTTCTTGCTGGCATCTGAGACCATCTTCAATGTATTTTAGTGTTGTAGTGCGCTGCTTTAAGGTGGCACCGACAATGGATCAGGAGTAAGGCTTCTTTGTGGTGCGTCTCCTCTTCTTAACAGCCTCTTGAGCAATATCCTTCTTATGTTGCTTCCTATACATGGCAGTCCATGTAAGTTTCGATGGCTTCAGGCGGTTATGGAAGTACCTCTTGCATTTTGAATTTGAAAAGAGGAAGACCTGAGAATCATAACGAACAAATTTGATGCCTTTCCCAGGGTATATCTTGGCACCACTAAACCGACAAAGCTCGGTCTTGAGAACCATGGTTTCTGCTCCGCTGCTCTGCTCTTTTTCACCCGTGGTCCCCCTCTCTAGCTCTGTTAATGGAAAGAATTTATAGACTTGTGCAGGCAGAGAGACGTGGGAAAGTAGTTGCCTTGGAAGTGTGGAAATGAGGACGACATGTTTGAGATAATAGTGGGTAGTGGTGAGATAATAATGGGTGGTTGGATGGTTTTTTATTTTTAGGAGTTTTGTGAAATGGTGGGGTTGACCATGGCCCTACAAAATAATTAAAAAAATATTAATAATAATAATAAATAATAAAAATAATAATAATAAATAATATTTTTTTAAACTCGGATAAAAATGAGTGTCTACAATTAGAATAAAGAAAAGCAAGAATTTGATGATTATTGATATGGTTTATTCATAATTAAACAATACAATATGATATAAATATATTAACATATCATATATATAATACAATGATTTAATTAACCCTACAAATTTATTTATTTATTTATCTTCGAAAATGACAAATTTGCCTATCCAATTTTATTTAATACACCACCTTTTTAATGGAAAGTTAAATATTTAATTTTCAAGTATTATTTTTATTATAATATTTCAAACTTTATAAATTTATTATATTTAAGTATATTTATAAAATAAAATAAAGTTATAAATAATTTATTAAATTTATTTAATACAGCACCTTTTTAATGGAAACTTTGATTGTATATAAGTTTACTAGACACAAATAATTGAAAAGTCAATATTCTTTCTTATAATATTTTTCAAGTAAAGAGATATTATATCTTTAAAATAAATATTATAATTTACTTTCATATAAAACAAGACAATATAAATATATTTTATCACTCAATCAATTAATAAATATCTTCTTATAACAATATTTATCTCTCTTTAGTTTCTCTCTTGTTCTTGTTAATTAGTATATAGTTGTATAGTATGTTAATGCAATTTTGTTTTATTATTATAGTTATTGTTGATAGATTTTTATAAGGAAATGAAAATAAAAAGAAGATAAATTATGCGTTTATTATTTAAGTTATTATTTTTTATTTTGTTTTGATATTTAAAATTTAATTTTTTTTAAAAGCATACTTAACATTTAGTTTAGATTTTAATTTGTGATACCCTGTTATTATAAAGTTAATAGAACTATTAACGTAATATTTTTTAAATTTTTTCAATGATGACATGACATAATTTTATGGTGACAGATCAATATTATCGTTAAATTTTCAACAGTGGATACCTAAACTAGAAATTAGTATAGTTTTAAAACTAAATAAAATTTAAATACCAAAATAAAATAAAAATAATAATTTAAATACTAAATGTGTAATTTATCCTAAAAAAACTTAAAATGTGAACAATTTTGGGCTCAATCAACTAAAGAAAAGAAAAGAGGTGATGTCTACAACAATCTTAATATACAATTAAGAAAAGATACTATCGAAAATGTTAATATTTTTAATATTTTCAGTAAAATGTTACCTAAAATATTATTTTTTATATCGAAAATGTTAATATTGAGCGATACCTAAAATATTTAATATTTTCGATAAAGTACTACCTAAAATATTATTTTTTTAACGAAAATATTAACATTGGATGATACCTAAAATATTATTTTTTATCAAAAAATAGATAATGTAATTAATATTTTCGATAAAAAATAATGTTTTAAATAACAGTTTATCAAAAATATTAAAAAAATATTAATATTTTTAATATAATTTTTTTTCTAATCGTATATTAAAACTATCATATATCAAATATATCCGATAAAAGATGAATAAGTAGGATCCATGAGTTGGTGATGAAATCGAAGTTGATCTCATCCTCCACTATTTACACATTTCATATCATCAGATCGTATGCTTTAGAATCTTTTCTTTTGTTTTCACTACCCTCATTTGACATGTCATGTTCCATTTTACAATTTCATCAATCAGCAACTATTTTTTTTTTTGAAATTTCTCAAATATTCTTTACACCCTCCTAGCTATTTCTCCCAGATTTCTCAAGTATTCTATCCACTTTCCAGAATTGGAAAGTTATTGGATTTCTTATGTACTTCAATTAATGCCCTAACGGCAGAATTTAGCAAATAAATAAATAAAAATTGAAGAAGATATTATTTGTTAATGAGAAAAAGCCACCATCCCATGTTCTTAGTTCCATCTTCGGGTCAACTTCCCTAATCATAATCGATGCAAAAATCTTGCACAAGTGTTGCTTTTGGAACCTTCTTTGCTAACCATGTACTCATCATTTCAATAATTTTATATTCTAAGCTTTGCCCACCTGAAAATATTGAAGAAATACATAGATGATGAATGGACCCAAAAAGAAAATTAATGGGTTGTTTATTGACAAAAGAGATTTGACATGACCCTTATATTCTTTCAAACTAGTAAACTCTAGACACATAACTATAGTTTGCTCAAGGAGATGTGTTAAAATCCCTAAGCACTCTCATCCAGCCGGATCACAAAAGCACCAGGCTGCCGCCGAAACTGAAGGCCCAACCCCCAAAACAAAACATGCCCCCACAGGCTTGTTTTTCAAGAGATTTGGGCAGCTCCAAAGGATTCAGCTTCATCCACTGGGTTCAACAACTGGGGGTCTCATACATATTGAATCTCCCCCTCGGATCCCATTTGGTCCTCTTCGACCTCCTATGCTCTTCCATCGGTCCACAAAACCACGGCGGTGATTGAAACTCTTGTGCCATATCCCACAGCATCTTCTGCAGCTCGTCCAGGCTGCAAGCTTTCTCCTGAAAACCACAAACCACAGTTAATATTTTGGATTAAATCAATCAATCAGACAAGCCCTATTGCCATTTTACACGAATTGTTTTACCTCTTCCCTCGTTTGGGCCATGAGAGACAGCATTTCAGCCATAAAATCAGACAAGCCCTGCACAGAAATGTAAACCTCCTTTCGATTTCGTTGGAAAATTATTGAGAAAGGAAAAGGTTTTGATTCAAATAAGAATTAATGATTACCCACCTCATCTTCATCATCATCGGGATCATATAACCCAGCATCGTACAGAGTTCTCTTCCTCTGGTCTGATAAAACTACACCAACACAACAAACAAACGGGAATTTAAACATAACAGACAAGGCATACATTTCGTTAAACTCAGACAAGACAACTTACGTACCTGAATAAGCTTCTTGAATCTGCTGGAATTTACGCTTGGCTTCACTCAATCGAGAAGGTGTGCTCGTCCACTTATCCGGATGCCATTGCTGCTTTCCCATATTCATAAATCAAACAGAACATAAGTCCATGCTCTCCAAAGTTCAAACCAACAGTGAAAAGTTCAATAGAGAGCTTACCATTGCAAGCTTCCGATAAGCACGCTTGATATCTTGAATAGAAGCATCGATCCCGACTCCCAGTACATTATAGTACGATGGTAAGCCACGTTCACCCTCCATCATCACCTACCCAAATTTTAACTACGATCAAATAATCGAGAATCAATACTGGAAACAGGAAACCCCGAAAGTTCGATGAATCTTATTCTGTTGTGATAATGGTGTTAAAGCCCGAGCATGGTGGGATTGAGAAGGAATAGGGGAGCATTATATAAAGATTAAAGACGGGGAAGAAAATATCTGGGTTCTGTTTTGATTGATGTGGATCGGGAAAGTTCGGGAAGAAGAAAGTTGTTTCATGTGGGAATCTTGTGGATGAAGATATTTTGTTTTTCAAAATTGGAGATATTTATCAAAAGCAAAATCTCAAAGCTTGACTTTCTGCAATGGTGACGTGACTGTTTTAAAAAACAATTGTGGTGGAGACACGTGGAAAACTATTAGTACTATTCTGGATCTTTTGTTGGCAATTGGATTAAATTGAATATTAGGGTCTGAAATTTTGAATTATTATTATTTAAATTAAAATTTCATTTTTATATTTAAAATAAAATAAAATAAATAAAAATTTCATTTTTATAATTAAAATAAATTAAAGAAAAATAAATATTTTATTTTTTATATTTAAAATATATTAAATAAAAATAAATATTTTTTTATAATTATGAAGTGATTACAATATAATATTTATTAAAAGATTTTTAATATTATAACGTATGTGATGTTTGAGCTTAAAATTTTAAAAATGTAATAATAATCTCTTAAATCATCGTGGTTTGTGTAATGAAAATAAAAAATTATAAAAATACTATTTTAATAAATTAATATAATTTGCTTTTTTGGCAGTATAAATTATTATAATTTACAAATGGAGTGGTAAGTGATTTATATATAAATTTATTAGTATTGAATTTAATTTTCATATATTATTTTTAATTATTTTATTTAAAAATTACAATATATTTATAATAATGATTATTAATCATAAATATAACATTTTAAGTTTTAATTAATTAAATTGATGTTATGTTGATTCACATTAATATATATAATGTCTTAATTTTTAATTAATTAAATTGACGTCATTGTAACACCCTAAATTTTGGGCTAGTGGTTTCGGGTTTACTCGAGAGGTATGTGGACCTCATGAATTTCATAATTTAAGTCGTTGGGTTTAATTGGGTTGGAATTAGGCCCAATTAGACATAAAAAGAAGATATTTGAATTGCAGAAAGATGAGAATGACTAAAAGTGTAATTAACCCAAGTACCATAGCTAAGGGTAAGTTTTTGAGCCATTTCCTACTTTTAAGCTTCATTTTCGTTCTTAAACCCTCCAACAATATTGTTTTAACAATTCAAGTCTTGGGTTATTCTTAGCTAAAGAAAAAGTGGGGGTATTCATCCAAATCACAAAAGAAAGGAGTGTGACTAAGGAGCTTCATTTTGGGATTTAAACATCAAGTAGCGTATTTCTAATCCTTTAGATTGTTAAGGCTCTCATAAGCATGATTATTTGTAAAAAATTTGGTATTTGAGCATTTTAGGATTTCATACTTGATTTATGCCATGGTTGACGAATTGGATGTAAAACATGAGTTTTTAGGGCACTTTAAGACCCTAAGTAATTTCCTAAAGCTTTAGCACATGATTAGAAATCAAACTAAGACATTTAGGATGTTTTTGGGAGTTTCCCGAGCTTAAATAAGACATTTTTGGGTTCGAGTACCGATACTGGATAATTTAGGACGAAAATTAAGGATTTCGAGCTGGGAATATCGATATTGCTAGGGAGATTATCGATACTGCCCCTAAAGTATCGATACTCTTAGTATTGATACTGGGCCACATTTTTAGTAATAGAAGCCATTTTTGGTAATGATACTCATAAGGCTATCGATAATGCAAGTAGGGTATCGACACTACTCACTTTGGATGGTTATATTTGACTTATTTAAGGCCTGAAAATAGCTAAGGATGGTCTGTAATGGTAGAACTTAATACATGAGGGACATAAATGGCCAAAGGGGCCTAAAAACTCTCGTAAGAGTGAGTTACAACCACAGTAATCATAGTAGGCATAACACGTCCAAGTACCTTCAGTTGAACACGTGGTGAATACCTAAGAATGAAAGACCATTACGGAGGATGTACCAGCAAGCGATATGTTGAAATAATCAAATTACAAAATAACATAGTTGCGTACTACAAGGATGTCAGCGAATGGTGAACGTATAACTGTCTCTTTAATTTGAGGGCAAATTAAGGGAAAACATGGTAAGAGCGAACAAAGTATTGATACCCAATAATGAACCCGAGTCATGTATCGAGCTACCAAGTGTTACAAACACCGAACAATGAACACAATAATCATTGTCAAATCATGAAATACGTAGAGACTTCTCTAGAGACAAATAATAACTTAAATGCCCTTAAGTAATGAATTACTAGAATAGAGTCGTTTAATAAACTAGAAGAATTAACAAATTAATAAACCTTTGCATAATATTCTAGATGAGAGAATGAGTGAGATAGCTGCTAGTGAAAGGTTGACATCTTTTTAGTGTGTCGAGCTACACTGGTGTGTAGTTAGGTTACCTTAGTTTCCCTAGTGGGGCATTGTTAGTGCGCGAGGCACTTCAAGGGCTAAATAGGGTCCAAGGCCTGAACACTCACGAGGAGTGGGTTAGCGATGTCAGTGTTGTGTGGCCTTTGGGCCCTTAGATATGCATGTATATTTGTATTAGTCCTGTACAACAAATACCTTTATAGCTTGACTTGACATCTGTGTGAGACCGAGCCAATGCTTTAGTTGAGAAAGAATTGTACCGATTCTGTAATACCCAAAATTTTGATAAGTGGCCAAAATATAAAATTTTGAAAGTTTGGTGGCCAAATTAGAAACTTGGGAAAAATTCAAGGACTAAAGTGGTAATTTTCCCATAAAGAAAATTTATTCCATAAATGAATATTTTGTCTTTAAAAATGGAGTTTATATGGAATTCAGATTCTGATATGAAGTTTGTGTAAAAAGCTATTAAGTGATAAAGTTTGGTAAAGTATTTGGATAATCAGATTGAATTGAAAGTTTACAAAAATTTGATGGATGATAGTATGAGGTTAGTAATATTATATTTATATTTTTAATCAATACAATTTAACACGGATCAGTAGATTTAAGTGGATTTTCCATGTTAAAATGGAATAGTGGAATTTATGTGACTAAATTAAAATTTTGGAAAATTGAAAGGTAAAATATGGAAATCAATAAATATAATTTTTATATTTATTTAATGTTATGAAAATTTTAATGAAATAATGGCATGGAGGTAAATGTCAAGATTCATTAAGGGTAGATTTGACTTTTAGACTAAAATGAATTTTAAATTCATTTTTGTTAGAATTTAAGTCATGTGTACATGAGATATTTCTCATGAAAAATCTAGAAAAAAGTTTTCTTCTTATCATTTTTCTCTATATATTGCCCTGAACCCCATGAAATGAAGACAATGTATGTTTTCTTTCTTTTTCTTGATTTTAGTCCATTTTCCTTTGACCTTTGGATTAAGTTATGAAATAGAAAAATGATTCATGTCAAATTCTCTATCATTTGGTGATAATATTTCATTGCTTCCATGCTTGAATTCAAATGGCTGTCCCTTTTTCCCATATATATGGGGTAAAGGGGAGGTAAGATAGTAGGCTACCCCCAACACCAGGTTGAGAGCAGCTTCCGTAAGAGACCTCCGAATTATGAAATGCCCTCCGTGGGACTCGATCCCACGACCTCAAGGTTAAGAACCTTGTGCTCTACAAACTGAGCTGGATGGTCATTTCTGCTTCCATGCTTGAATTATTGGTTTAATTGTTAGAGTGGATGATGGGTAAGTTGGATTTTAATGATTTAAGCAGAGATTTTTGTATTGTTGATATTATATAGTTGTTTCTAAGCTTGAATAATGTTTAAAATCAATTGAAAATGTTTACAAATGAATTTGGTTAAGGTTAGGGTTTATGGAAAAGATTGAATGTTGATTGTTTTTATATGAAATTGATTAAGATTGCATGAAAATGATGATTGGAACTTGAACTAATATATATGTGTTTATTTGATAAGCTAGTAAAATTAGTGAAAAAGCTAAGGATGCAAATTAGTAAAATCTACCTAAATTGATAATTTGAACAATAGATTTATGAAATCACCATATATTCTACAAAAATGATTAGAAGATGTTTTTTTATATCGTTGGATTTTTAAAACCATTCTAGTTTTTTTTAAAACATACGACTACAAATTTAGAAGTATATACAAAAAAATATGAATTTTTAACCAATGATAGGTCAGAAATTTTGTGCAACAGATTCTGCTCAAAATAAATTATGTAAGTGGGATTAGAAAATTTACCATAAATTGTACAAATTGAAATAGAAGAAGTGCTTTATATGGTTAGATTCAAATTCGAGTCACTACAACAAAACTGGTTTTTTGCGTTTTTTTTTACCTATAGCGGCCTTTTAAGCGTCGCAAAAACACTTGTGGCGCTATGACAAACACCACAAAAAGCGTTGCTGAAAAGAGCGCCACTAAAGTTCTCGGCGTTTGTTAACGAAAAATGCCGCAATAGGTAATGATATATAGCGACGTTTGTAAGACAAATGCCGCAATAGGTGTTGATATTTAGCGGCGTTTTCCCCACAAATGTCACAATAGGTGTTGAGATTTAGCGATGTTTTTATCACAAACGCCGCAATAAGTGTTGAGATTTAGCGGCGTTTTTCTCACAAACGCCACAATAAGTGTTGAGATTTAGCGGCGTTTTTCTCACAAACGCCACAATAAGTGTTGAGATTTAGTGGCGTTATTCTCACAAACGCCGCAATACGTGTTGAGATTTCGTGGTATTTTTTTATACAAACACCGCTAAAGGTCTGGTATATAGCGGTGTTTTTAGGATACAAACGTCGCTAAATATATGGTATATTACATCGTTTTTTGTTACAAACGCCGCTAAATAACACATAATTTATCCAATTTAAAAATTATGTTCGATTACCCGAAATCTGTTTTTTCAACCTGTTCCATTATCCAACAAACATGACAACAATAACATCAAACTCTATATCCATAACAAGCAACATCAAATCCAATATAATAAATAAAAGTTTTCATTAACGTAATATAAGTTCAGTTAAACACGGTTCAGTAACATTAACAGAATGCTGATAACATAAATGATACTATGATGGTGGATTCTGAGGTTGCGTTTTTTGTATCATCTGTATCATATCATTGAGTCGTTTTTCAAATTCTTCACATCTCTGCTGATATGTTGCTTCTCTCTGTGCTGTCGTTGCTTCTCTCAGTGCTGCCGCTGCTTCTCTCTGTGCTGCCGTTACTTCTCTCTGTACTGCTGCTTCTTTCTCTGCTTCCGTTGCTGCTCTGGATGCTTCCGTTGCTGCTCTGAATGCTTCCGCTGTTGCTCTCTATGCTTCCCTTGCTTCATTTTCCGCTTTCATGTTAGCCATTTATTTATCCATCTCAACCAACATTTGTTTTAAACGACTAACTTCTAATTGGGAAGATTGAGACTGTGATGACATGTAATGTGATGAACTGGATCCAAAATATTTGGTGGGAGTAACGAATGATCCTTGACAACACACCCGACCATTTCTTTTAGGAATCAAAACGTCATTAATAGCTTGGTTTTCAATGTCTCATCATTAACAAGACATTGACTCGAAGTAGTAGCATGATACTCCGCCATTTTCTCACTTAATTTTTCCTAATAATAAAGTGAATAATTAATTAAAATAAAAAATGTCATGGTACAAATATAAATAAAGTCAGGTAAATTTAAAACACCTACCCAATAAACATACCATAATTTCTGCAGCTTCAGCAGTCATAGGAGTGCAATCATTCTTCGTATGTGTCATGTCGAAGAGTTGAATTTGACCAACTTTAGAACCGGATGTATTTTCCTACAATGTACCATAATATAATTAGTTTGAGTTAGTATGTAAATGGAATACAAATAACTATGTGAATAATCTATAATATCTCCTCATTAGCTATACAAGTAAAGCTCTTCGATCCAGCCGTATGCGTAAACTTTTGTTGTTGCCTGCTAGCAACACCAACATCCTCTCGGTCCTATAATGTCAAACAACCACTTTTAATGATGATTTATTATTCGTTAAAATTATTTTATGACATAAACAATTATACCTGTCCTTTTTGTGAATTCCAAAATCTGACTGCATCTTCCCATGGGTACCTCAGCATTCCAGGTGGGACTGTTTGTAGCTTCTCTTCAAGGCTGAGATCATTTTTGAAGTATTTATTCTTTAAGGAGCCCTTGTGGTCCCTCCATCTCTTCCCTAATGCTTGCTTCACATAATCGTCAGAGACCTCTAAAGAAAATTTCTCCTATACAGCAAATAAGTGTGCAACGTAAGTATAAATTACTATTGAAATTATAATAAAGTATCTATTATAATGACATTATTACCTTAACAAAATCGAACGTCTGATTTTTGTTACTATTAGGCATTTCGCGTCATGACTCATAATTGATCGGTAACAGATTCACATTACGTCCAACTATGCCTAAGTAATCGGATAGAAGACGTATTTCTGGGCCAATAGGTTGACCGACATCGTTTCTAGAAACTTTGACACGGTGCCCAGGAGGAAGTTTGTATAATTTCTTCAACGTTGTATGTCCTCTACTCTTGCACGTTCCAACATTTTCAACTATATAATAAATTATTAAATGTAAGTTTTGAAAATGAAAAGTAATAAATAAAGTTTCAAAGATTACCTTGAATTTCTACATCTTCTTCAACAGATTCAGGAACTTTGGAAGACTCAGCTGCATTCGATTCCTCGTTATTTCTTTGTTCATGGTCTTCAGAACCTCGAACAATCCATAAATCACTTATTTTTCTCCTCGGCATAATATCTATAATAAACAAACATTTGTAATAAGAAAATGAATAAATTAATGAATATATTGAAAGACAACATGTTAAAAGTTATAACATTATAAATAAATAAATGAAGATATAAAATCGTACAACATTTTTATGTAATTTCAGTTGTCATAAATATCTTCATCAACGTCCTCCCGAACCCATTGAAATTGTGTTGTATTAGTGATAATTTCATCTAAGTTTTGTGGTAGTAGAGGTAAACATTCTAATCTTGTTTCAATGTCATCTCTACTTCCATCCCCGATGTCTATCAAGTCTATGGGAGTATTTCGGAGCACAACATACCAACCGTCATCCATTGGATCGTGACAATAAAATACTTGTTTCACTTGAGAGGAAAATACATATGGTTCATCCATCAAATGTTGACCCATGTGAATTAATTGAGCAAAATTCACCATTGTAAACCCAAATTTATCTCTTTTTATGCATATGTTTACATCAACCCAGTCACACCGAAACAACACAATATTTCATTTTCCATAATAATCTAACTCAATAATGTCCGTAAGATTTCCATAATAATTGACCTCTCCCTCCTACGGATTATTGTCCCTTACAGTAGCATAACTTGTAGTTGACGAAGTAACTACGACTCTACAATTTTGTGTCCTCCTTAATCTTTCACGAGATTTCTTGTGGAACCTGAACCCATTTTTTGAGGAATGCATTATATCTTTTAACTATTCTATTCGGACCTTGAGAAAGCCATTTAACATCTTCACTAACTTCTCTCCCACTCCAAACCTATTACACATTGATGGTGAATTAATTTGCAATGATGTCGATATAAAAAGCAAGACATATATTATTTATAAGTATTCCATAAGATTTAGTTGCTTACCGTCTGACCTAACCATTCATGAAATGTTTATGTTAATAATTTATGTAGGTCTCGTTGATTTATTCTTCGGGAGTGTGCACAAGATCTCAAGACTTCTTTAAACTCACTATAAAGTATATTATGTCGTTAAAATTTGATAAATATAAAAGATTAAGAGATTTCATTAGGATTGGGTCTGAAAGACTTACGTGCGAAAGTGATCTATTGAATCGTGATGGAAAAGAAAATATCGGTGTGCTTGTACCCAAGACATGTCATCTAAGTGTGCAATTGCAACTTTCCCTAATGGTTGACCATAACTTCCAAACAAAAAATGTTGAGGTAAGTCATCAGTACTTAACACATCATTTCAATTTGGTCTATTCCATCTTGTTTCAACATCTTCCAAATATCTAGAGCAAAATGTCATACATTCCTCTGCTAAATACCCTTCAGCAATTGATCCTTCCGGATAACGCTTATTACGACAATAAGACTTCAACTTGCCCAAGAACCTATACACAAAACAACATACTACGTAAATACATTTTATTAAAAGGTATAATCAGTAGTAATTTGAAATGTGCAATTCAATTAACACCTCTCTATAGGGTACATCCATCGATAGAAAACTGGTACACCAACTCTTGCTTCGTGAGGAAGATGCACCATAATTGTGAAGAATGAATGTGGAAATATCTTCTCCAAGTTGTGTAAAGTCAAGGTGACTCGATCTTGTAGTTTATCAAGTTCTTCAACCATCAGAACTTTCCCACATATGGTTTTCATTATATTAGAAAGTTCAATGATACAAGACTTCACCTTACTTGATATGCAATCGCGAACAGCTACTGGCAGTAAATATTACATTAATATGTGATAATCATGTGACTTTAAACCATAAAGTCTTCGATCTTTAACACTGACACATCGAGAAATGTTTGATGCATACTCATCTGGGACCTTTATATCCTTCAACACCGTGCAAAACACTTCTTTTTATTTCTTCGAAAGAGAAAAAATAGAAGGCGACAAGAAATATCTTCCATTCGGATGTAATTGTGGATGAAGATAATGCTGAATTCCCATGTCCACTAAGTCAAGTCGACTCTTAAGATTATCTTTAGATTTTCTGCCATCATTCAGAATGGTCCCGATAATATTCTCACAAACATTCTTCTCAATATGCATTACATCAAGATTATGTCTCAAAATCTACTTCTTCCAATAAGGCAACTCGAAGAATTACTCGTCTTTTTTCCACAAGTCAACCTCATTTGGATCATCCTCTTCATCAGACTCATCATCACTTTGTTGGTCAACTTCAACCTCTTCATTGACCTACTTTGCCTTTTTCTTTGATCGTGTAGTACTTGATTGATTCATCTTTCCATAAGTAAAATTGACATTTTTCAACATTCTGAATATTTCATAGCCGGTTGGTTTGGTCAGGGGAATTTCGAAACTCTTCATCACCATCAAAATATTCGTTTGACATCTAAATCTATGATTATCAGGTAACCACCAACGATGTCCCATATAAGAGAACTTCTTTCCATTAACCAACCACTTCAAACATGTTTGTATAGCACAACAAGGACAAGCATAACGACCTTTGGTACTCTAACCAGATAAATTTGCATACGCAGGAAAATCATTAATTTTCCATAATAAAGTCGCGCGTAAATTAAAGTTCTCATTCGTCAACATATTGTACGTTTCGACCCATTCCCATAACTGTTTCAACTTTGCAATTAGCGGCTGCATGTAAATATCAATATCATTTCCGGGGCCTTTCTCGTCGGGGATTATCATGGATAAGATGGTTGTTTCATGCAAATCCAGGAAGGCAAATTGTATGGAACAAGTACAACAGGCCAAGTACTATACGAAGTACTCATAATTTTGAATGGATTAAACCCATCAGTTGTAAGACTGAGCCTGACATTTTGAGGATCTCTCCTAAAACTTGGATACTTGTTGTCAAATGACTTTCAAGCTAAAGAATCTGCAGGATGCCGTAATAATCCATCATCAGTTCTGCCATCATGATGCCACCTCATAGACTCAGCAGTCTTAGAGGACATAAACAATCTTTGTAGCCTAGGTATGAGAGGAAAATATCACAAAATCTTGACCGGTTTCTTTCTTGATCGTGCTTAAGCTTCATCCTCAGTAACATTTTCTGCCTTCATAGTCATCCATCGAGATTTTCCGCATATATGACAAGACTCCAGATTTTTTGATCACCCCAATACAACATACAATCATTCGGACAACTATGATTTTGTCATATCCAAGACCCAAATCTTTTATCATTTTCTTCATATCTTTGCATGATTGAGGGATTTTTGCAGAAGGAAACACTTCTCCTAGTAACTTCAACAATTGCGTAAAGGAGTTACCAGTCCACCCTCCCATGCATTTTAAGTGGAAAAGACAAATGCAGAAAGAAAGCTTTGAAAAATTTGATCCCTCATAAAGTTGTTCATTTATTTCATTCAGCAACTTGTAAAACTTTGCCGCTTCCTCATTTGGCTCTTCATCACTTCTAATTCTTCCTATCTCAATGAAATCATTAACATCATTCTGACAATAATTTTCTGTAACATACGGCTGATGAGTGTGCATATTAAATGCATCTCTTAACATACCTTCCATGTCATCTTCTCTAAAAGTTGGATGGTGAGAAGGAGCAGGATAAGTCGAATAACTCGTGGATGCAGATCTATCTGATACAAACTCTCCATGAAAGATCCATTTTCTATACCCGAACAAATCCAAAAACAACTAGATGCTCATACACAACTTCACGAATGTGCCAATTAATGTTTACACAATTCTTACAAGGGCAAAGAATCATATTCTCTTGGCTTGCATTCACAAAAGCTAAATTTAGAAAGTTTTCGACTCCATTTCGATATTCGACGCTTACCCTTGAGAAATCCATCCAACTCTTATCCATTTCGCATTTCTGGAGTTTCAATTTCAAATGTTAATTGCTAATATTATAGATAAATTTAGAACCTAAACAAGAGCATTAAACTATCAGATTTAGTGCATAATAATATTTGCATAGTATAGAACTAATCACTCCTAATATTCTCAAACTTTTAAATTGATAAAATTTTATGGGAGCAAGTGTATCTCAGTTAATTTATAAAAATTATAACGAGAATTATATACAACTGCATACTATAGAACTAAATACTTACACATATCTTTCATCGAAATGTAGCATTTAGATCTATACAGACTCATGTTCTGCTAGATTTAAAGGTGGTGTTAAATTTAAATTTCTTGAGTTAACTAAGAATGTCTTTTGTTATTTGACGTTTCTACTGAACTTTGTAAAACTTTGTGTGAGAGCCTTACTCGAATATGAATGTTCAACTTTGTAAGATTTAATGTATACTTAGTTACTGCTGATATACTATAGTGTTGTAAAGAATTGAATATTGGCCTTTACTGTATTTTACAATCATTTCCAAAATCTTTTTTTTTCTCATCAGACACTAACTACGTAAATACAAGAGCAATCACATTTTCAGAAACTACAGAAAACCCAAAACAACCGGGGAGGGGGTATTACTGTTAAAGATATTGTTTAAGTTTCATCGATACGGTCGACACATACCTCTGTAGGACTCGCCGGTGATGGCGTGACGCTGGGACCGACGGCGTAAATGCTAGACGCTGCTCACAAACGAATTAAATTTGAGCTGCTCAACTCAATTTGCACCTTGGAAGAGAGAAACGGATGAATTATTGATTTCATAATGTCAATGAAGTTGTAGAGAAATGAAACATGACAGATAAAATAGTGATTTACATCATGTTGAAGAAAATTAACCATAGGAAAATAAAACAAAGCGATTTCAAAAATATCTAATGGCTAATCATCTCTCAAACAGAATGCAGCTATCCCCTAAAAAGTTCGACCACCAGTTCCAACTTAGAGTTAGACAACCGATTTTAGTTTGAACCAATAAAACGGGACATCTAACTCGTACAAGAAGAAATACATGCATTCATGCTATGAACTACTCGTGAAAGAAGAGGAAAAGGACGCCGAAAAAGAGAAGTATAATACAGAAATGGAAAATATCGAACATAAGAGGGAAAATGCACACTAAAAAAATCGACATACCTAGTTTTGTTCGCCGCCAAGCTTTTAACAAAACCTGCCCATTGATGTATACCCTACATAGTTTTTATATGCAATTAGCATTCGCCTTGATTTCTTCAAATTAATTGTCCAAATAGACTCTATTAAGGGAATTTAATGTGACAAATCTTCTTTTAACCCATTGGGGAATCAAATTAATTTAATTTGAGTAAAGTACTAAAAACGTTTCTGTTTAACTTTTTTGATTCCCGCAAGATCATTAAGCCGCTTCACCGTTTTCCGAGTATGGACAAGATGATTAAATGATAAATGAACTAAACTTTCTAAAATTTACCATATTATTCACTCCATCTTGTTCCTCAAGAAATAACTGCAATAAAAATGTTCTTGGTTTACATAATATTTTACTTATTGGTGAACTTTTCTTAATTGATTCTCTTTAATTGTATTAAAAATTAGATTGAATCAAAAAGACTAAAACAATTGCCTATAAGGAAATTCTTTCTAGTGATCATCAATGGTTTATCAAATTAAGAACCGAAGGCGGAAAAGATAGATAAGGACTCCATTATAAATAACTCAAAACTTATACTAGAGAAACAAGCAGAAACGGAAGGAATGAAAACTGCCAAACATCCAACTAAGCTCCCTAAACATATAAAAATTCTTTCTAGTGATCATCAGTGGTTTATTAAATTAAGAACTAAAGACGATAGCTATGGGATCTATCATAAATAACTGAAAACTTATACTAGAGAAACAAGCAGAAACAGAAGGAATGAAATTTGCCTAGCATCCAACTAAGCTCCCTGAACATATGGAAACATGATCAGTGCAGATAATGGCTCCACTAAAATAGAAACAAAAGAACACTCAAATACACAAGAAAGTTCAAAGTTTGATCCTGACCATCAAGATCTTAGAGTTCCAATGTATACATGAAGATAAAAAGATACTAGTAAAACACATTTTACTCAAAACACATATGAATGTACAAAAAGATGGAAAAAAGGCAGAGTGATAATGAATGTTACCCTTAAAGAATGTCCAGCCCTGATTAACAGTGATTTTACCAAACTCTTCAATGGCAATGTAGAGCAATTCCTCTGCAATAAAGAAGAATCCTTTTTTCTATCACGGAAAACTAAAGGAAATATTTTAAACAATGGACAAATTGCATAAAATACAAAGACCCAGTGTGCACGGTGCTTCATTTAAAACAAATTAATCAACTTTTCGAGACATGGGGTCTAAAAATGCATTAAAGGAACAATACCCACTGAATCAAAATGAAGAAATCAGCAGAGAATCGGAATAGAAATTAAGTGCTATCAAAATATGATCATATTCAAAACACTCAAGATTACCTAACAAATTAAACGAAAAGGTAACGATCAAGGAAAAATAAAATGTTGCGAAGAAATCAAACCAAAGAAAAATAAGAGCGAAAAGGTCGATCTCAAGAGCCAAGGAACTTGGCCTCTGAAACAACAGAAGATGTTCTTACCTTTGTTACTGTCGCCGATGGTGAAAAACCGATGTGAGGGAATTGATGGTAATAGAGCTTAACAAGGGAATTGATGGAGGAAACTGAGCAACTGATTGGGGAATAATACGATGAACAAAATAGGGCTAGGACTCACTTACAAAATTTGGGGTTTTATAGAAAGTTACAGCGTTTGTAATCCAAACGCTGTTATACTTCTACTCTATCGCTGCGTTTACTTAAAAAATGTCACTACTGTCCAAATATTTAGCGGCGTTTGTGTTTAAAAATACCACTAACGTAAGCCTAAAAATGCCGCTAAAGTTTTATTATATTACGACATTTTTTAAAAAAACACCACTAAAGATTAAATCTATTGCGGTGTTTGTATAAAAACGCCACTAATGTCTAAATATTTAGCGGCGTTTTTGTTTAAAAATGCCACTAACATAACCCTCTATAGCGGCGTGTTCATAAAAATGCCACTAAAGTTCTATTATATTGCGGCGTTTTTTAAAAAAAATGCCACTATAGATTAAATCTACTGCGGCGTTTGTATAAAATCGCGCTAAAGTACTATCTATATCAGCGTTTGTTGTAAACACCACTATAGATTAACCATATTGCGGTGTTTATATAAAAATGCCACTAAATCATTATCCTTGTAACGGTGTATTTTGGAAAAACGCCATTATGGATGAACCTATTGCGGCGGTTTTTGATACAAACGCCGCAAAAAGTCAGGTCTACGTCGGCATTTTCAAACGCCGCTAATTACCTTTATTTATATAAGATTAATTGATTTTAAATATTTTATTTCTTCTCTACATAAACTTAATTTACTATCATATAGCTTAATGTAATTAACAACAACCATATATTTTAATTAAGACACACATTATGCATACAATTACTTAACAAAAAAATACATTAAAATTTAGAAACATTAAAGTTATGCATAAACAGTCTTCACCATATTGTTCACTAGAATTTAGTCTTCATTGCTCCTTCGTGGGGAAAGGACGTAAGAAAGTTGTTTTCCTTGTTTGACGACACATCGCTAAGTTTTTCTCCATGAAAACTCTATATGGAGAAACTCTTCATCCATTTCACCAAATAAATCCCCTACCTCCGGTTCACCAAGAAGACTCCTTGCATGCTTCAGTGCTTCACTTGAAACAGATAACGACCTTCCACCTAAAATATGAAACTTGATTGGAGGTGGCTTGGGAACAGAATCAAACATTAAAAAAATTTAATTAGATGATAGAAAGGTTTACTTGGAGTATCAGTAGAGGCAACGTCGTCTTCATTAAGGATAGATATTGCTTTTGCAATTGAAGATTCTTTCAACGCCACAGAGTTACCAAATTTGGTTATAAACATCGGGTATTTATCAACTCCTCTATCATCGTTCTCAATAAGCTTTGAACATCCTACATGTCTGCGATCTATGAAATTTTAGATTAAAAAAAATATAGCGCCACAAACTTTCAGCGATTAATTATTACCTTCAAATAGGAGATCGAACATGGAAGGGTGTTTTGCAATAGGAGGGCCTTTCGGGTCATCATCGAGTTTCGACGGCAAGTTCGAACTAATAGCCTCCCAACAATAATTTGATCCATCGTTAGAGCAAAGACGCCACGTGGACATTCCGACGATAATTTCTCTTACTGAATGCAACACCTGCTCTTTTTACCACAACCATTTGTTCATGTTTTCAAAAGCTATCATTCTTCTATTCGAAAGCAAAAAAACATTTCTCCCAATTAGCAGTAAACCAGTAAAACAATATATATAGATATTCTTTTCCTATTCGAAAGCTAATATTTTTCTCCATTACGTTAGCTTTCTGGGTTTTCCCCATTTTCATAATACCAATAAAAAATAAATGAAAAAGATCAGTAGTGAGAGCATGGATCAAACCGTGTAATCGTGAGATAACTGTTCGCCGGTGAGAGGGCCGATTTGGTTGCCAGATAGAAGACGACGTCGCCTGGAATCGTGTGAGGGCGTTGTTGTACCAGAGAAATCCCTTTTAGGGAAAGAGAGTTGAAATGATTTTAGGGATTGAGTAGTAAAGAATGGTAGAGCATATATTGACCCTTTAGCGGTGTTTTTTAAAAAAATGCCACTGTAGTAAACATTTTTATGGCATTTTTTGCACAAATGCCGCTATAAACAACCCTATTGTGGTGTTTGTTTGATAAACACCACTAAATTACTTCTCTATAGGATCGTTTGTTGGACAAGCGCCACTATAAACAACCTTGTTGCGGCGTTTGTTTAAAAACACCACTTTAAACAACCCTGTTGCAGCATTTGTTTAAAAATACCGCTAAATTACAACTCTATTATGGCATTTTTTGCACAAACGCCGCTATAAACAAATCTGTTTCGACGTTTGAGCTATAAACGCCGCTACATTTCCACTCTATTGCGGCGTTTGTTGAAAAAAACACCGCTAAAGTATCATTTTATGGTGTTTGGATTATAAACGCCGCTACATGCTTAAATTTTGTGGCATTTACCCTGAAAACGCCGCTAAAAACGCCACTACAGAACACTTTTGCTGTAGTGAGTCTAGTTTCTAAGGGTACAAAAAAAATAATTTTGAAGTACCTAGATTAATACAGAATAATATTTCTTTGAGGGGAGTGCAAACTGCCGGAATATGAACTTGAGGTAAATTATGCATTTCATGATACTCTTATGTTAAATACTATTTTGAAATGAGCCAACTCTATTATCTTAGCATGATAATTATGACATTTAGTATATGATGAATTTATGAGAATTTTATGGAAATGTTGTTTAGAGGATGAATTCATGTTTTGAATGTGATTTGGATAAATTATGGAAAAATTATACAAGGCCTAGAAATGATGTATGAGTGATTCTACATGCTTAAAATATGATCTGGATCAATTTGGAATATTATGATAGTATAGGGACTTAATAATATAAATTGAGAAATATGGATATTAATGTGCAATTATTTAATAATTGATGTATTATGTTGAAATTGAATGTTGTAGTGCTAAATGTTATATTTGGATGATAAATTAGGTCAAATTGAAAACTTGTGAAATTATAAGGATTTATTCTTGAATGATAAAGTTTAGGAATTTAAAAGTTAGAATGTTGAATTTGATGTTAGAATGTGAAATTGGAAATTTGGGGACAAAATCATAAATTATGAAAAAGGTAGGGATTTAAGTTAAAATTATGTAATTCTTGATGTATTATGTTTTAATTAAATGCTGGAAATTTTGATGATGTTAATTGAAGCTTGAATTGAAGTTAAATTTGTAAAATTGTTAAGATTAAGGACTAAATTACATATTGTATACGTTGTTAGTATGAAACATACAATTGTATAAGTTAATGAGTAGAAATTGAATATGTTGTTGGAATGTTTGAATTTGTTTTATGATGCTTGAGTTTAGGATTAAATGGCAAAAAGGACTTTATTGAATAAAATAGAAAATTTGAGATGAGATTTTAAAAGAATTTATCATTTGGTTAAAATTATGCTATTATGGATTTATAATCGAATTTGGAAGGTTGTTATTGTGTAAGGGCTAAATTAAAAAAATGGAAAAAGGGTAGGAACTTAAATGGCAAATGTATAATTGTTTAAGTACTATATTGAAGTTGATTATAAATTAATTGGAACATATTTGGTAGAATGTAGAAGTTAAAATACTAAATGGTGAATATGAAGAAATTATGGATTAAAGCTTAAATTTAGTATGAGATGATATGTGAAGTTTAAATAAATAAATTTTAGGACTTGGGAGGTTAATTTGGTAAAATCAATTTAGTTTTTGATTTGGTAAAGAATTTAATATCAAATATACGTAAATGATATTTTTAGATTATTTATATGAATATGAATTTATTATATTAGTTAAAGTATTAATACATGATTAAATAGTATATGATTTTGATAATCTTCCTATAAATGTTTTATATGAAAAATGATATAAGATTTAAATAAAAGCCTAATGTATAAGACTTGAGAGTCAGTGATACATGAGATGGAGTCGTTCTGATTCTGATCTCGTACATTCCTGTACAATATAATTACCAAATACATTATGTATTCGAGATCATAGGTACATTGTTGTTGTGTTCTACAGTACCTGTACATTCACAAGGCACTGAATGTGATGCATTTACGGTGTAATCACAGGACACTAGATGTGTCGCACCTGTGGTTCAATAACAACGCACTAAATGTGTCATACAATTATAGATTACAAGCACCTATGCTACATATAGGGCACTAGTGTGCCATATAGTTACTGGCAATAATACTGCATACCGAATAGAGCACTCGTTTCTAACTCGCGATTAAACATTGGGTTATAAAAATGAAACTAAAAGAAATAATACAGTAAAAATATAACAATATAGTAAAATATATAGTACAATAAAAGATATAGAACAGTAAAAGTATTAGTAAAAGAAACAATACAATAAAAGAAATAGTAAGGTAAAAGAAAATAGTATAGTGAAAGGAACAATACAGAAAATAGGAATAGTACAAGAAAGAAATAGTACAAAAAATAAAAATATTAGTTTAATTATTATATTTTATAGTAAAATTTAGATAAAGTTCAATTAATCACTGAACAATTATAGATGAAAAGTTGAATAATAAATTATTCGTATATGAAATGATTTGTATAAATCTTAAAGGGTTTTATATTATACAATTTTGGTACAAAAATGTATATGTTACATAATATTGTTATACGATATGAAAGGTATGAGTTAAATATGAAAGTAGATTTTATGATTATTAATAGTTTCTTTAAATATGTTTGATTGGAACGAAGAAGATCTAATAAATGGACCATGAGATAAAAATGTTGAGATTAATAACCGACAACCTTCATAGTAAGATTCAATTTTAATTGATATTTTCCAAAATTATACAATGGTTGCTTAATCTAAATTTTGGATTAAATTGAGGGTAAATCATATGTACTTAATGTGAAACTATAATAATAGCTGTTGTTAGCAGGTGGTCGTGTGACGGTAAACAACGATTACAACGAATATGTTTTAAATAAATTTAATTATATACGTTACAAATGTTGTTTACATGATATTATAAAAAAGAGATTATAATAGTTTTAGTAAAATATGCAATAACATAGTATGAGAAAATGTAATAAAGAGAGATGAAAGTATGATAAGTTGCTAAATAATCATATATGGATATAGTAATAAATTATGCTATAAAGATTAATTGGGTGATACTTAGATTAAGCAATTTTAATTGTGATGTGAAACTGTATTAAACCACTTAGTTACTGCCTGAAATAGGATATGCACGATAAGTTTAAGTATTACATGAAGGCATTATGTGATAAAATGGTTTTATAGAAATTGATAAATTTGTAATTTTATAAGAAACAAAATTTTACAACTTTCGAACAATATATGTTATGTAGAAATAGTGTGACATCCTTAACTTATATTTGGGTACAGATGCGGGTTAAGGGTGCTATAGATCTTATGAGACACAGGGTTCCTCCTCTATGATATACATTATGGCTATGTGAGGACTAGGAAATCATTCAACAACTTAGTGAGAATTTCATAGATGTTATGTGACATCGAGTTCCCTCAGTTAACTAGTGATGACCATGTGAGGCCAGATACTAGTCAATATTGCATTTAGATATTGCACAACCGAGTTAACGTTGCATTCAGATAATGCACACAAGTGTTAGTGTTGTATTTAAATGATGTGTAGTAGTTACATTCATTAGGGTTAGAGACCCTTTAGAGGTGTTCTCTTGGCGAGGCCCTTAGTAGAGGATTAAGGGAAGTGTGAGACCCTACTTCAATGATAGAATAGTTGAACCCTAGGTATGTAGCACTTAATTAAGATCATGGATGCACTTACTACTTAGTACCATATCTTTAGCATGCTTGTGTTTGTGAGACTCATAATATTGCTCTAGATTATCGATTATACTACTAGGCTTTGTAAGCTCAGCGTTTAAATGTTTTATGTTCGTAGGTTATTAGCTTGAGTAGTTCGAGGAAAACTGTCACAACATGACTTTCAGCATCTCTTTTTGAGTACTATATTGTAGCTTTAGTGGACATATGTATTCATAGAACCTTACTCATGTATTCACTTTTGTAACTATGAATTTGTATTATTTTGATTTAAACTATGTGTCACAGTGCTCTGATTTATAAAATGTTTTTGTAACAATTATTTACGTTTATTCTTGATATCATATTGTGTTTTAAAATGAAGATGAATAGGTTTTGAAAAATTAGGGTTGTCTCGGCGGCCCAATGTGACACTTTAGGCCAATTCGAGTTTAGGGTGTTACATTTAGTGGTATCAGAATGTCATGTTGATTTGGTCCTAGGACCTAGTGGTTAGTTTTAGTAAGGTGTTAATAAATACATTCCCATAGGTACTGAAAGTACTTGTATAAATTTAGAATCCTGATGGTGCTTCATTTCTTAATTTGTGTTGAAGATTTTTGCGATGGACGATAGTTCTGAGCTTGGTCTTGAGAATAGGATGGTAAGCCGAGCCTTCATCATGACTACATTAGTGGGGAGTTCCTACCTAAGGCATAGGATCATGGGATCCTGTTAGGTGTGAGAGTCGTAGAGGTGACATTCTTTAGAGGTTTGACCTTCACTTTTGGAGAGATAGTAGACGTCATTCCTATAGCACAAACTGCTCAGCCAATTACCCAAAGTACGTTAGTACGTTAGAGTCTCTAGTAGAAAGACTAAAGAGGTACAAGACAATCAACTTCTTCAATTCAAATGATGATGATATGATTTTGGCCGATCAATAGTTGAGGGAAATCATGAGGACTTTGAGGCAACTCCACCTTACTCTTGAGGGTAAGTTAGAGTGCATCACTGTTTTTCTCAAGAGTGATGCTATCGACTGGTGGGAGATTGTAGAGATGTCTCTACAGCTATAGGTGCCTATGTGGGATCAGTTCTTGAGCGAGTTTAGAGATAAGTATATCAATGAGGCACACATAGATGGGTTAAGGATATAATTCTCTCAGCTAGTTAAGGAAGATTACTCAGTGTACGAGTACGAGAGAGATTTCCTTTCGTTGAGTCGTTATGCTCCATAATTGGTTGCTATTGAGTCCTTGAGGTCCAAGAGGTTCCTTGAGACACTTCATATTGATATCCATGCACAATGGAGGCAGACCCGCGTAGGGTATTTTCAAAGTTGTTATGACAAGCTAAGGCTGTAAAGAAGGTGCAAAGTTTGAGTAAAAGTCTTTCAGGTGAATCAGACTGTCCAAGTATGAGGGCATATGTATTAGTAGATCTACCACAGTTAGTGGTAGAGAGGACCAGGGGTATGTGTGAGTAGAGAAGAGTGACATCATCTTTTTTCACTCTAGTCGAGTCAGAAGTCAGATGTAGGTTATTGTAAAAGATCGTCAACTTCTTCGTCTGTGGTGAGCTTTGGAGGCTCTAACAAAGTCTTAAATTATCCAGAGTGTAAGCATTGTGGAAAAAATAATCGAGGAAAGTGATTTAAACTCCCTAGGACGTGTTATATATATGATACCTTAGCGCATATAGTAAGGGATTGCCCTAGTTTGGATGGTCATGTTTTCGCTCGATTGAGGGAGGTGATCTCAGTAGCTCAGCATGATAGAGAGCCTACCTAGAGAGATGCTAGTTTCATGCTCAGGAAGGAGAGTAGAGGAGTGGGTCGACATGTTCTCGATTTGAATGTGCGCGTTCCAACTTGTTAGATCGCAGAGAGACAAAGTCAGGACATTGATGTCACAGATAAGATGTCATGTATGTTTTCAGCTATCTCAAGTTTTCATATTGCTTTAGTATACGTAAGTGCGTGCATTCTTTTATGGTGTCAAACAAAATAGGTAGGAAAAATATTCATGTAGAGGATCCAGACGCGAGTATCCAAGTTCCTAGTTGGTGAGCCTTAGAATAATAGACAAAGTTTACCTTAAATATTCTTTGAGAGCTTGTGTCAGACTTAGTAGTCGACCTAAGGAAAGTTGTTAGCACAAGTGTTGTTTTGAACTTAGGATTGTGGGTCTAAAGATAATAGAACATGTGGTTGTTCCTTTTTGAGTTGAAGGTTAACTTTGAACCGCAAAATCCTCCACTCTTATGTGTCCCCTAAGGGAATATCTGTGTGGATTGTCAAGTTAGATATGGGAATTTAAGGATGTTTTACATTGTCTGTAGAGAGTTTGTTGGTTAACCTACAAAGATTTAGTGATACCAAGTTAAGCGTTAGAGATAAGTATCTCCATGAGAGTATTAAGAATACTCAGGTTACTCTTACCATTATAGCGATCACCTTGTTGTCAGAAATATCAGGATATATCTCAGCTAGTTCCAAGGAACTTTAGTTGCTAACCGGGTGCAGATGTCTTAAATACTCATGAGAAGTAGTTAGTAAGGTTATATTCCGATGTAGTAGTTTTGAAATTCCAACCTAAGTACTAAGGGTATTATAGTTAAGATAGTGAGTTACGAGTCTCGAGGTATAGAGAACCCTTTGATTTCGTCATGTTGTTTTATGTATAAATAGTAATGTCTTCGTGTTGATATATGAGCGCGAGTTATATAGAACACATAGTAGTCTTTAGCATCGTTTTATACCGCAGATTTTAATGTCTTAGGCTAAAGGAGATCAAGTATGTTAAGCATTGTTTGACTAGCGTTATCCGTTATCGAATAAATCAATGGTGGTAAACGATAGAGAGTGCAAGATGTAAAGTCTAAAAATCCTTAAGTTAGAGTATGGTTGCGTGAGATCTCCGCTTTGTGAGATGTGCTCTCCAGGAAAGCTAGATGTTATTTTTGCTCGGCAAGTGGCCAATTTCTAGTTGTGAGCACCTTAGATGCACGATCAGGTGAATAACGCATATGTAAACAACAAGGAAAATGAGAAATAGTCAAGTAGCGTAGATGAGTATTGAATCAGAGTTACACAACAGAAGCGTAGAGATTGATGTTAAGAAGTCGAGAATCACCATCGTATCTTTGGTAGTCAACATTGAGACCATTTTTGAAAAGTTCCCGTAAGACCTCAACCTGTAACATGACAAGTTACCAAAGTTCAACAAGTATTATATATTTATAGAATTGTGTAGTATGTCAACTCAGCTTAGTAGAATTAGCTAGTGAAATAGGTCAACAACAATAATTTGAAACGGGGAGTAGCTTTGTCCTTATGAAACGTTACGAACTTTCAGTGTTAGATAACAAGATTGAGATTATCTACCCTTAGACCTCTCAAAGTTTGGTTAAGGTTCGACATTGGTAGCACGCTTAGAAAATCATAGATTGATTTTACGAGTTTCGAGTTGTATGTCATGTTTTGAGAACTTCTTCCTTGAAGATCAGACTTGATAAACGTCTAGGTGCTCTGAGATTTTTAAGTGTTATACCTAAGAATGGGTCGTTGTCCAATTCAAGTAAATTTTAAGGATGTAATATTTTTAAGGAGGGGAGTGATGTAACACCCCAAATTCTGGGCTAGTGGTTTTAGGTTTACCCGAGAGGCATGTGGACCCTGTGAATTTCATAATTTAAGTCATTGGGCTTTATTGGGTTGTAATTGGGCTCAATTAGCCATAAAAGGGGAATTTTGAATTGTAGAAATATGAAAATGAGTAAAAGTGTAATTAACCCATTTAAAAAAAGATTAAAGATTTTATATCTCCATTCATCTTCTTCTCTTCACGTTCTTCATTATCACTTCTCTTCCTCATTTTGTTTCTCTCCAAGTGTCATAGTTAAGGGTAAGTTCATTGAGCCATTTCCTACTTATTTTAAGCTTCATTTTCATTTCTAATACCTCTAACAACATCATTCTAACAATTCAAGTCTTGGGCTATTCCTAGCTAAAGAAAAAGTGGGTTATTCATCTAAATCACAAAAGAAAGGGGTGTGGCTAAGCTAGGAGCTTTATTTCGGGATTTAAACATCAAGAATTGTATTTATAATCCTTTGAGTTATGGCTTTTATATGCATGATAATTTGTTAAGATTTTGGTATTTGAGTATTTTTTTAATACTTGATTTATACCATGGGTAACGAATTGGATGTAAAACAAATGTTTTTAGGGCACTTTAAGACCTTAAGTAACTTGCTAAAGTTTTAGCACATGATTAGAAACCAAACTAAGTTATTTGTGATGATTTTTGGGTGTTTCTCAAGCTTAAATAAGATAATTCTAGATTCGAGTCGATACTGGATGAACAATATCAATACTTGATGATTTGGGACAAAAATTAAGGATTTCCAGCCGAGAGTATTGATACAACTGTGGAAAATATCAATACTTACCCTATAATATCAATACTTAGGGTATAGAGTATAGATACTCGGCTACATTTTTAGCAATAAAAGCCATTTTTGGTACCGATACTCATTGGGGTATTGATACTTGACCTTAGAGTATCGATATTGCAAGTAGGGCATCAATACTACTCATTTTGGATGGTTAGATTTGACATATTTAAGGTCTGTAAGAGCTAATGATGGTCTATAATGGTAGAACTTAGTTTGCGGGAACTTAAATGGCCAAAAGAGTCTAGAAACACTCTTAGGAATGAGTTACAACCACAGTAATCATAGTAGGGGTAATGCGTCCAAGTATCTTCGATTGAGCACTTGGCGAATACTTAAAAATGAAAGACTATTACGGAGGATGTATTAGTAAGCGGCATGATAAAATAATTATATTACGGAATAGCGGAGTTGTGTACTAAAATGATGTCAGCGAATTGTGAACATACGGTTATCTCTCTAATTCAAGGATGAATTGAGGGAAAACATGGTAAGAGTGAACAAAGTATCGTTACCCAGTAATGAACCAGAGTCAGGTATCAGACTACTTAGTGTTATAGACAGAGAATAACGAATAGAGTAATCGTCGTCAAATCATGAAACACATAGAAACTTCTCTAGATACAGAGAATGACTAAAACACCCTTAAGTAATGAATGAACATAATATAGTCGTTTAATAAACTAGAAGAAGTAACAGACTAATAAACATTCACATAACTTTCTAGATGAAGAACGAGTGAGATAGCAACTAGTGAAGGGTTGACCTCACTTTAGTGTGAGGAACTGTATCAATGTGTAGTTAGGTTACCTTAGTTGCTCTAGTGGGGCATCTTCAGTGCGCAAGGCACTTGAGGGGCTAACTAGGGCATGAGGCCAGAACAATCACGAGGAGTGGGTTAGCAATGTCATTGTTATGTGGCCTTTGGGCCCTTATATATGCATGTATAGTTGCATTAGATCAGTACATCAGATACATTCAGAGCTTGGCTTGGCAGCAGTGTGAGACCAAATCAATGCTACAGTTGAGCTGGAATTGTACCGATACTATGTGACACCGGGTTTCCTTTCCATGATGTATCTGATGGCTATGTGAAGACCATGAGATCATTCAAAAACTTAGTGGGAGTTTCACCGATGTTATATGACACCGAGTTCCCTCAGTTAACTAGTGTTTGATGGTTATGTGAGACCAAATACTAGTCAGTGTTGCACTTAGATAATTCACAACAGAGTCAGCGTTGCATTCAGATAATGTAATGAGTGTTATTGTTGAATTTAGATGATGCGTATCAGTTACAATCATTATGCTTAGAGATCCTTCAGAGGTGTTCTCATGGAGAGGCCCTTAGTAGAGGATTAAGGAAAGTGCGAGACCCCTACTTCAGTGATAGAATAATTGAGCCCTAGGTAGGTAACACTTGATTAAGATCATGGATGCACCTACTACTTAGTTTCATGTCTTTAGCATTCTTGTGTTTATAAGACTCATAATGTTTCTCTAGATTAGCGATTATACTGTTGGACTTTGTAAGCTAAACGTTAGGATGTTTTCCGTTCACAGGTTATTAGCTTAAGCAGTTCGAGGAGCACTGTCGCAGTAGGACTTCCAGCATCTCATTTTGAGTATTGTATTGTAGCTTTAGTGGGCATATGTATTTATAGAACCTTACTCATGTATTCAAATTTGTAACTCTGAGTTTGTACTATTTTGATTTAAACTATGTGTCACGGAGCTCTGGCTTATAAAATGTTTTTATAACAGATATTTATGTTTATTTTTTATACCATAATATATTTTGAAATGAAAATGAACAAGTTTTGAAAAATCAGGGGTTGCCTTGATGACCCAATGTGACACTTTAGGCTCATTCGAGTGTAGGGTGTTACAGTCATATTCATTTGTAACATAAATTTAACCAGAAATTTTACATAGATAATGATAAAAGATTTTTGAACCTTTTAAGATTAGAGAGGAAACTAGATAAGGAATTTTGTAAATTTAAATGTTAATATTTTTAAAAAAATTAATTTAATTTTATTTAAGATAATTATATCATTAAAAATGGAAATAACTATTTAAGAGTGCTATGGATTTTCTAATGTCATTATAAAATTAAAACTACTAGATTATTTTATCTCAAATTAAGTTATAGGAATTACCTCTTAAAGGTTAATATGAAGTAAAATCATTACTAAACATCAAACAAAAAATTAAATGTGGTCGTGTCTCCCGTATAAATAGGAAACTCTTTTAATTTTACATTTTCTTTAAGATCGTTTGATTGAAGAAAATCAAAAACGGAGATTAACTTTTATTTTTTTAGTGAATATCTTCTTATTTTTTACTGTCAATCTCAATCATTAATTTCTCTCATCTAACAATCTTAAAAAATGTAAAATTAAAAGAGTTTTATCTAATGTAATTTAATCATATATATATATATATATATGATTAAATTCGACATGCAAACCTAGAATTCAAATAGAGTACCTTATGATTAAGAACAATGAAGTTGGAACTAGAAGTAAATATATTAATATTAAGTATTTAACCATATAAAAAAACAAGGGTTATAAAAAATTGATCATTGAGCATATTAATATTGAATATATCAACATTAAGCACATGAACGGATCCACATTATAGGTGAGAGGGACAATAATCCCCAATTTTAATAATCTAATTTTTTTAAGTTATACGAACCAAGCAATCTCGGTAGTAAAGAAATTATTTATTCTTAAGATTTCGAGTTCGGACAACATAAATTCCATAGGTATGAATGTTTAATGAAAAAAATGTTGAAAGTTATCTTTAAACATATAATACTTTGTACGGTTGTACTTACCCCAAATTAATAAAAAATAAAAAAAATTATCTTTTAAATCATTTAGTTTTAAAATTATTATAATTAAATTTTCGATCCTCTCAAAAAATTTTGGTATAATTATTTTTAGAATATTTTTAGTTTTAAAATTAATGGAATTAAGCTTTGACCTCAAATTTGTTTAATTAATTACTTTTTAAGACATTTAAATTTTAAAATTGGTTAAATTAAACTCTTAATCTTTATGATTTAATTACTTTTCAGGATCATATTTATTTTAAGGGTAAACTACGTATTTAATACATAAACTATCAGTTTTGTTCTGTTTTAGTACCTAAACTTTAAATTTTTTTAAAATCATTCATAACCTTTAGTTTTCATTTCATTTTAGTACATCGCCGTTAAAAGCTTAACGTGTTTAGTACCTAAACTATCATGTTTGATCCGTTTTAGTATCTAAACTTTCAATTTTTTAAAATTTAACATTAAATTGCGAACGGGTATTAAAATGAAACAAAAGCCAAAAACTAAAGTTTTTAACAGTGGAATACTAAAATAAAACAAAAACTTAACTTTAGGTATGATTTTGAAAAAAAATAAAAATTTATATATTAAAATTGACCAAAATTGATAATTAAATTTGTATTTTACCTTTATTTTATTTATTTGATTATTTTGATAATTGTTTCTAAAATCTAAACTTAAAATAAGCCTTATATTTATCTATTAAGTAAAAATATTTAAATATGATATATGAAAAATATTAATCCTAGTAAATAACTCTAGTATTTCGAAATGTGCAGAACAATTGTGATCTTTGAATTGTGAGTAAACAAAATATATTAGATATGTGAAATCAGGTAATCGTTAGGTTTCAATCAGATCTTATCAGGTCATGTTAAATTAGATAAATGTGGTATTATGTTAATTTGATGGTTCGACTTGGATTAAGTTAGATCCAGGTTAAATTAGTTCGGTCATTTTTAGATTGATTTGAAATCAGATCTGGTTCAGGTTCGAATCTGGTTAATTTCAATTCGGGTCAATGCCAATTCAGGTCCAAATCAATTAAATATCAAGTTAATTCAGGTTCGGATGGACTTCAGGTCAGATCTCGTTCAAATTGGGTCACATCATTGATATACAAAATTCAAATCAAATCTTACCAGGTATGAATTTACTTCAGATTGAGTCATTTTTGGGTTAATTACTTTTCGCCTTTCATGAACGATGATTTGTAATTTGGTAATTGTATATGATTTTGAGTAAATTAACAAAATATAAATGATTATAAATAAATTAAACAACACGTATGAATAAGGGATCAAATCGAAATAATTATAAAATATTAAGTTGAAAGTAATCTAAAAATAGACTAAATTGAATCCATTTAAAAAGTTGGTGAACAAAAGTTTACTAATGTTTGGAGATTATGATATAATTTATAGAGTTTTAAATGAAGTTTATTATGTGATTTATTGGGTTTGAAGTAAATTATAAAAATATAAATAAGTATGGGCCAATTATATATATAAATATAATTTTAAGCACTAAATTGAACAAATATGAAATCACAAGTTAATATTTAAATAAATTAAACAACACACACAAGTGCATGATGTTTGTACATAAGTGCATATAAGTCTATATATAAGTCTATATATGTATAATGTATGTATGATGCATGTATATATATATACATTTAAGTATGGTGCATGTATATATATATATATATATATGATTTATTTTAAAAAATAAAAGTAAAAATAATAAAAATTATTATTATTAAAAAAATTCATCTAAAGCTCCCATTTAAACACACACACATACATACATACAAGTGCATGATGTTTGTACATAAGTGCATATAAGTCTATATATAAGTATATATATGTATAATGCATGTATGATACATGTATATATATATATACATTTAAGTATGGTGCATGTATATATATATATATGATTTATTTTTAAAAAATAAAAGTAAAAATAATAAAAATTATTATTATTAAAAAAATCATCTAAAGCTCCCATTTAATTAGCTTTGGTTTACATGCATTGTCAACTTAGCAAATCCTTAAAACTATCAACACCATAAATGAAAGGGCCACATCTCCTTTATTCTTCTCCAAAACTGACGATAAAGTGATGAAACTAGGGAGAAAAATTTCAACCTTTAAAAATAAAAAACAAAGTTGACTACAAATGGGCTTTTAGGATTTTTTAGATTATAAATATTTAATTTAATTTTATATAATGTAATAAAATCATATTCAATAAATAAATTATTTAATGAAATTAATTTAATGATTATAATTAATTATATAATATAAGAATTATAATTAATATAAAATCTAAATTTATTAATTTAATTATTATAGCTAACAAGTTATTTTGACTTTTAAAAAATAATTATATTAATTTAGTTTATTATAAATACAAAATCCCACAACTTCATCAAAATTTCATCAATTTTTACTTATAAGTAAGGTAAATATCATATCAGTTCAATAACAAGTCGGATCATTTATAGGTTGAGTCAATTACAAGTCAGATTCATAATAGGTCAGGTTGATAACAGGTCGGGTAATGTCAGTTATTTACCAGGTTAATCTCGAGTTCAAGTTCATATTAGTCGGATGCATGTTGGGTTCAGTTATCATATTATCGATTCAATTCATGTTTAAGTCATTTTCAGATCGGGTCAAGGTCGGATTCAGATCCACAATTTCCATATCCAAATTGAGTTCAGGTCAATACTAATTCGGACTCGAATCAATTTCAGATCACTACCATCTCAGGTTGGATCAGCTTTTTACGTCCTAAACTATATCAAAAGTGACTGTCAGGGTTTGGATCCGTATATGATATTAGTTATGAATGATGTGAGTTTCTCTAGAATTTTTGTGCCTGGTGAGTGACTGTCAGGGGTTGTTGAATTTAAAGGTTTTGGTCCTCAGGTTTGTGTCGTGGTATTTAGAGGAGCTAGAGTGGTTAGTGCAAGGATTGTATTTAGGTCGTTTTCATTGTTAGTCTGATTTGTTGCGGCTCAAGTTTTATTAGTTGTTTAGTTGTTCTCTGGTGGAGTATTTCATTTCTACGTTTTCTGTTTGGTTGGTGTGGTAGTTCAGTGGCCTGTGCTTTGGTGGGTGGTGTCGCTCCGTTGCTTAGATGATCTGCCGTTTTGATTGTGTGTTGTTGCTGCAGTTTTTGTGTGTGTTTGTTTTGGATTGTTTTAAGCTCTTGGGTGTTGCTTTAGATTCTGTTCTAAGTCCGCTCCTGTGTTGGTGTTTTGCATTGTGTATTCTTTGTTGGCTCTCCGGCCGGTGGTGGAGCGGTGAATACAATAGTGGACGGTGATGAGATGTTTTATAGGATGCATGAGGGTTCTGATGCAGATGCTGGTCTCGAGGTAAACTATTTTGAAGAAAGTTTCATTGAAGCACTAAATAAAAGAAAGTGAAGTGGTGCCCTGTAAAGTTGTTATACGCATGCGATTCCTGTTGTGGAAATGAGGAGATTGTCGGTGATATTTTATTTGTCGTGCCTATAGTTTCATATGACGTGTCCATTAGTTGAAGTTTCAGCTCTTTTAGGCAGAGTGGTGGGTATCGGGTTGAAGTATCTTAGGTTAAACATTGTGTAAATTCCTTCTTTTTTTTGAAGGAGTTATTTATTCTATCGTGGGCAAATTAGAGACTGGTGGTTGCAATATTTCTTCTCTTATGAATGGTTGTTAGGCCATTTGTTGAATTATTTCCCTAATACATAGTAGAAGTAGAGTACAAAGGGTAGATGGGAAAGGTTTTTGGGGGTTGTTTCCTTTGGAGTTTCAGAAAATGTGTTTCCAGTTCTTTGTGTTGCATTCGTTCTTGTACGGGTGCTGTTGCTATTTCGAGGTCTGGGCATTATTCCTTTGGCTGATGATTGATTCCAGTAGTGAAAGATGTTGGGTGTAAACTGAAAGCAACCGTTCGTGGTGCCTACTCCTATACTACGCTGCTATGTTTTAGTTGAATTGGTTTGCTGGGTGGCCTGGTGAAGTTATTGTTATTAGTGCATTGTATTCGGTTCAAGCTATGGATGCTGTTGATGTTTCGTTAGAGGTGTTGGTCCATTTTATAGGTTCTGCATTTTGTGTTCCCTATTTCTTGTATTGGTTTGTCTGGGTTGGCTTATTTTCGAACTGCCGAGGGATTGTTGTAGGGATGGGGATGGATTGTGTGATGTATGTTTCTGTGTTTGTTGATCTTACCACCTCAAGGTACACTCTTTTTCCTCCATTTAGGATTAAGGAGGTTTTTTAATGAGGTCCTTGAGGTGGTTTACTTTGTATTCTTTTTTAATACAAAGTACCATCTTTCAAAAAAAAAAACTATATCAAAAGTCAGAAATAATGAGTGCACAAATTATATCACAACAATATTCAGACACGTGAAAATTTGATTAGTTTTGGGTAGCTTTCTGTTTGTGTTTAGTGTTCACTCGCAGGTGCATGTGCATTTTTTCTATTCGCAACCTACCATCCCCCATGAATTTAAGAAAACAGCAGCAAAGTAAAAGTGTTTGATTGCCTTAATCAGCTTCAGTAGATGCAAAAGAATGGTGACTGTCAGGATGGATCGAGAGAGTGATAGGGTAAGGATATATGTATTTTTTATCAATGATCTAATTTCGCATCTCATAAATTTTTAATATAAATTTCTAATTTCGTATTCTTAACATAAATTCATGCGGCTCGATTGAATATGTTAGCTGCGCTTGTGTGATTATTATCTCATCTACCCTCTAACGATTTCTAGCTATCTGCAAATTGAGCATCATTTCCGGGCAAAATCCATTGAACAAATCCATTTCCAGGCTACTTGGATTTTTGACTGACCAACGTTGATCAGACATTTCAACCACACTAGTTCATGAATCAAAGTTTGTTGATCAGACATTAAAGGGTATTTACTCCAGCATACTGCTTCTTAAGTTGTTATTATTCAGATAATATTCCAACTAAATTATTGAGTCAATTCCTAATTTCAAGCAACTAATACCTTTACTTAAGTTTATTGTTGCATGTGGCGACTTGAAACCTTCTACTGAAATTAATTTTATATTTCGAATTCATTTTTGCACAGCAAATTTTACCACATCACCCAAGTAACCCCGCTTGAAACCTTTCGTTTATGTTTTCTTTCAAGTTTATAGTATTAGTTATATTAAAATTGGTACATATATTAAAATTTGAATCTTAATATTTATTTTAAAGTTGGTATATATATATATATATATAAAGCTTTACAAATATGATATAAATATAACTAAATTTAAAATCTAATATAAACAATTTTGTAAAACAATAAATTAGGTTTTCATTAAATAAAAAATAATGTACAACAAAGGCAATGCAATCTCAACATGAAGAAAGAAGGACATTCCCTTAAATACATGTTTCATTTTCTAATAAGAAAAAATAAATAGCAAGTATCAATATGCTCCATGCCTCTATTTAAAACTAAACGTAAAATTAATGTAGGCGTGGAGATTAAGAGAACCAATATGATAAATTATTTCGTGAACGGTTTTGAGTGTATCGATAATCTATTGCAAAACAAGATTGTAACAATATGATACCGTCAACCTTTCCTGATCATAAGGTACGTCGTGATAAATATAATGTAACGCCAAATTATCATGCCGATATACAAAATCATGTCATAAAAGTAGACGAACAATCGTGTTATAAAAGCAAATAAAACTAAATGTTTTCATAAAAAGAAAGAAATCAAAATTACCAATTTCAGATAAATATATTATAATAAAATAATTATAATAAGCTAATTTATGATGCCATTAATGGATGACATTCGTAAGGCCAGTGAATTCGATTTGGAATTGAAGGAAATCCGAGAAAGAATCATGCAAGGAAATGGTTCCTACCAAGATTATATGGAACAAGGAGGAATTGTGTTGTTTAAAGGACTTGTTTTGGTTCCCAATGAACATACTCTTCGTTCCTTAATATTGAGAGAGTTCCACAGCTAAAAAATTGGAGGACATGCAGGCATACTTCACACGTTTCAACGAGTTCCGGTAAACTTTTATTGGAAAACAATGAGACAAGAGGTGAGGAAATTTGTAGCTGAATGTCAAGTTTGTCACCGAATGAAGTGTTAGAGTTTGATGCCAGTTGGGTTATTACAACCGCTGCCCATTCCGAATCAAGTGTTTGAAGATATAGCATTAGATTTTATAGTCGAGTTGCCTAAATCTAGTGGAAAAGAAGTGATCTTGGTTGTGGTGGATAGACTCACCAAATACGAGCATTTATTTGCTCTACCTCGACAATTTGATAGTCAATATGTGGCTAAGATGCTGGTACAAGGAGTTATTAAACTTATTGGTACACCACGTTCAATAGTGAGTGACCGAGATAGGATTTTTGTGAGCGAAATGTGGATGGAATTGGAAAAGCTGCAAGGATCAGAACTATGTATGAGCTCGGTATACCACCCGCAAACGGAAGTGTTAAATCAATGCTTGGAAATGTATCTTCGTTGTTTAGCGAGTAGTGAACCAAACAAGTGGGAGAGTTATCTGGCTTGGGCAGAATATTGGTATAACACGGCTTATCAAACTGCTGCTGGGATGACACCTTTAAAGCATTGTATGGAAGGGAACCACCTGCCCTTATCAACTACTTAGGAGGCTCGAGTAATCTACAAGTGAACCGAGAGCTACAAGAAAGAGATTTACTACTGCAAGAATTGAAGAGTAACCTGGTGCGCGCGCAAACTCGAATGAAGAATCAAGCTGACAAACATCGACGAAAAATAGAGTTTGAAGAAGGGCAATGGGTATTTGTTCGGCTACAACCCTGTCGACAGTTGTCCCTACGATTGAGGCGACAACAAAAGTTGAGTCCCAAATACTTTGGTCCTTATCGTATCATAAAAAGGGTGGGTCAGGAGGCATATAAGCTAGAGCTACCCGAATCATCTCGTATCCATTCAATATTTCATGTGTCTCAGCTCAAGATTTGTAAGGGGCAGCTGCAGCAACAAATTAAGCCTTTACTGTTGCTGAAGGAAACAGAAAATGGGGAGCACAACAAGGAGGAATTGAACCTTGAGGACAAGGTTCTCCAATTAGGGGGAGGTAATGTCGTGAACATGAACCAGCAACCGATAGAGGAGCAGCAGCAAGGGGCAATGATAAGCCAGGATGAGTCATCAACGGCTATAACGAACCAAGGGAAGCGTCGAGGATTGAGGAAACGAATGTCACCAAAGGGCCTAACAGATTTTTTCCTTTTCTAGATAAGATTTAGTATAAATAAGGGTTGTTAGTACATGGTGAGGATATCTGAATTCTGAATGAAAACCTTCATTTTCTAAATTTTTTCCCAATTCTCTCCCTCTATTATGGTTCTAATTTACAAGTTACAACACGTTACAACAAACGACGACATGACTACTTAATTTAGGGTTTAAAAAAATCTAAATTGGGTTCACCATGTATTGAGACTATTGGGTTTGGTAATGGGCCTCAACAGTGTTTGGATTTGGGTCAGATTTGTAATGTTCGGTTTGAAATTTAGTTGTATGATGGATTTCGCTATACTTTATCCATTAATATGCATTACTATAATATGCTTTAATTTTGTGATTTTTTTCTTTTCAGATTCAAACATCTATTATCTAAATCCGTTTTACTCTTGGAGATAAATATCTATCTTCTCCAACAGTTAAAATATCTCACATTTTCGCATAGATTTTCCCCCTTTTCTCCTTTCTTTGTCAATACCAAGCCTCGTCTTTTCGATCGAGATGAACTCTTTTTTTTCTCTTTATTGTGTACTGATTTCTTCGATCAAGCTTTGTTTATGAATTCTGGGTTTTGCATGAAAAAATAGTGTCTTACAATAAGAAAATAAAAACAGAAACTATTACACTGGTAGATGCTGGTGGATTGGTGGACCAAAGCAAAAATATTATGACCGTGAGGCATGTAAACAACAGGTTTAGGTACGCTAACAAGAACTAAGAAGAACATCAGATTGTGTAAGAAGATCAAAAAATAAGTTGTCTTTTCGAGGGTTCCGAATGCACTGCAATAACTCTTTGCTTTTGTAGAAAAATCTTCAAAAGCCATGGCAGTATTTCTCCTGCTTCTGATGTAAACATGCTTTACAATATTCTAGGTAAGTTTATAACCAAAATCCAACTATTAATATCAATAGCATAAATACATGTAGTATTTAGGAATTTGTTAGATTATAATAAAAAAAATATTTTGTCATTTAGTGCAATCACAAAATCTTCAGATCGGTTTAATTTGGAAGAATAAGCTTGAACAATGTGTGTTAAGTGTTTCCTCTGAGTTTGTGGTTGAGGTGCTTTCTCGGGTTAGATATATTTTTTTTCTAATTTATATATGCTTTTAAATTTCAAAAATAAAAAATAAAATATATTTTTTTTGACATGAAGCAATCGAATATTTTAAATGATAAATAAAACATTTAAAAATAAATTAGATATAAAATCATTATTCAATGAAATGTTTGATATTTTAGGGACCAAATTGTTAATTTTGAAATTTTAATAGGGAAAATGAAAATGTATCCAAACATTAATTGCCATTTATGTAATTTACCCTTTTTAGTTTTATAAATTCATTGTTCGATCACCAATTTGTTAAAGGTATAATTAGAATTAGTCCTTAATGATCACATCATGATTAAATAAAAATGAAAATGACTAAATTTTAGTAAATAAAAACTAAAATGACTAAATATAATATTTTTTGAATTCAAAAAAAAAAATATACAAAACTTAAATGAATGTCATCAATCATGTAATTTACCCTCCATTATATTAACTTTCACAATTTGTTCTCTTAAATAATTACGACTTCCGCCTCCACTTTACCAACCAACAATCAAACTTAACATTATTTCCCACATTTTTACCTGCTTTCCTCTCTTTTACTTTTCATGCAAACTATTAAATGCCATCTTTAAATTCTTCTCAGAGTATCTTAGACATCTCCCTTTCAACGGCTATCATAGTCATCTGCCTCTGATGGACTGAGATTCTTTTGTGAGAATTAAAACTGCACAACTTTATGTCAACTAATGGAAGAAAATTCAAACTATCATCACAGGAGATCCATTATGAAAAAAAAAACCTAGTCATCGTCTCTCTGTTTCTGCCATTGGCAAAGCTTTGCTTATATTTGCAGTGGAACAAGATAGGTTAAGGCGGTCCTGGTCCCTGTGCTTTTCCCATTGGCCGGGGCTGAGGCTGACCGACACCGTCACTCAACCAATGGCGATCGCACGTGAGAGGCACGTGCACCCCATCTACCCAAAACCTAACCAAAAGCACAGACTTTGCAGCACTAACGTGACACATAGTGTCAACCCAGCTTGGCCCTACCTACTGTGTCATTATTCTCTGTGAAGTTTGCAGTAACCGATGTCCCCTTGTCTTCTATTGGAATAAAATAAGACCCTACCATTTAATTTGAACATAATACACGGATAATATTTTGACTCCCACATGTCCTACAGTACACAGTAGAATTACATTCTCTCATTACATTATTGAACAGCTGCTTGTGTTTTCATCACTGAACATATGGGCTGATTGATGACGATCAGCATTGTAATTGGGGACTTCATGGAATGAGTATGGTGGAATGTTGTAATTGTAATAGTAGCCGGTGCTAGGGGGGATTAAAGGGGATCTATGATACATCATCTGAGGTAGTTGCCTGTTCTGCAGGTTCATCATATTCATCATCGATGATGACGGATGGTTGTAGCCGTTGATGTTCATGAGCATCGGCGATGGATATTGACTGGTCGTGAATCCTCCGTTCGGGAAACTCGTTAGATGCCCCCTGCTGCAGGCAATTGTTGGATTGAACTTGATGATATCCTCCCATACCATTGGGATTGGCTCCTAAAACAGAAGCATTAGGAACAACGTTAGCAGCATTGTTTCCATGAAAACCGGAAAGACCGGCGGCGATGGGGTTCATGTCGTTTCCCCTCTTGGAATCGGCCCCGGCGTTTAAGTTTAAACCGCCTAACTGAGCATTATTCATCTTCAGAGCTGCCAATGTTTTCTGATCAAGCAAACCAGGGTTGACCTTCATCCCCATATTCTGGTTGGGGTTCCATTTCTTCCTAATTTTCTCAGCAACCAAGCAGCAGAACAGTTTCTCATGATTAACAAACAAGATAGAAAAAAAATGGAACGATGAGAAAAAACTAATGAGAGAAATGAGGAGAGCACCTTCAATTCTATGAAGGAGCTTCTTCACTTTCTGCTTACAACCATCACAGTGTATGTTCACTTTGAGAACACAAGTCTGGATAAGAAAAACAAAACAAGAAAAAAGAAAAGAAAGAAAGATTCTTCAGAACAAAAGACCAGCATCACCTACATTTGTTAATAATAATAAACAAATCAAAAAGATGGAGAAAGACCTGAATCTTGAGCAGCTTAAAGTTTTCTTCTTTAGTCATTTCTTCACATCTGTTTTTTGAATGAATGAAAAACACTAGCTCACTAAGAGGAAACACAGGAGCAAAAATAAAATAAAAAAGGCAGAGGCAGGTAAGCTAGAGAAGATTTAAACAACCACACATTCTTGTTCAACACTACCCAAAACACAACAAAAGAAAAGCACATGGACTTTATAAGCTTGAAAGGTAGTTCCTAATTGCCGACCCCACTCACCCCATTCCATCATGCCAACCACTACTCCCCTAATTGCCGACCCCACTCACCACCTCGCACATCTCTCGCATGTTTGCTTCTTTTTCTCTAAAAATGAACGTGGGAATTTTGGTTTAAAGGGCAATGCTTTAAGCTCTTGAGAGGAGGTTTATTATAAATACATAGACTTTCCCACATTGAAAGGGGGAGAAAGGACTGTAAAAACAATAATGAGGTTCCACTTCAACTTGGAGGAATCGAACGAGGACGATTCTCGAAGATCCTCAACACCTAAAGAAGAGCTCCATTGGGTCCCGCTTCAAAACCCCCCGGTTTTCACATCCGCCGAGGGAGCAACGGTTGCCACGGTTTATGCATCAACTCGAGGACTGTTTCAATTGGTTCTCAAGTTTATTCTAGTGAAAGCAATACAATACACATCCTTCAAGCGCCATGGCATCCCTGTAGTGACACTCATGTTCTGATTCAGTTTTCAGACTCTTTGATTTATCCTCTGATTTGGTGCAACCGGAACAAGAGTATTATCTGCAGCCTGTTGAACCCGGTAAATACAGGAATGCTGCATCGATATGTCCTGTTGACTTTTCTTTCGGGGTGACCACCGGTGGAATAGGTTTAGGTGGCGTTTGGTTTAGGGGGAATTGAAATCTAATTCACTACTTTCCCATGTTTGGTTCAAATTTTCAAAGGAATTGGAATCCCTCATGACTTAACTTTCCATCAATCCATTTTATGATAGAATTCAATTCCCTTGTCGGAGGGAATTGAAATTGATCATACTATCCTCATCAATCTTTTGGTAACTTATTCATATATAGAATAAAAATATTTTTTTATTATTTCGAGTCGGATTTCTAATTCATATATTCGTGTCGGGTCGGGTGAAACTTTATTTTGGTCAGGTCGGGTTGGTTTTTTTAAGTGTTATATTCGGGTCGGGTTCGGTTTAGGGTGAAAAATACCCGATCCGACCCAACCCGACCCGAAAATATATATAATTTTACCTTATATATTTAGGAATAATTACAATAATATTCATCTATATAATTTTTTTTCAATTAAGTCATTGTTTTTATTGAATAAAAATAAATTTTTTATTATTTCGGGTCGGGTTTCTAATTCATATATTCGGGTCGGGTCGGGTGAAACTTTATTTTGGTTGGGCGGGTCGGTTTTTTTTAAGTGTGATATTCGGGTCGGGTCGGGTTCGGGTTTAGGGTGAAAAATACCCGACCCGACCCAAAAAATATATAATTTTACCTTATATATTTAGGAATAATTACAATAATATCTTCTATATATAATTATTTTTCAATTAAGTCACTGTTTTTATTGAATAAAAATAATTTTTTAATTATTTCGGGTCGGGTTTCTAATTCATATATTCGGGTCGGGTCGGGTGAAACTTTATTTTGGTCGGGTCGGGTCTCGATGGAGGTTCCCTTGTTCTCGGGTCGGGTAGGGTAGACCAAAAACCCGACTCAACCCATGGCCATCCCTAATTGGGATGATTTTAACTTATGATGTTTATTAGCATGATTTTTATAATTTATTGAAATAAATAATCAATCAATAAAATTAAAATTTAATATTTAATTTTTTTAAATTTTTAATATATTGCTACATGTAATTTATAAACAAACTAAAATTAAGCAAAAAAATAAAAAAGACAATTCTGTCATTTTACATTACTGAAATCAATTTCATCTGACATGTCTGCGAACCAAACAGAATATGGAATTGGATTCCAATTCAATTTCCTGCCAACCAAATAAAATATGGAATTGGATTCCAATTCCTGACAGATTTTAATTCCTTCACAGATTCCAATTCCCTCCGAAACACTTCAGCGAACCAAACGCCACCTTAGTGTTTTTTTATTATTCAGCGATGGATCTGTTTTCATCCTCTGTCCAGTTGTTTCGTTTGGAAGGTATTCAGATTTGTTTTTTTTCTTTCTCGTTTTACTTGTTTTTCCAATCCTTGCATTTAAACCATCTTCATAAACACCGCTGTGCTTATAAATTCATTTGAACCAAGTCAGTACTGATGTTACCATTAACCCTTGCTATATTTGACTTTGCTCTAAATAAATCAATTTACCTGGAAATAAATGGGTTTAAATTTTGTTTATTTCCATGTTTACCACGTGCCATAGGTCATGGGAATGTACGGTTTAATCAATTAAATATTTTCCAATTTGTTAATTTATATTTCCGGCATGTACACATTTTATTTTTTCTCTGTTTAAAGCATTATAATTTAGCATTTGTCTTTTCTTTTATTTAATTAATTTTTTTCCTTATCTAACATTTTCGACCTTTTTTAGAATAATTTCAACCAATCCAAGGTAATTAATTCGAATTGAATTTTTAAATTTTAATTTAAATTTGTAATTTTTCACGATTAAAACAACTGAAAAATTAATTGGTACCAAAAGGCAGTACAAGGGTGTTAATCCTTCCTTAACTGTAACTGACTCTCGAACCCGACACATTTCTGATGAAACGCAGATCAGGTAAGATGGTGTCCGACACACCTAAGTTCGTTTTAAAATGGTCGGTGGTGACTCTAAAGCATTTAATCCAAGTCGAAGCCCAATTCCGGGGCCCAACCGAAAGATGGCCGCGATAGCTTGGCGACTCTGCTGGGGACAGGTAAGTGAGTCAGGCCAGAATTAATTTTTCGGTTGTCTTTTTATGCAAAAATAGTAAGTTTGAATTTTAATTTATTTATTCGATTCCAATTATTTACCTTTGATTATTTTTTTCAAATAAATAGTTGTACTGACGGTTTTTAATGATTTCATATTTTTGAAAAAGTTTTCATCTCTAGCTCTATACCAGAGCTCCGAACCCTTTTTAAGTGGGGATAAAAATGACGCCTTCGTGTGAATTTATTCACCGTGCGGGCCTAGCAAGTAGCCTTTGGGATTCATATACCTTATGTCTTCGTATGAATTTATTCACCGTGTGGGCATAAGGGAATGTGTCCTCTCAAGTTTAACTTAGTCTGCACAAGCTTGTGATGGGTTTAGGACTAAGGGTCTGGCAAGCCCAAGGGGGCACCGACAAGGAGAACTTAGGTACCCTTTTAGAACCTAAACCGGAAGAGTATAGGGAATTAGAGCCTACCCCAAAACCTCATTGTAAACCCTAGGATACTTTGATTTTATTTCCTGTTTTACTTTCTGTTCAAAGCATGCGAACTAGACAAATATGCGGTTTAGGATTTGTTTGAAATTAGCATGCGTGATAGAGATCATGTCCGGGTAGGAACAATAATCATGTGGGGTAGATATCATGTGGGATAGGATTTTTCATTTTTATTATTGTTTTGATTTACCTCACTAACTATTTTTATTTTTGTTCTCTTTTATTTTATTTTCATCACTTGAATCATTTAAAAGAGGTGTTGATCCACCAAAAATGTGTTTGTTAAACATGAATAATCTGCGTTAATGGACAAAGGGGTTATAATACAAAGAGATAAAAAGCTCAGAATCCCAGTCGTGGTCAAAGAATACTTAGAGGTAAAGGTTGTAGGGGCAAGACGAGGAAAAGGTTACTGACCCAGACGCTCCTTTCGAAGACTACGAGAACAAGATGGCGGAACCCTAGCTGAGCTATATGCCATTGCTGACAAATTCTAGAAGCAAACTTTGGATAATTTCTATCGATGATGGGCTTCGATGGCTCTTTCATTTAGAACAAGCTTGGCAGAGATTGAAAGCCAGAAATGCAGTCCTTCAAGACTTTTTGGGGCAAGCATCTCGTTACTTGCGCACTTTAGCCTGAGAAGCCAGAACGATTCGACAGGGCGTTAAACCGATGACAATGGCTGAAGACGAATCAACTTGCTAGGGGCTGTTCAAGATCTATAACATCAAAATGTTTTTTATCTCTTCAGGCGTAACACCTTTGTCCCCAATAAGGGTTATTTATAATAACTGACATATTTTTCGAATCAATGCCTCGAACATTTCATGCATCATGCATTCTTGCATATTTCGTATAATTTGTTTTTGCATTCATATGAACTAACAAGAGATTTTCATAATGGAAGGGTACAAACACTGGACATACCTCCACAAGATTCGGACATATGTCATTCTCATTCAAACCGAAAAGAAGATGGAAGCCAGAATTACTCAGATCGAAGAGAACATGTTGAGGCTGTTAGAGTATGCCCAAAGACCAATCATATGATGATTGTAATAATACTTTTATTTACCGATTTTATTGAATAAAGGCATTGCCGCTATTATTTTCAGTTATATATATGTGTTTAACATAAACTGGAAGATAATAAAGTCCATATAATGACATAAATGTTATTATTAAAAGATCCCTAGTCAAGTATTATTATGGGCATGGACAATAATAATACACTTAAGACTGACATGTTATTGATTGATGACAATGAGTTGTCATTGACATAGAGATGTCAGAATTAATACATGATTATATTGTTAGAGAACAATGTATTGGATTGACCCACCATGAGCATATGTCTTGGATTATTATGTGACAGTCATAACATTGCTCATGGTGATGACTATATGTATGATCCTCAAACTTGATATCAATATTATCCCAACATATATTGTTGTATGTTTTGATGCAGCTAAACAAGCTCCGTAATTGGTTGCTCTATAAAGACTGTTATTGAATATATCTCAATATATGTAGTGGGTGTGTATGATTAAGATAGAATATGTCCTTCCTACATAATAGGAAATATATCACATGCCACTTGATTGAGTAAGACTAGAAACGCATGGCCATGCTCGAATAAGTTGATATGAGATATCATAAACTATTCGTTAATTAAAGTCTACTCTAGAAATCAAGAAACAATAGATGGGCTATACAAGTGTGACTATTCCAAGACTTGTGCCTATTCTAGATATAAAGGACATAAGGATATAATACATAAAAGAGTTAATCACCAAGATGATATGTCGAATCATATTTTCTTGTAACTTAGGTGACAATGATATATTTCTAGATGTCACTCATTGTATGTAATATTAGAATTGTTCTAATAATTACTTCTAATGTTACAAGAACCTACAGGGTCACACCCTAAGATTGAAATGAGCAAAGATGTACAATTTGTTGTACGTTACTAAAATATATCTAGAGTTAATTAAGTATATATTTTAATAATCTTGAATATTTAATTTCAATTAATTAAATATAGATTTAATTAATTTAAAATAATAAAATCCCTGATATGATTAGGGTAACTTGGATATAAAAGGATTATTAAATTCTAATTAATTAAATATAAATTTAATTAATTTGAAATAATAAAAACCCTATATGACTAGGGTAACTTGGCTATAAAAGGGTGTATTAGGTCTAGCAGTCGTTTTTGTGAGAACACACACAAAACCTTCAGTCACTTTCTCTCAAAACTGTTTTGGGGGAAAACAAAATTGCTCTCAATCGGGTGAACTGAGTAGAGGCCGAGACGTGATTTCGTGGAGGCTTACGATTCGAACCGATCTACACCACCACAATTCACTGCTTTCCTTGCTGTTTTTCAAGGAACCCGCTGTAAGTATTCATATCTCTTCTTCCCGATTTCAGTTTTTCGTACTTGGATCGCTGGTGAGACCATCAAGTTTTGTTTTCGTTGTTCCATGGGGTGCGCCGACGATCCCAACAGTGGCATCAGAGCCACTTGTACGATCTGGATTTGGGTTAAATTTTTTGTTGATGCGATATATATGAGATGCGTGTTCTAGATCTATCGATTTTGGTAAATATACTGATATTATTGTTCGAATCGATAACCACAACGATTAATATATTAATTTATTAAAATGTTTTTCAATCGATTTGTTGTTGGATGATCTATGGGAGTGCGATAGCAGATCGCGTTTGGAAGTGTAACAATGGTTGTTCCGATGCAGAAAACCTTCGGGATTGAAAATCCCAAAAGAACAATTCTGTTGATAATTGTTATCAAATCGTGAAGTTTTTCCATGGAAACAGAAGTACTATTTTTTTAAAAAATCCCACAGGTCGTCTAGGGGCTCTGCCCCTTGACCCCGCAAAGGGCTTCGCCCATTGACCCTCATTAGCAGTATAAATTGAAGGTCCATATTAATATTTAACAATCAAATATATATGATATGTTTGTTTTGCACGGTGTTTGATATGCATGGTTATAGCCCTTGTTCAATTTACAATGGTTTATTTTGAAATACAATCTGTGAGTAGTGCCTTTCTATATCTCTATTGTATTTATCTTCTCATCTTACTCCCTCGTATGTAAAACGAGTTTCTTTTAAAATTGTAATCCTATGAAGAATCACAAGGAGCATAAGAATGGCAAGAAGATGCCTAGAGAGTAGTTTTAGGCTTTAGAGTTCTTGGTTCTCCCATTGGCTTGGGATGGGCCACCTTAGTCATTGTTTTGGGCTATAACCATTGCATCTTATTTATTGCTATATTTTTTATGTATGCAATGCATCAAATGATAAAATAAGAATAAATATTAATGAGATTAATAAGGGCCTAATATTAAAATGAACAATGATGAGATAATTATGCAAATCCCTCTTTATAATCTAAGTTAACTTAACCGTCCAATATTTACCCTCGTTAAGGCTTTGATCGATATTGTGTGGGCTTTGCCAAAGCAATGGCACATAAATCTATCTTGGTTAAACGTGAAGAATAAGTAAGTGATATTCACCGGTTGAAATTGGTAATAACTTAGCTAGGTTATGCTAATAGGATTAGAAACCTAGAGGTGAAATATTTGGATAAGTCATGAGATGACTTGAACAAAAGTTGTTCACCAAAATGAGGAGTTACATGAGATGTAACTAGTCAAGTGTTACTTACCTAAATAATCATTATCCTAAAAGAAAAGCCAAAGCTGATTTAGGAAATTGATGTATTATGGATCCTCACCCACTAGAAAAAAAATTTGTTGAATTTTTTGAAATTAAAACAAAGAGGGTTTTTAATTTTGAATAAAATAGTGGAAGTAATTTGTAAATAAAGTCCTATTTATAAATTTTAATTCGGTAAATTTACTTACTTTAATATTTCCATTGTTGTAGATTTAATGGCAAACAACACTTTATCACTGCGATCACTCCTTGAGAAGGATAAACTTAATGGCATAAACTTCCTTGATTGGTTTCGTAATTTGAGAATTGTTCTCAAACAGGAAAGGAAGAAATATGTCATTGAGGAACCTGTTCCTGATGAACCGGCAACTAATGCTTCAAAAGCTGACAAAGATAAATTCAAGAAACATATGGATGATATGTTAGATGTTGGATGTCTAATTCTTGCCACCATGACTCCTGAGCTTCAGAAGCAACATGAGGACATGGTTGCATATGAGATGATTCAAAATCTCAAAGAAATATATGAAGGGTAAGCACGTCAAGAGAGGTATGAGACCTCTAAAACTCTATTTCAATGCAAAATGGCAGAGGGAACTCCTGTAGGAGCTCATGTCATCAAGATGATGGGCTACATCCAAACGTTGAAAAAACTGGGATTTCCTCTCAAAGATGAATTGGCTACCGATGTTATCCTGCAATCGTTGCCAGATAGCTTTAGCCAATTTGTCCTTAATTTCAACATGAATGAAATTAACAAGACTTTGCCACAGTTACTTGGCATGTTACGAACTGCTGAAAGTAACATGAAAAAGGTTGGACCTAAGCCCATTCTGATGGTCCACAAGGACAAAGGAAAGGGAAAGAAAAAGATAGTGGCAAAGTCTAAGGGAAATGGTAAGACCAAACCAAAAGGGAAAAATGAATTGAAACACAAAGGGGGAGTTAGCAAAGAAGGAAAATGTTTCCATTGCGATAAGACCGGACACTGGAAGAGAAACTACCCTGTTTACCTTGAAGAGGTCAAGAAGGCAAAAGCAAACAGAACGTTTGTTTCAGGTATTTATGTTATTGATGTTAATTTGTCAACATCTACTTCTTGGGTATTGGATACCGGTTGTGGTTCTCATATTTGTACTTTTATACAGGGACTGCAAAAGAAAAGGAATCTGGCTAAAGGAGACTTGGACCTACGAGTGAGAAATGAGCAAGAGTTGCTGCATTAGCTATAGGGACATATGTTTTATCTTTGCCTAGTGGACTTGATTTAAATTTAAAGGATTGTTATTACGTGCCTAGTTTGACTAAGAACATTATTTCTATTTCTTGTTTGGACAAGATTGGTTTTGAGATTATTATTAAGAATAATTGTTGTTCTTTTTATCTCGATAGTGTTTTTTATGGTTCGACACAATTGGTTAATGGTCTCTATATTTTGGATCAAGAAAACACCATTTATAACATAAATACTAAGAGATCAAAAATAAATGACTCAAATCAAACTTATCTTTGGCATTGTCGTTTAGGCCATATAAGTGAGAAACGCATATCAAAACTCCAAAAAGATGGATTCTTAGATTCATTTGTTTTCGAACAATATGATGTATGCGAATCTTGCTTGTTGGGAAAAATGACTAAAGCTCCTTTTAATAGTAAAGGTGAGTGAGCAAGTGATTTATTGGGGTTAATACATAGCGATGTATGTGGACCAATGAATACACAAGCCAGAGGTGGATTCCATTACTTCATTACTTTTACCGATGACTTCAGTCGGTATGGGTATATTTATCTTATGTGCCATAAATCTGAAGCCCTTGAAAAGTTTAAAGAATTTAAAAATGAAGTACAAAATCAACTAGGCAAGAGTATTAAGGCACTTCGATCAGATCGAGGTGGAGAATACTTAAGCATAGAGTTTGATGAACTCCTAAAAGAATGTGGGATTGTCTCACAGCTTACACCACCTGGTACACCACAGTGGAATGAAGTTTCTGAAAGAAGGAATTGAACATTGTTAGACATGGTTCGATCGATGATGAGTCATAGTGATCTTCCGACTTCTTTTTGGGGACATGCACTTGAAACAGCCGCTTTCACACTAAATCGTGTTCCATCTAAATCGGCTCAAAAGACACCATACGAGATATGGACAGGAAACGTCCCAATATGTCTTTTATGAAGATTTGGGGTTGTGAAGGTTATATAAAACATCAGATATCTACAAAGCTCGAACCTAAATCTCATAAGTGTATATTTGTTGGATATCCTAAAGAAACTAAGGGATACTATTTCTTCAACCCTAACAAGAACAAAGTATTTGTTGCTTGAATATGAGTTTTTCTCGAAAGAGAATTTCTCTCAAAGAAAGGGAAGGGTAGAAATATTGAACTTGGAGAAGTTCAAGAGCAGCAGATAAATAAACCTGAAGTTGATCATGTTTCACAAGTTATTGAGAAGCATTCAACAGATTTAGAAACACAATCACTGCGTAGATCCACAAGAGAACATCGTGCACCTGAGAGATTTGGATTTCTCATTACGAGACATGGAGATGTTCTTCTTATGGATCAAGATGACCCCAGGACTTATCAAGAGGCAGTGTCTAGACCAGACTTGAGAAAAGGCTTGAAGCCATTAAATCTGAGATGGATTCCATGTCAGTAAACCAAGTATGGAATTTGGTTGAACCACCTGAAGGGGTCAAACCTACAGGGTGTAAATGGGTTTTCAAGAAGAAAACTGACATAGATGGTAATGTACAAACATACAAGGGGTGATTAGTCGCTAAAGGTTTTCGACAAATTCATGGTGTAGACTATGACGAAACATTCTCCCCTGTAGCTATGTTTAAGTCTATCCGGATCTTGCTCGCAATAGCTGCATTCCATGATTATGAAATTTGGCAAATGGACGTAAAAATCGCTTTCCTTAATGGAAAACTAGAAGTGGATGTGTATATAACACAACCAGAAGGTTTTGTTTTTCCAGGAAATATTGGAAAGGTTTGTAAGCTACAGAGGTCTATTTATGGACTAAAGTAAGCTTCTCGAAGTGGAATCTTTGTTTCAATGATGCAATCAAAGAGTTTGGTTTTATCAGAAATGAAGATGAGCCTTGTGTTTATAAGAAGGCTAGTGGGAGTATTATTTCTTTCCTAATCTTGTATGTAGATGACATACTCATCATAGGAAATGATATACCTACTTTACAGTCTGTTAAGACTTGGTTAAGTTGTTGTTTTTCTATGAAAGATTTGGGTGAGGCAGCGTATATCTTAGGAGTTAAGATCTATAGAGATAGATCAAGACGACTTCTAGGTCTAAGTCAAAGTACATATATAGACAAAGTGCTAAAAAGGTTCAGTATGGAAGAATCCAAGAAAGGATTTTTGCCTAAGAGACATGGCATTTCTCTTTCGAAGGAAACGTGTCATTCAACTCCACAAGAAAGAGAACGGATGAATAAGATTCCATATGCTTCGGCTATTGGTTCTATCATGTATGCCATGATATGTGCTCGACCAGATGTATCGTATGCTTTAAGCATGACAAGTCGGTATCAAGTGAACCCTAGTGAAAATCATTGGGTTGCGGTTAAAAATATCCTTAAGTACTTAAGAAGAACTAAGGATAAATTTCTTACCTATGAAGGAGAGGAAGAGCTTTGTATAAAAGGTTATACTGATGCCAGCTTCCAAACTGACAAGGATAACTCACGATCGCAATCGGGTTTTGTGTTTTGTCTTAATGGAGGTGCTGTGAGTTGGAAAAGTTCGAAGCAAGACACAGTAGCTGATTCTACAACAGAGGCTGAATACATTGCAGCTAGTGAAGCAGCAAAAGAGGCTGTTTGGATCAAGAAATTTATAATGGAATTAGGGGTTATTCCCAGCATATCAGATGCTGTAGAACTCCGTTGTGACAATAATGGAGCCATTGCACAAGAAAAGGAACCCATATTTCATCAATGATCCAAACATATTCTTAGGCGCTTTCATCTCATTCGAGAGATCATTGATCGAGGAGATGTGGAAATATGTAGAGTACACACGGATGACAACATTGCCGATCCCTTGACGAAGCCTCTTACACAGCAGAGGCATGATCGTTACACTGAGTCACTCGGTATTAGGTATGTGAGTGATTGGTCTTAGTGCTAGTGGGAGATTGTTAGAGTATGCCAAAAGACCAATCATATGATGATTGTAATAATACTTTTATTTATCGATTTTATTGAATAAAGGCATTGCCGCTATTATTTTCAGTTATATATATGTGTTTAACATAAACTGGAAGATAATAAAGTCCATATAATGACATAATTGTTATTATTAAAAGATCCCTAGTCAAGAATTATTATGGGCATGGACAATAATAATATGCTTAAGACTGACATGTTATTGATTGATGACAACGAGTTGTCATTGACATAGAGATGTCAGAATTGATACATGATTATATTGTTAGAGAACAATGTATTGGATTGACCCACCATGAGCATATGTCTTGGAGACAGTTATAACATTGCTCATGGTGATGACTATATGTATGATCCTCAGACTTGAGATCAATACTATCCAAACATATATTGTTGTATGTTTTGATGCAGCTAAACAAGCTCCGTAATTGGTTGCTCTATAAAGACTATTATTGAATATATCTCAATATATGTAGTGGGTGTGTATGATTAAGATATGATATGTCCTTCCTACATAATAGGAAATATATCACAGGCCACTTGATTGAGTAAGACTAGAAACGCTTGGCCATGCTCGAATAAGTTGATATGAGATATCATAAACTATTAGTTAATTAAAGTCTACTATAGAAATCAAGAAACAATAGATAGGCTATACAAGTGTGACTATTCCAAGACTTGTGCTTATTCTAGATATAAAGGACATAAGGATATAATACATAAAAGAGTTAATCACCAAGATGATATGTCGAATCATATTTTCTTGTAACTTAGGTGACAATGATATATTGCTAGATGTCACTCATTGTATTTAATATTAGAATTGTTCTAATAATTACTTCTAATGTTACAAGAACCTACAGGGTCACACCCTAAGATTGAAACGAGCAAAGATACAATTTATTGTACGTTACTAAAATATATCTAGAGTTAATTAAGTATATATTTTAATAATCCTGAATATTTAATTTCAATTAATTAAATATATATTTAATTAATTTAAAATAATAAAATCCATGATATGATTAGGGTAACTTGGATATAAAAGGATTATTAAATTTCAATTAATTAAATATAGATTTAATTAATTTGAAATAATAAAAACCCTAATATGACTAGGGTAACTTGGCTATAAAAGGGTGTGTTAGGTCTAGCAGCCGTTTTTGTGAGAACACACACAAAACCTTCAGCCACTTTCTCTCAAAACTGTTTTGGGGGAAAACAAAATTGCTCTCAATCGGGTGAAATGAGTAGAGGCCGAGACGTGATTTCGTGGAGGCTTACGATTCGAACCGATCTACACCACCAGAATTCACTACTTTCCTTGCTGTTTTTCAAGGAACCCGCTGTAAGTATTCGCATATCTTCCTCCCGATTTCAGTTTTTCGTACTTGGATCGCTGGTGAGACCGTCGAGTTTTGTTTCCACTGCGCCATGGGGTGCGCCGACGGTCCCAACAGAGGCTCCAGAGAGAGTTAGAAGAAAAGATGAATCAGAATTGCCAGAGTACCCTAGATGCAATCACGAAAGCCCAAGAGTCCTTGATCGATCAGATCGTTACCAAGTTAGCTGGCCTACGTCAGACAAGTGCGCCTAAGGCAGACTCATTGGAAGGGGTAACCATGCCACCTACACCGCAAGTGGTTGTCTCACCTAGAATCTTACCAAGACTTTAAGATAATTCGGATAGTTACCGTATTCTGAAATTTGATGAAGAGGTACAAACAACGAGGGTAGAAATTACCATTAAACCAGGAGGTAGAATGAGTGGAAAGCCTCCCCTAAAGAAAAAAGAAAGAGAGATCATCAACGTTTCAAAATCATTTACAACTGTACCCTCTTCTAGGAAAGAATCAAGGAAGAAAATGAGCATTTTGATCCCATTCCCATGACATACAAGGAGCTCTACCAACAATTGTTTGACGCACATGTGGTGTCACCTTATCCTGAGATACCTCTAAAGCCCCCATACCCCAGGTTGTATGACAAAATGCGAACTGTGAATATCATGGCGGTGTTCCGGGGCATGCTATTGAAAATTGCCTCCCCTTTAAGAGGGTTATCCAAAGGATGCGCAACAGGGGTTGGATTTATTTTAATAATTCAGAATTACCCCATATTGCACATAACCCTCTGCCTAATCATCAAGAGAATAAGGAAACTGCAATCACTGAGAAAAAGGGTAAAAAGGCCAAAACCAGAGTTTCCGAAGTGAAGTCACCTCTTGCTTGGGTATGGAGGCAAATGATAAATGCGGGGTTTCTTGCACCACATCCTAGCACATCATATTCCAAAGGTGACAGTCATTGCTGTTATCATAATGAAGATGAACATGATGTACAAGAATGTGCCGAATTTAGAGCCTTGATCCAGCTAATGATGGACAGAAAAGAGCTGGAATTTTATGATGAAAGCAATGACACTCCCAAAGCAGAAAGAGTCATGGCAAATGGGGCATCCTGATGAGGCCTTATTCAATTTTGAGGCATTCTATTTGAATTTGTTTTTTTTCATCTTTTCTCAAGTTTTGTGTTAGAACATTTGAATAAATTTATGTTACTTTAATGATGACGAGCAATGAATCACATTTGCAAACTTGCAATTCTTTGATATCAACTGAAGTAAGAAACTCTGTAAATGGTTCAAAGTTACAGATCTTTGACAAAGTAACATGATTTAAAACAAGGACATTTACCTTACCCAGAATATACCCTCAAACACCGTACCCTACTCTTACAATTAGCCAATATAACCTTTTCCTTTCATAAGGTGCGGACAACATAGGGCATCATTTTGCATATGACATTACTGTGCCTTTTATTTAAGACGTTCAATGATGATCATGATCTTCATAGTTGTAATAGTCGAGTAAGTAAATCTAGTTTAGGTCAGTTGCTTGAAAATTGAACTCTAAAGATGAAATTTTTTACTTTTAACAACACCTAGACTATAACAGGTTCTTCTTGACAATCTTAAGAAATTAAATCCATAAAGCTGAGCTATTCCACTAAGGCAATTAGTTACAGAGGTAACTTGAAAACCCTGGCCTTATGAATAGATTACATTCAAACCATGACATTGCTCGAACACTTGGCAATTCGGTGTTTGCTCCACTGCTATTGTCCGACCGAAGACTTTGTGATGAGATGAACCCTTCAGTTAACTTGATAAAATTGATTATAATATTAAGTGGCCCCTCTAAAGAAATTGGTTAAACGCCCCGGCTTTATGGATTCAGCTAGCCAGGTAACGGCAAATTAAATCAAATTTATCTAAGCAAGAAATTTTCGGTAATAATGGACTAAGAGAGTTAAGGAACACCTGTTATAGTCAATTTCACACGAACACTCAAGAATTTCATTTTTAGACCGATATTTCTGCACTACCTTTGTTAGAGGAGCTTACAAAACTTGAAAAAATGAAAGATTTCAGAGGACTGAAGTAAAAGGTCTAGTAATTGATCATGCTAGTTGCGTCATTTTGTCCGCATCCAATTAAATTGCCAAGCCAAAGAAAAGCATATTGCATAGCCGAAAAATGACCTTTTCATTGATAAAACCTTAGGTCAACCTAAAGTTAACTCATCCATTTGAACATTTTTCAAAGAGCTATAACTCTGAAAGCATTAAAAGAGCTATTGATTCCTTTGATATACTTTGAACTCATGTTTACAATTTGATTCAATTAAGGAGCAATGTTTTACATCATTTTTATCGTTTTTCCTCCTAAGTTTTTCCTCCTAAAACAAGAAAAATGAGAAAAACATTTTCAAACAGAACATTCTCAGATATTAAAGGTCTGTAAAGCCAAAGCTTGAAAAGAGAATGGGGCACGATCGATTCCATGGACCAGATTGGCAGGCAAAACATGAGACTCCATCAAAGAGATAACACATAATTCATTCATGTTGCATGCATCTTAGGCATACTTAAGAGCATCACAGTCATCATTTTAGCATACATGATTTTTTTTACAGGTTTTAGAGTCAAGTTTCGGCTTCAAGACGAAGGATACTCGATTTAAAAGCACCTTTAAAGATTGATGGTGGTTGCTTAACTCAGCAGCAAGAAACTACACCTCAACCGACTTGACATATCTACATATCTCAGAATTAATTTCAGATAGGTTTGAGAACTAATTCAAATCAAATTCAGTGCAGCTCAACTCAACAATGAGCAGCATGTTTCCAGTTAATGTCTTCAAGCTAGATTTCAATTCCACGACGGAAGATATCCGACTGGCAAAATTTATCAGTAGACTTTCCTGTGAAGGGGAGTCATCCAAAAATCACATTACTTGGTTCAGACCCGCTCAGGGGAACCACCTGGAGAATTATGATCGGCTTAGACCCATGAAGGGAAGCCATTTTTTTTAAAGAAATCATTTGCAGCATAACTTAAGTCGAGAAGGGTTATCTGCCAACAAAAAACCTTCGAGTTCGACTACGCTCAACTCCAAGGCACATCATTTGCAGCATAGCTTAAGTCGAGAAGGGCTATCTGCCAAAGACCCTCGAGTTCGATTACACTCAGCTTCGAGGGCACATCATTTACAATATAACTCAAGGCTAGAAGGGTTATCTGTGACCAAAAGACCTTTGAGTTCGACTACGCTCAGCTCTAAGGCATATCATTTGCAATATAGCTTAAGTCGAGAAGGGCTATTTGCCAAAGACCTTCGAGTTTGATTACACTCAACTCAAAGGCACCAACATTTGAAACATAACTTAAGTCGAGAAGGGTCATCTGCCACCAAAAGACCTTCGAGTTCGACTACGCTCAGCTCCAAGGCATATCATTTGCAGCATAACTTAAGTCGAGAAGGGCTATCTACCAAAGATCCTCGAGTTCGATTACACTCAGCTTCGAGGGCACATCATTTAGAGCATAACTCAAGGCTAGAAGAGTTATCTGTCACCAAAGTCCTTCGAGTTCGACTACGCTCAGCTATAAGGCACATCATTTGCAACATAGCTTACATCGAGAAGGGCTATCTGCCAAAGACCTTCAAGTTCGATTACACTCAACTTAAAGGCACCAACATTTGCAGCATAACTTAAGTCGAGAATGGTTATCTGCCAACCAAAGACCTTCGAGTTCGATTATGCTCAGCTCCAAGGCACATCATTTGCAGCATAGCTTAAGTCGAGAAGGGCTATCTGCCAAAGACCCTCAAGTTCGATTACACTCAGCTTCGAGGGCACATCATTTATAGTATAACTCAAGGCTAGAAGGGTTATCTGTCACCAAAGACCTTCGAGTTCGACTACACTCAACTCTAAGGCACATCATTTGCAGTATAGCTTAAGTCGAGAAGGGCTATCTGCCAAAGACCTTTGAGTTTGATTACACTCAGCTCAAAGGCACCAACATTTGTAGCATAACTTAAGTCGAGAAGGGTTATCTGCCAACCAAAGACCTTCGAGTTCGACTACGCTCAGCTCCAAGGCACATCATTTGCAGTATAACTTAAGTCGAGAAGGGTTATCTGCCAAAGACCTTCGAGTTCAATTACACTCAGCTTCGAGGGCACATCATTTACAATATAACTCAATGCTAGAAGGGTTATATGTCATCAAAAAACCTTCGAGTTCAACTATGCTCAGCTCCAAGGCATATCATTTGTAGCATAACTTAAGTCGAGAAGGGTTATCTGCCAAGAAAGACCTTTGAGTTCGATTACACTAATCTTAACGATATATCATTTGCAATATAACTCAAGGCTAGAAGGGTTGTATGTTAAAAATCGTCGAGTTCGACTACGCTCAGCTCCAAGGCACATCATTTACAGAATAGCTCAAGGCAAGAAGAGCTATCTATCAACAAAATTGTCGATTTCGATTCCATTCAGCTCGATGACACATCAATCACACTATTTTCTGGTCAAATTTTCACACTCAGGTCTTTAAATTGAGAAGAAGACCAAGGTCGACCAAGATTGGTAACAAAGAGACACTTTTCGATTCACTCACGATTTCAACTTCACGAAGAAGGATATCATGCTCAATGGATCGACTTAGTGTCACCACAAACATTATCAAGTCTCAAATCAAAGAGAACCGGATAAAAACTTGTTGTCTTTTTCATCTTTGCCCTATTCTTGTTAACATAAAAATATGCAAAGAGGGGCAGCTGTAGACACCCGTTTTTGTCCGGGTCTACAAAAATATTATATTATATTATTATATTATTATTAATTTTTTAATTATTTTTGCAGGATTTTTGCTTAACCCCCACCATTCAACAAAATATTATAAACTACTCACCCCATTCCATCATGCCAACCATTACTCCCCTAATTGCCGACCCCCCACCACCTCGCACATCTCTCACATGTTTGCTTCTTTTTCTCTCAAAAATGAACGTGGGAATTTTGGTTTAAAGGGCAATGCTTTAAGCTCTTAAGAGGAGGTTCATTATAAATACATAGACTTTCCCACATTGAAAGGGGGAGAAAGGACTGTAAAAATAATAATGAGGTTCCACTTCAACTGGGAGGAATCGAATGAGGACGATTCTCGAAGATCCTCAACACCTAAAGAAGAGCTCCATTGGGTCCAGCTTCAAAACCCCCCGGTTTTCACATCCGCCGAGGGAGCAACGGTTGCCACGGTTTATGCATCAACTCGAGGACTATTTCAATTGGTTCTCAAGTTTATTCTAGTGAAAGCAGTACAATACACATCCTTCAAGCGTCATGGCATCCCTGTAGTGACACTCATGTTCTGATTCAGTTTTCAGACTCTTTGATTTATCCTCTGATTTAGTGCAACCGGAACAAGAGTATTATCTGCAGCCTGTTGAACCTGGCAAATATAGGAATGCTGCATCGATCTGTCCTGTTGACTTTTTTTTCGGGGGTGACCACCTGTGGAATAGGTTTAGTGTTTTTGTATTATTCAGTGATGGATCTGTTTTCATCCTCTGTCCAGTTGTTTCGTTTGGAAGGTATTCAAATATGTTTTTTTCTTTCTTTCTCGTTTTACTTGTTTTTCCAATCCTCGCATTTAAACCATCTTCATAAACACTGCTATGCTTATAAATTCATTTGAACCAAGTCAGTACTGATGTTACCATTAACCCTTGCTATATTTGACTTTGCTCTAAATAAATCAATTTACCCGGAAATAAATGGGTTTAAATTTTGTTTATTTCCATGTTTTCCACGTGCCATAGGTCATGGGGATGTACGGTTTAATCAATTAAATATTTTCCAATTTGTTAATTTATATTTCCCGCATGTACACATTTTATTTTTTCTCTGTTTAAAGCTTTATAATTTAGCATTTGTCTTTTCTTTTATTCAATTAAATTATTTTCCTTATCTAATATTTTTGACCTTTTTTTAGAATAATTTCAACCAATCCAAGGCAATTAATTTAAATTAAATTTTTAAATTTGTAATTTTCGCGATTAAGACAATCGAAAAATTAATTGGTACCGAAAGGACAGTACAAGGATGCTAATCCTTCCTTGACTGTAACTGACTCCCGAACCCGACACATTTCTGATGAAACGCAGATCAGGTAAGATGGTGTCTGACCCACCTAAGTTCATTTTAAAATAGTCGGTGGCAACTCTTAAGCATTTAATCTAAGTCGAAGCTCAATTCCGGGACTCAACCGAAAGGCGGCCGCGACACCTTTAATACCAACAACAAAGTAAAGCAAATCCTATACACATAAAGGCAAACAAGGATAGTAAAATTAACCCACCACCATATATATATATATAGAGAGAGAGAGAGAGAGAGAGAGAGAGAGAGGCTTTGGGAATTGCTGCAGGCTGTTTCGATTTCTGAGAGTGATGTGCTTTACCGTTAAATACTTAAGAGAAAACAATAAAAGAACAGCGACTTGACAAGCAGACTTCTATCCTTGTCCTGTTTGTCACATGTAAACTTCTCAAACTTTTATAATTATCGAATAAAAATGATGCTAAGAATTCGCTGAAAAATCAAAGCTTTCTGCGATATGATACTCTGTGAATCGAAATCTGAATGCTTTTGCTGAAATGGGGGAATTAATTTAGCAATATATAGAATGGTTTCGTTTCACCAATCCATCAATGGTGAACTCAATCAGAAAGTGAGTTGGGACCAACGGCTTTATCTAACTCGGCTTGGGGACTTGTGAAGATTGTCCCTCTGTTCTTCGCTCCCCAAATTCTAATGTTTTACTAACATATATTTTCATGATGTCCACAAACTCACTGCGATGAACCCGGTGGCCTGAACCAACCCACCTGACTCTGCTCTGCGGTTAATCCCTTTCAAAGGTTGTTTTCAATCTTTAAACTTTTGCTCATTTTCTTCATCCAAAACTTGCCTTCTTTTTGTTTCCTTTGAGTGATACACAATTTTTGCATCTCTCCGTAGGTGGAATCCTAAGGAATGGCATATTAATATAAAGTTAAAAAACGTCACAACCGAAAAATTGAAAAGGAATTTAATAAAATAGGTTTAGCGTGGCCGGAAATGTTGAATTAAGTTTAATATATTAGATTGCAAGTAGTTTAATATAATAAAAAAATGGCTTAACCGGCTAACTTATGTTGTCGGTAAGAATCGATACTTCTTTTTAAAAATATCGATATTTTTAAAATTTATAACATTTCAGATCGCAACATACTCCTCATATAGCAACCAATTTATTTTGTTGTCGTGTGAATGAATAAGGTCATATCAACTTAAAATCTGATAACATTTTAAAATGCAACTTAAAATGTTAATTATATTAATAACATTAACATTTTTTAATTTATTTTGTGACCATTAGAAGGATAACATTTTAAATTTTAACAAATATTATTATATTAATGCATAACTTTTTCGATTTCTAGATGGATTTTTTGTGTTGTAAACTGCTTATATCAATACTTGGGGATAATCAATATTTTTCCCCAAGTATCGATATTTTCAAATTGTTAAAAGAAGGAAAACGAGAATGGTCTTTAAAAGTATCGAACTTTTCAACATATTATAATACAAAGGGAAAAGTATCGAGTATTTATAGATAACATAACCGATTTATGGGAGGTAAAGGCAAGAATCGGAGAAGAGAATAAGAGGTTTTCGTTTTTAGAATCCATTTTCCATCTAAGTAGTAGACATCAATATTGAAGAACATAACTGAAATTGCAATTTGAAGAACAAAGAGGTATGTGAAACCCTAGCTTGCAATTTTTTCAATTAACGAATTTGGATTTAGTGATAAGGGTTTAATTTATAGGAAAAGGATGTAAAATAAAGGACCGATTATTGTTATAGTTTCTAGGAATGAAAAATGATTGGGGTTAGTAATACAAGTAGAATGTAATATTGGAGGTTGAAAGGGGGAAAATTGGGTTGTAGATAACTTTATAGGTTTTACATGATCGATTACTATAATGATCAATTATGGCTATAATCGGTCATGAGAAGCAACAAATATTACTGAAATCTATATTATAATGAATGAAAATGAAGAAGAAGATTGCATCACGGATAGAAAAACAGTGGGAGGATAAAATGAATGAAATGGGAGGTTCTGACATGTCAATTGTTCTTCGAGAAGAAGATGTGTTGAATGATCAAGAGAAGCCTGTGATAGAGGGAAGGCCAAATAAACCAATGGTCTCATATATGCACTTTTAGTAAGTAACCATGTATTTGTCTAATACTTGTTTGAATGATGGTTTTTGATTAAAAGTATCTTAGATGTTTATATTGATGAAAATTTGAAATGTCTTATTTGAGGGTTGAAGGGAGATTCGAATAAGAAGGTTGGTTTTGTATGTATGTAAATTGAATTGATAAGGTTATAAATATGGAGTATTATAAAAATCATTGATAAGGAAACGTTGGTTGCAGGTGAGAAAAGAAGCGGCGGCGAAATGGAAGTTGATGAGCTGATGAGAAAGAACCTTATGTAAAATTGATGGAGAAACAGAAAGGAATATATAACGCATGAAGAAGTGCGCATGAAAAGAATGTATTCCTCTTACTTTCATTATTATATAAACTTGTAACTTTTTTTATAAAGGTTGTGTGCAATATAACATAACATTTTTTTTTATTTTTTTAATAAATGTAGGAAGTTTCAAAAAGATGTAGCTTGATAAGATTGCATGAATTGATGGAAGAGCTGAAACGAAAGGAAAACTTTAATGTTGTTAAAGAATTAGGATTTGAGATTTTGATTGAGGTAACGACACGACCAATTAGTGGGAAGTTGTGTCGGGATTGATAGAAAATTTTGATATAGAAAACTATAGAATTAGGTTCCTTGAATATTCATTTTCTCTTGGGGTTTAGGAAGTTGTAGCCTTGTTGGCGCTAAAAAATAAAGGGATTTGTGTCGAAGAAGTAATTGAGAGGAAGGATTGAAAAAGAACTTAGCAGGATGTATATTATAAAGACAAAGGTTACATTAGTTGATCTCGAGTAAGAGATAAAAAAAAGGGTAATTATGATGGGTAACAATTGAACCCGAGAGTGTTGTTGTACATAGTTGGAATATTTCTTTGTCCAACGGGTGATACATGTCTGAGTAAGGACAATTTGAAGTTGTTGTGTAGTGAAGGGATGAAAGGTGAACTAAATTGGGCGAAATTTGTTGTAGACAAATTCATAAATGCAATAGTTAACTTTTAAAAGCCTGGAAAACACACTTACCTAAAAGGTTGCATTGCAATATTAGAGGTAAATGAGTATTGAAGATGTCTTTTGATATAATAATTATATAAATAAACTAAATTGTAGAGATAAATTGATTAAGTTCATTTTGAATCCAGGTTGTATTGTTTGATTTCTGGTCAAAATTTACAAATGTAACATCTACAAAAAAAAATCGGGATGCCATGCATTCTTGCATGGGGCAAGGAAGTTGTGGTTCGAATTATGACAAAGTTGAAATCGGAAAAACCAAAAAGGAAAGAAAAGGTGATAATAATCAACTTTTGTTATTAAGCTTTGAACAACTTTGTTTAATATTGTTATCTCATTTTGAAGGTTCCTCCCGTAGATGAAAGAACATTGGAGAGAAAGATTATGGTAAGGGACTTCCAAAATGAAGCGATGGAGAAACTTGATGTAATTATGTCTGAGATGCTGCAAATTAAACGAATTGTTTTCAGAGTTTGTGAAAGATAAATCAGAATCGAAGAAGTGATTGATAATTTCATGTTTGATAGGAAGGATTTTGAGGAAAAGCTTATGCGAAATTGGATGGAGTGGTGAAAGAAGTTGATAAAATGAGGGGTGAAATAAAGGAGATGAAGTGTTGTATTGGTGAGCTTGAAAAAAATGTGTGGATGGGGTTGATGAACTAAAAAAAGGTTTAGTGGTAAATGAAGTGAGTGAATTGAGGGTAGAAATGAGTGAGATTAAGAATTTTTTGGGCGAAATTGGATGGAGTGGTGAAAGAAGTTGATAAAATGAGGGGTGAAATAAAGGAGATGAAGTGTTGTATTGGTGAGCTTGAAAAAAATGTGGATGGGGTTGATGAACTAAAAAAAGGTTTAGTGGTAAATGAAGTGAGTGAATTGAGGGTAGAAATGAGTGAGATTAAGAATTTTTTGGATTAGTTGAAAAGATATTTGATGATATGAAAAAAATAAACAATTGTTTGAATGAGTGAAGGGAAAGAAGAGAAGTTAAACCAGTGAAATATCATCAGATTGGTAGGTGTCTACTTTTGAATTTACAACACCTAATATATGTATTGATGATGAAATTGGTTTTGATTGTTTCACCGCTGAAAAAGAAAAAGGTAATATGAGTAATAGTACATGAAGTTGATATTGTTTCTTGTAGTGTTGTGACTAATATAAATTAAATTTTGTAGGTTGCAGGATCCGGAAGAAATGTTAGTGGCAAGCAATTGTTGTTAGAGTGGAAAGATGAAAACATAGTTAAAATTAAAATGATCCATGAAAAGGTTATGTTGAGACATGAATTGTTCGTAGCAAGTAATTGTGGATTAAAATTTGTTTAGAACATTAACGAGAAGAATATTTGTGTGGTTCATTAGTTGTATTGTTGATGAATATTTGTATTCGTATTTTTTTATTTTTAATGTCGCATGTTAAAATCTCAATAGGGATTGAGAATACGAAATATGTGTATCGTTATTATATTTGGAATAGTGACTTGTCAAAGAGGTAAGTATTACATATTGAGGTCAATTTTGAAATTAGTTATGATTTGTTTAAATATAACGAGACATACTTTTTACTCAACGACGTTATTGTCCAATTTGGCATGCAACACATAACAGTAGATGACACAGACACATTAAAACTAGAAAAATGGGCTATCGCAGGGGTTAGTTGAGAACAATAGATTATAAATTTTTTATTTTGTGTAAATTGACATTGATATGCAAATTAGTAATAGATTTTATTTAATTAACTTTGTTAGGTTATCGATGTGGTCGAATGGACAGTGGTGTGGAAACCATTAAGAGTTTATCAAAGGTTGCGTTCTTGCCTTCCAACATATCTGTAAGTTGAATTAATAAATGTATATATAAAATGAAGTTTTATTAATGGTAAATTAGTAACGAATTGGAATTGCATGTCATACTTTTAAGTAAGAAAGTAGATTATAAGCATACTGTAGGTTTTTATGGTGCCGTGTGAAGGACTATGTAAAAGTTACCGACTGTGATCCGGTAAGAGTAGTTGTATTTTTTTAATTCACGTATTATAAAGAAATACTATAATTCTTAAATTAACGTATAAACATGTAATTACGCAAATCCTTATTCCAATGAATGACAATGCAAGCCATTGGTATTTCAGGGTTTTTGATTTTATTATGGACGAAGCAAAGGTATATGATATTGTTACTATGGAAAGGGAGAAAACAGAGTCGAGGATATGAAAAAATTGGTGATTAACTTGTTGAAAAATGTTATTTATTATGTATGATCTATTTTAAGATAGGTGGTGATCTTAGTTTAATATTTTTTTAATGCAACTGAAAGCATTAGAAAAAGGATTTGCTCTTCCAATTTTTTTAAAAGGCATTTAGGATACCTATGAAACCATTAAAATAATTGAAATTGGTGGTGAAGAAACCGAAAACGCAGTTGAATGGGTATGCATTTTGAAAATTTTAACCTTAACTTGTCTAATACTTGTTACAGTTGTATGAACCATATTTGAAAACATATTATATTGTACAGAACTGATTGCGACATTCATGTGATAAGTAGGATGTAAGGGGAAATTTTAGGGACCAGAGAGAACGTTATAAGTCATTACATAAATTATATATGTATAAAATGTAAGTACGATTTCAAATTGAATGATGTGGTAATGTACTAATAATTGGAATGTAAGTTACTGGAGAATGGGATCTTATGTGAATATTAATTGATCTGGCATTCCATGAACAAAATCTGAAAAAGGAATATGTCACTAATGCTAGCTTGCAGAATATGCATGAGAAAGAGAAAGTGAGTGCTGTTAGATTGTATAAATGATCTGAATTGAGAACTCATTTTGTATGTATTTATTGAATGTTTTAATATCTATGTGACTGCCTATTTGTGGTTAGTTTAGAAATTGTAGAACTAAATTTTTTGCACATGTATATACTTCAACCGTATGGTTTTCTAGGTTAGTCAGTTTAGTGATTTAGAAATGTTTCTTTTGTGAAGTCAAGAAATCCGCTTGCAACTCTTTGATCCTCATTTCCTAATTCCTTCATCAATTGCACGAACAACTTCTAAATATGTCTTCTTATTTTCCAGTGAAATTGCGAGTAAAGCATTCATAGACTCATACCTTTGTGTAGACCGAATTTTGGAAATAATGACCGATTAGATACGCTTGTGTCCATAACTGCCAATAATTTCCCTTCTTAATCACCCATGGATGACTTTCCACGTTGAATTCAGAAACAATTTATTGTGATTGTCTATCAAATTCTTTAGTTGTCCACCAAGCAGACATACATTTAGAAAATGTATATGTAAATTTTTTGTCACCAGTGTTAGCTTGTGCATTGCGAGAAATATGTCATGAACATAAAATGCTAGCTTGTGCATTGCGAGAAATATGCCATGAACATAATGTGTTCTCACCAATGTTACCCTCTGCATATCCCTATCTCCATCAGCGACAACTGAAACATGTGTTTTATTTATCATGACCTGTAAAAAATGATGTAGAACCCATTCAAAAGTTTGAGTGGTTTCGTTCGCGATGATAGCAATTACAAATACTATTGTGGCATGATGATGATTGACACTGAAAATTGACATTATTGCTTAGCCATATAAATTATCTTTTTAAGTTGTGTCGAAAGTAATTACATCACCGAAGCATGTGTAGTATGATCTTGATGTTGAATCGGCCCATATAAGATTGTGCAATGCTTCTGATCCATCGATTGAGTAGGTTATAAAAACCCAAGATCATCTTATTTCTTAAAATTGAAGTAGGAAAGCAGTGCATTAACATCCCCATCAATAATTTCTTTCGTTTTACACCTTTAAAGTGCATTATAGAAATCTTTCTGTGTAAAGCCAATGTTCTAATATCCACATTTATTACGCAAATCTTTCAGATATCCAAACCATAGACCGAAAAAGATTGTTTAATTCATGAAAGCAGTGTTGCTTTGGTGTTCAACTCTGGGGGAAGCTAAGTTGTAAGGTTAAACTATATATATGTAAGTGTTTGTTGAAAAACTAACAAACCAGTTTGTAATTTAAGATTTAGGTAATGCCTTTCTTAATTCTCATTTATTAATTTTTAAAATCGTTATATCATTAAAAGTATAAGAAAAAGATATAAAGTTACATATTAGGTTGTGTCTTTTTTAATTATGAACTAAGATTATATATTTGAAACCCTTTTAATAAAGAAAAGTAAGACAAAACAGATTATGTAAACAATACACATAACACCTTTTTACATTGACATTGTTTACGTTTATGTTTGAAACTTGTTGTTATGAATTTAAGAAAAAGATTTACATGTTAACAATAAAGGTAGCATCTTTTAACATGGTCAACATTTTAAGTTATATGCTGATACCTTTTTTATTATGAAAATGCAAGATAAACCAGATTTATATATAACAATACAGGTAGCGCCTTTTTAAATGGTCAACCTTTTAAGTTATTATTTTAACCTTTTTATTATGAAAATGTAAGACAAAACAGTTTATATGTAGTTAACAATACATGTAGCGCCACTCACATTTAAATGTTGATGTTATAGGCATTAAACCGTTTATATTATTAAATCTAATATATGATACATGCATCACAAGGCTCACATCAAGGAAGATGGACTAAGCTTCTAAGTGATTAACACGACAAAGCATTGGAAAACATGAAATAGCAACAGACTTTACGATTCTTTTTGAATGAGATCTTGATGTTATTTGGTTGACATATCTCTAGAGTTATGACCATATGTCTCTTAGCTTTCCAACGGTCTTGAATTCCATCAATCCAATATTAGGAATTTGAGATACACTCATTTTAGTGAAACACATGCAGAAATTCCTATACGGGCTTTTAAATATTACAAATTTTAAAATTGTATTGATTATTTGTAATATAATTTAATGTATTATGATGTATCTTTTAGGATTAGATTTATTATTTTTTAGGAATTTAACTAGAGTTTAAACAATTATCTTTAGTTATTGTAGTAGCAATTATGATAGTATTTATATATTTTCAAGCATTACCATCACAAGGACTCATTCACCCTATATAAAGGAGGCTTATTATCATTGTAAAACATATTTTTTCTTTGAATGATAATACAATGTGAGTATATTTTTTCAAGAGTTGATTGTATGTGCCTTCAAAGCTTTTTTTCTTTGAGTTCTTATCAAGTTTTAAGAGAGAGATCTTCACACTTTGGTTTGCCTTTCATTACTATTAGGAGGGTGGTTAGAGCGTATTATCGAGTTTGATTTCATTGTAACTAGGAGGGTTCGATAGGATATATCCATCTATTTCCATCGCATCATCATAATCATCATCCAGTTCACACTATCTTCACCATACCCATAAGCTTCATGCCTACATACATACTAGGGAAAATTTCAATTTCAGTTTTCTTTATTCGTTATGTTTTCCAATTCCATTTCATATTCATATTCATATCCTTATATTATTACCTTTCTAAGGTCTATTTCTTGTTTTATTGAGTGGTCAGGATCATTTTGTTGAAAACCCTAATTTAACTAAGTTATCCTATCTTATGTATCATTATCTTTATTGTATTATTCTTTTAATTATTTCATCTTGTTTTTCTTGTCCCAATTTCAGTAAACTTAATATCCTAAACCCTAATTATCATCGCCCACATCTCCCTCTCGTCATTTCGTTCTTTGATTGAGTCTAAAATTTTCTATGTTGATACTTCACGAGAGCAATGTACAACATCCATTGTCGCTTCCCTATCAATATACATCGTTATTATATAATGTAATAGGTTTTTATAAAGTCCAAAAGTATCGATATTAAATCTTTAAATATCGATACTTTCGAAACAATTTAAAACTTTTTTTCATTGAAGACAGATGTAAATTTTCCTCCTCCCACCCATATCCTCCCGCCTAATTTGATCTTTCCGTATCTCTCTCCCAGGGACTATTCACCCATAAAAATTACATCGTTAAGTGACAACATGTTTGCAAGTCTTTTGAGAAAAATTCTAGGTATATGGGGTTTAGAGTTTAGGCAAATGGTTTAAAGCTTTTCATTACGATATAAGATTATGGTTTTGGATATATATGATGTTATATTTTCCCTTTCGTGTTACAAGATATCAAAAAATTATCTACTCCAACACAAACTTCGCATTCATTTGGCAACTCCAAGTAGTGTTTAGGTTTTATAGTAGAATTAGGTTTATATCTTTTCCTTTTATATAATTCTCTTTTTGAAATATAGTTTTATATTTTTTAAACCCTTGGTGTTGCATGATGTACATAGCATTCTGCTACACATACAATGCATTATCCCTTAAAGAGCTCCAAAACATCCTCAACAGACTTCCTAAGGAAGTCTCAAGGCAAGTTTGAACTAAACTTCATAACTCAGGAAGAGAAAAATAATTTACAAACCATTACAAACAATGAAAATTCGAGTGGAACGTGTAATGGACATGGACTTCATGTTCAATCCTAAGTATAACTTCAGTTTTAAAGAAATTTTATTAAGTGGGGTTGGATTGAGTTTCGTGTAGAGCCTAAATATTATCCCAACCTTGTTCGAGTACTCTTCATAATGCATCAATAGATCATGCTCCTAATAAAGATTTCTATTGTAGGAATTAATACTTATATAATGGGAAAATGCTCTATATATCTCTCCAGATTTTATAACTGATTTAGGTCTTAGGGATGAAGGGGGTATTAATGAAATGTTGTAGATAAAATTAGAAGTGGATAGAATAGCCCAATTTATCTATATTTGGAAGCCATATTGTTTCACTATTTCTCTCTTTGTTTATTCGGTCTTCATGTGGAAAAGCTTCGCAAATCCGGGATGCTGATTATTGCTGGATATAGAAGTATAGATCAAAAACCACTCTAAATATTTCAAGACTTTTTCCTTATCTCTCTAATTTGGTGACTAAAGGTGACTATATTACTAATTCACTACCCTATGCATGTGCCATCAATCATAGTTTGCGAAAGCATGAAATTGAAGTTTCAGTTGATGACCCAGTTTGTCCTGAAGATTGACATTAGTTCTGCTCATAATGTATATGAATTTAAAGAAAAAAAGGGTGGATTTCAAAGGGTGATAAGAAACTTGCCATTGAAACGACACAACACAATGATGACAATGCGGGCGCCATAGACACGATGATGATGGACAACAAAATGAAAAATGGAAGCCGTTGTTCCTAAAAATAACATTACTCTATCTTCACTGATGAGTACATGGTTAATTTTTTGGAACATTTTGATCTTAAATGGGCACTTGAATGCGGAGACCGGGGCAATGCGGAGCTGTCAATGCGTGATGAGATTCATTTGCACTGTCAAACATGCATACAGACTTCAAGCAATAGTATTATAACCATTAAGGTATTTGTTGAGTTAATCGATTGACGGAATCGGCCAAGAGGGGGGTGAATTGGCAATAAAAATTTTTGTGGAAGCTTTTGCAGAAAATTGAAAGTAATTGCACAGCGATTTACAGTGGTTCGACTTTCTCAAATAAAGTCTACGTCCACTACCTTAGCTATCCACACTAAGGATTTCCAACAAATTCACTAATTTGTTCTTTTCTTTTGAGGCCAAAGAGATAACCTTACAATTCCCTCAAGAGTATACCCAACTCTTGAGAACACTTTTTCCCAAAGAGAAGATTACAAATTTGCAAACTTACAAGGAAAACCTCACAAGTAAGATGTTTTCACAATTCTATAACAAGAAAAGAACACTCAAAGAAATTACAATGAGCACAATAAGTGTTCTTTGAAAGCAAAATGAATATTGAATGAAAATTGGCTTGAATTGCACAAACTTTGTGTTTGATGCTTTCTCTCTTGTTTCTCTATGATTTTTACTGATCAAGGGCTTCAGAACTTGTTTAAATACACATGAATCACTTCTGAACGTTGGGGATAATTAATGAAGATAATATAGCGTTTAGTGTGAAAACATTAATAAAACAGCTTGGAGCATGGGGGAATCGGTTCCTCCTTATAGGGAATCGGTTCCCCTAAGTGTAAATTCAATATTTCGACCGTTGAACAGGGGGAATCAGTACCCCTATGGGGGAATCGGTTCCCTCGAGCATTCTAAATTAGAAGTCAAACCATTAGGGGAATCGGTACCCTTATGGGAGGGAATCGGTTCCCTCTGAGCAATCTGGAAATTGGGTTTGAATGGTTCGAAATACTTGAAAGATTATTTTGAAATTGTTTAAGATTAAAACTTAATTTACACTTAAGTAAGGATTAAAAGATTTTGAAATATTTGGAGTAATGTTTTTATATTCAATAAATTTATCGAACATACTTAGAAAATCATTTTGGAAAATCTTAAAATTCATTTAGCTTAATTTGTTATATCGAAATATCAAAATGTTTTCAACAATCTCCCCTTTTGATATAACAAAACATTTTAGTAATTTTAAGATTTTGAAATCAAGTTTTGAAATTATTCCCCCTTACTTTAACACTTCCATTTATCATTTTAAAACACACTTAAACACACTTCTTCTCCCCCTTTTTGTTAAATCAAAAAGATTCAAATAAACGTGAAAAATATTAAGCCATTTGATTAGGTATATGTATGCATAAGTTGCTAAGATCACAATTAAGAGAAACGTTAGCCATTAGTTCCGTAATCAATATTCATAAATAATGTGATATGGCAAAATTGGTCATATTGCTAATAATAATGTAAATGATGCAATAACGAATAAAACACACCAAACATATAAGTGCACACCATCCATAAATCCAAAATCCAACAATCCACAAAATCAAACAATTCAAAATGTTGAAACAATATTCATTTTGTTCAAAGTTTTAAAGCTAAACACAAAATCAATCCGGATCGGTAGGAGGAAAACGGGCTCGCATAGCAGCCATTTCATGAGTTAGTTCATTAATACGAGCATTGGTTGCTTCATTGTTTGCACGCATCTCCTGAAGAATCTCTAATTGTTGAGCTCCCATTGTGGATAAATGAGACTCTATAGAGGAAAAGCGCGAATCCATTGTCGCATAACGGAAATCAAATGTTTCCATAAAGGATTGAAAATATGGAGGCATTTGAGTCGATTGTTGTGCGTGCTCCTCGGGTTGTTCAGGTTTCTTCAGCTTCATCGATATCCCTCATTAATGTTCAAACTCGGGATCTTCGTCAGCTTCGGGTGGAGCTTGTGAAGAACTAGCTCCCGGAGTAGAAGATCGAACCCATGCACCGGTTTCCTTATTTTGACCCATCCCGCTCTTGTTAAAGAAAGAAGATTGATTTGTTCTTAAGAGGAAATGAGGCATCTAGACCAACTCGGAGTTCGGCTTTAGAAAAGAGATTACTAAGGATACAACCGTAAACTAGTGAAGAACAGAGTTTCTTATTTGGCACTAAGTTAACGGTTTCAACGATCTCAGCAAAGATAATCTCGGAAAGGTTATTTTTATATTGTTTTCAAAACAATGCAACCACCAAAGGTCTAAAGCTCTAAGAGTAGAATAACGACCCCCGGATGGTCGAAACCACCAAGTGATCATAAGATGAGAAAAAACGCTCATGGAGATCTAAAACACTTGCACTATCATTCCGTTTATATCGTGAGCCTAAAATTTGTTTTCCGTTTGATAAACATTCATTGTCCAAGCCTAAGGCATTGGCTATGTAATCCGGATCAAGATGGAAATATTGACCTAGGAGGTAGGAACGCACTCCTATGGTTTTGGTTTTGTCACGATTTTTGATACAAACGGCATTACAGTAGAAGATACGAACAAGTTGATGATAGACAATGGGTTCAAGTTCGAAAAGTTTATCAAATTTCCATTCGTGCAAGATAGGGAGATTTAAAGTTAATATCAACCATAGTTTAAGAGATGGGATACGTTCTTCCCTAATCTTATACAAGTCAAAATATTGGTAAAACCAATAACGATAATCTTTAGGACCCGGTTGATTGAAACAAGAATTTGGATAGTCAGTTAGGATCAAGATTTGGAATAGGATTTTGAGGAATAGGAGGAGGATTTGGTTGACGACTAGATGAAGACCTAGCACGTTTAGGATTGGACATGGTTTAGGAAATCGGAATAGAATTGATAACCTGCAATTTTAAAAACAAATGTATGCAATTCAATTAATCCCAAAACTCAAATGAGTCCTCAATATTTCAAGTTTCTCTAAATCAATCCTAATGGGCAAGTTTTTGAAAAACTTTTGAAAATATGGTTTTGAGAAAAACAATATATGTATAGTTTTTATAACACAAACATAATTTAATCAAAACACAATAATTTGAAAATAACATTTTTTTTCGAAAAATTAAAATTTTTGGAAAATTCTTGTGTTTTTGATGAAATTAGTTGTAACATCTAGTTTCTAATCACTAAAATCAATGCCCGATCACTATTCAACCAGAACTAATTAAAACTAATCCTATGTTCAAAATCAATGAAATAGAGAGTTTAGAAAAATTTACCTTGAAAGATGAAGATTGAGGGGATTTAGATGTTGTTTGCACGATTTTAATGATGATTGCAAGTTTAGGAGATAATATTTGAAGTGATTTTCGATTAAAATCATGATTTGAGGCAAGAATGGAGATTTGAGTGCTTAGAGGGTGAGAAACGGCGGAAGAAGAAGAAAAATGAGGGTTTTGGGGTTTTGGGGTGTTCTGCCGATTTAACAGAACCCAGGGGGGGTATCGATTCCCCTGTGGGGGAATCGGTTCCCTTTCAAAGGGGGGAATCGGTTCCCTCATGGGGGGATCGATTCCTCTGCACAAAATGCTAAAATTCAACTTTTAAGCACATAAAATGCTAAATTAATCTTCTCTAGTGGTATAGGCACTCATATTGAAAAATAATTATGTTCAAACAATTAAATTAATCTTTAAACATTATTTGAACATAAAATTAATTTTCATTAAGAATCATAAACCCCTAACTAATAGCAAGAATGCAATCAAAATTATTATTATAAGCATTTTTCAGTATTTAAAGTGCTAAATTATTTTAAACACTAAGTGAAGATAGGTTAGTTAAACCTAATTCTCTTCTAAGTGTCCAAAACCTTTCCTTGTCTAAGGGTTTTGTAAAGATATCCGCTAATTGATGCAAAGTATCAACATATTCTAAAAATATCTTCCTTAGTGACATGGTCTCTAATGAAGTGATGTCTTATTTCAATGTGCTTAGTTCTAGAGTGGATGGGATTTTTAGTGAGACAAATAGCACTAGTATTGTCACACTTGATAGGAATGGTACCTACTTCAATTCCAATCAAAAAGTTGTTGTTTCATCCATAAAACTTGTGCACAACAACTACCGGCTGAAATGTATTTCGCTTCAGTGGTAGATAATGCAACACATTTTGTTTCTTGAAAACCAAGAAATTAGCATATTTCCAAGGAATTGGCAAGTACCGGAGGTGCTTTTCCTATCTAATTTGCATCCTCCATAATCCGCATCAGAAAAGGCATGCAAGCTAAAGCTAGAGTCTCTAGGATACCAAAGTCCTAAACTAGGAGTGTCTTAAGGTATCTAAAGATTCTCTTAACAGCTAGTAAATGTGATTCTTTAGGACATGATTGAAACCTAGCACACAAGCAAACACTAAACATAATATCCGGTCTACTTGCGGTTAGATAAAGCAATGAGCCAATCATGGATCTATATAATTTAACATCCACACATTTACCTCCTTCATCTAAGTCAAGCTTTGTTGAAGAGCTCATTGGAGTGTTATGAGGTTTCCCATTTTCCAGTCCAAACTTCTTGAGCATATCTTTGACATACTTAGCTTGATTAATGAAGATGCCATCTTTTTTGCTTGATTTGGAGTCCAAGAAAAATGAGATCTCCCATCATACTCATCTCAAACTCACTTTGCATTAGCTTAGAAAATTCTTGGCAAAGAACATCATTAGTAGAACCAAATATTATATCATCAACATAAATTTGAACTACTAATAAATCTTTACCTTTCTCTTTAAAAACAATGTAGTGTCAACCTTTCCTTTTAAAAAACCTTTTTCAATTAAAAAATTGACAATCTTTCATACCAAGCTCTAGGAGCTTGTTTTAAACCATAAAGAGCTTTTGTCAATTTTAAAACATGATCCGGAAATTTGAATCTTCAAAACCTGGAGGTTGTTCCACGTACACTTCTTCTTTTATAAAACCATTTAAAAATGCACTTTTAACATCCATTGATATAATTTTAAATTCATTGAAACATGCAAATGCTAATAACATTCTAATTGCTTCCATCCTAGCTACGGGAGCGTATGTTTCATCATAGTCTATGCCTTCTTCTTGAGTATAGCCTTGAGCAACAAGTCTAGCCTTGTTCCTCACTATAATACCACTTTCATCAAGTTTATTTCTAAAACCCATCTAGTACCTACAGTAGATTTATTACTAGGCCTTTCAACTAATGTCCATACTTTACTTCTCTCAAATTGATTTATTCTTGCATAGCCATAATCCAATGTTCATCTTTTAATGCTTCTTTGATGTTCTTAGGCTCTATGCATGAAAAAATGCAACATAATTACAGATATTTCTAAGAGAAGATCGATTAGTTACCCCTTTTGATGGATCACCTATAATTCACCATCCTTGACATAGTTGTACTATCTTGGAAAAGATACTTCCCTTTCTTCAATGGTTGGATTCTCGAGGGGATCATGAGTTCCTCATCTTTTGTTTCTTCCTTTGATGAGATTCTCCAAGTCATGTCTAACGTCATTTGCTTGTACAATACCTACATCATCATTAACAGAAGAATCCTTCCTCGGAAGGGGATTATCATCGAAAACAACATGTATAGACTCTCTACAACTAAAGTTCTTTTATTAAATACACGATAAGCTTTAGAATTTAAGGAATAACCAGAAAAATTCCTTCATCACTTTTAGCATCAAATTTGCCAAGATTTTCTTTACCGTTGTTTAAAACAAAACATTTACATCCAAAAGGATGAAAATAGCTAAGTTAGGCTTTTATTTTTGAGAATTTCATATGGAGTTTTCTTTAAAATTGGCCTAATCATTACTCGATTACAACATAACAAGCGGTATTTGTGGCTTCCGCCCAAAAATATTTTGGCAAATTATTTTCACAAAGCATGGTTCTAGCCATTTCTTCTAAAGTTCGATTTTTCCTCTCAACAACTCCATTTTGTTGAGGGGTTCTAGGTGCTGAAAAATTATGGCTAATACCATTAGAATTACAAAACTCAATGAATCCAAGTTTTCAAATTCAGTTCCATGATCACTTCTAACACTAGTGATAGAGTAACCTTTTTCATTTGGGATTTTTTGAAATGTGATGAAATTTTCTAATGCTTCATCTTTAGTACTTAAGAATAGAACCCAAGTGTATCTAGAATAGTCATCTACCAAGACAAAGCATATTGTTTTCCTCCCAAGCTAGTAGTTCTAGTTGGCCCAAAAAGATCTAAATGGATCAATTGTAATACTCTAGTTGATATCATTAATAGATTTAAAAGAAATCGTTTTTGTTTTCCTTTAGCACAAACATCACAGATTTTATCATTATCAAATTTAAGCTTAGGCAACCTCTTACTAAGTCTCCTTGAATTAACCGTTGCAAACACTCATACTAGCATGACCTAGTCTCCTATGCCATAACCAACTATCATGCTCATCCTTAGCAACTAGGCATAAATTAGTCATATCAATAGAATCTAAATGCACCATGTAAATGTTTCCTATTCTATGACCAATAAGCATAATCCGATTAGATGCAATGTCAATAACTTTACAACCATTAATTCAAATAAGACATTGAATCCTTTATCGCATAATTGACTAATACTCAAAAGATTATGCTTTAATCCATTAAATATAAAACATTCTTAATTTGTATGGAAGAGGTATTACCTATTGTACCAATACCTTCAATGTGACCTTTTGAATTGTCTCCAAAAGTCACTTCTCCTCCATTTTGGCGTTAAGCTCAATGAACCGGCTTTTGTCTCCAGTCATATGTCTTAAGCATCCACTATCAAGGTACCATGAGTTTGAATTTGTTTCATGTGCCTTGTAGGAATGCTCCTTTCCCTACAAACATAGATTAATTTTTGATTTTTTGTACCCAAATTCTTTTGGGTCCATATTCATTAGTTTCCAAAATCCTAGTCCCCTTAGGTCCATTGTGTAGGATATTTTTATCTTTAGTAGTAATGAGTTCTTTAGGAACCCACATACTTCTAATGATTTTTCATTAGAGGTTCTTTGGGGACCCCTATGATTGTAGTTTCTAAAACTTTTTCTAACAAAGTTGGATTTTGAATTTCCACCTCTTTCAAAATGTTTTGTTCCAACTTTATCAAAAGAAGTTTTAAGATCATCAATTTTCTTTTGATGATCATCATTGATCTTTGAAAGTAAATTTTGCAAATCTAAATTTTTCTTTTCAAACTCTTCTAGTTTGATTTGCAAATCCTTGATTTTACTTTCAAGATCGTTGTTGGTTTTGGATATGAGTTGTTTCATTTTTCAATTTTGAAACATCATTTTTATATTTTAAAAACAATTTCTCATAATCCGAAGCCAACCCATTGTACTCCTCAAATAACTCATCATAAGATAAATCATCAAAATCGGATGAGTTAGAGGTTACCTTAGAATCTTCCGAATGCCATCAAGCACAAGTTTGCTACTTCTTGTTCCTCTTCATCGGAACTTTCTTCATCGCTCCATGTAGCCACATGAGCCTTGTGCTTATTCTTTGATTGACCCTTTTTCTTCTATGGGTAATCATATTTGACATGCCCCGGCTTTTTGCATTCATAGCAAATGATTGGGTCCTTCTCTTTTGGTTCATTTTTGAGGCCTTCGTTTCGTTGAATTTTCTTCCTTGGTAAGGTCTCATCATTTTTCTGAACCGTTTGGCAAACAATGCCATTTCCTCGTCATCATCATCATTATTAGAATCACTCTCATATTTTGTGGATTTGAGAACAACTCCAATATTTTTCTTCTTCTCCTTTTCCTTTGGTGTCTCTTCAACTTTATCAAGGTCCACCTCATCTTCGAGCATCATCTCATGAGTGAGGAGTGAACCGATAAGTTCTTCAAGAGTTAAGGACGATAGGTCCTTAGACTCGATGATTGCCGTCTTCTTTGATTGCCATGATTTTGGGAGGGAGTAGACTAACTTTCTCACAAGCTTTTCATTTGAGATGATCTCTCCATATGATTTGAGACCATTGACAATTGTTGAAAATCTATCCGTCATAGCTTTGATGTCTTCATTTGGTTTCATCCTGAAATTTTCATAGCTATGCGTTAGAATACTAATTTTTGATTTCTTTACCTCATATGTACCTTCATGTGTGACTTGAAGGTTGTCCCATATTTCTTTGGCGGTTGTACACGATGAAACTCTTCCGTATTTATCTGGTCCAAGAGCACAAAAAATAATATGGATGGCTTTGGAGTTGAGCTGTAACATTCTTGTCTCTCCTTCACTCCACAACCTTGGATGAGTGAGAGGTTTGATGTATCCTTCTTCTACAGCATTCCATGCTCCCATGTCACTTGCTTGAATGAAGTACATCATTCTATTCTTCCAATAGGCATAGTTAGCTCCATTGAAGAAAGGAGGCTTGTTGACGGGCATCGAATCGAGACCAGAGTCGAAGTTTGAAGCAGAGGCCATTGATGACTTTAATAATCGATATAACTCTTCCCAAATCGACTCAAGAGGCGATAAAACCTTCAAATGAGTTAGGTTCTGATGCCAATTGTTGAGTTAATCGATTGACGGAATCGGCCAAGAGGGGGGTGAATTGGCAATTAAAATTTTTGTGGAAGCTTTTACAGAAAATTGAAAGTAATTGCACAGCGATTTACAGTGGTTCGACTTTTCTTAAATAAAGTCTACGTCCACTACCTTAGCTATCCACACTAAGGATTTTCCAACAAATTCACTAATTTGTTCTCTCTTTTGAGGCCAAAGAGATAACCTTACAATTCCCTCAAGAGTATACCCCAACTCTTGAGAACACTCTTTTTCCCAAAGAGAAGATTACAAATTTGCAAACTTACAAGAAAACCTCACAAGGTAAGATGTTTGCACAATTCTAGAACAAGAAAAGAACACTCAAAGAAAATTACAAATGAGCACAATAAGTGTTCTTTGAAAGCAAAATGAATATTGAATGAAAATTGGCTTGAATTGCACAAACTTTGTGTTTGATGCTTTCTCTCTTGTTTCTCTATGATTTCTTACTGATCAAGGGCTTCAGAACTTGTTTAAATATACATTGAATCACTTCTGAACGTTGGGGATAATTAATGAAGATAATATAGCCGTTTTAGTGTGAAAACAATTAATAAAACAGCTTGGAGCGTGGGGGGAATCGGTTCCTCCTTATAGGGAATCGGTTCCCTAAGTGTAAAATTCAAATATTTCGACCGTTGAACAGGGGGGAATCGGTACCCCCTATGGGGGAATCAGTTCCCTCCGAGCATTCTGGAAATCTCGGAGTCAAACCATTCAGGGGGGAATCGGTACCCCCTATGGGAGGGAATCGGTTCCCTCTGAGCAATCTGGAAATTTTGGGTTTGAAATGGTTCGAAATACTTTGAAAGATTATTTTGAAATTGTTTTAAGATTAAAACTTAATTTTACACTTAAGTAAGGATTAAAAATGATTTTTGAAATATTTGGAGTAATGTTTTTATATTCGAATAAATTTTATTGAACATACTTTAGAAAATCATTTTGGAAAATCTTAAAATTCATTTAACTTAATTTGTTATATAGAAATATCAAAATGTTTTAAACAGTATTAAATATTTTATATTGTAACTTCTTATATTACCACTTTTAATTTTAATGTGTTTGGTTTTTGTATGGTAGAAGACAAGGAGATTGAAGAGGAATAACTTAACGATGATGAGGAATCTAATAAGAACTTACCGATGTTGTGGCCATTTGGTTTTCTAAGTTGAGGCATTCAATGTTAATTGTCAACCGTATTATTCAAGGAAGACTAAAATTTCAAAACATAAAATGCATACATGAAAGTTGTTCCTAGTACAAGAGAATCATAACATTACTACCTTAATTTAATTTCCATGCACTCAAACATTGATTGAAGAATCATCCAACTATTAGGCAATTCTAATCTATAAATACACACATCCTGTAAACAATACACTAAAAACAAAAACAATAAACACAATATCACAAACTTTTACATACTATCTTTACACTTGGCCTTCCTCAATTGCTCCTCAACCTCATACAATTTTAAGCCATCATTTACGCAACAATCTCTTTTGCAGTTCAACAATACTTGAGCAACCTTCAACTCTCGATTCTCCATTAACAACATATTATTTTCTATCATAACTTCGATAAGAATATCCGTCTCATATTTGTCTACAACATCTTTATTAACCCAAGAAAAACCTACATCCATCCTCCTACATCAATCTTACAATCCATCCTCCTACTTCATGTAATGCCCTCTAAAACCTTTAAGTGAATTGTGGATCTCTAGATTGATAAAGTTACCCATGAAATCTTACAATCTCCTTGATGTACAACTGAACTAGTCTTTCTAGGGTGAAATCCATTCACACAGACTAAAAGTAGGATGTCGTGATTAGCTGATCTACTACTACCCAAACCGCATCATGTTTTTGGTATGTCATCGATAATCCCGTTACGAAGTCCATGGTTACTCTATCTCATTTCTACCGTGGTATCTGAATGGGTTGAAGTAATCTTGACGGTACCTGATGTTCTACCTTCAATTACTGACAAGCCAAACACTTGGATACAAACTCAGATACCTCTCTTTTTATACCTGGCCACCAATACATCTGTCAGAGTTATCGGTACATCTTGCTTCTATCAGGGTTTATCGATAGTAGGCTACAATGGGCTTTACCAATTATTATTTCCCTCAATTCCTCATTAGCTTGTACACATAATCAGTTTCGAAAATATAATACACTTTCGTCTATTATCTCGAACTCCGACAACGCACCTCGGTGGACTCACTATACTCTAGCCATTAAGTGTCCATTTGTCCTTTGTAATTCATTTACCTTTTTTACTAACTTCGTTTCAACTTGCAACTCTGCTAATAGTCCCCCATCCAAAGTCATTCTTATCTTGGAAAATAATGCTCGAAAGTCTATCATTGATTTGTGACCAAGGCGTCGATCACTACATTACTTTTACTCGGATGATAGTTTATAACATAGTCATAATCCTTTAATAATTCAAACCAATGGCATTGTCTTATGTTCATTTCTTTCTAGGTAAGCATATACTTAAGGCTTTTTTGGTCAGTAAAAATGCAACATTTCCCCCCGAAGAGGTAATGCCTCCAAATCTTTAAGGCAAAGACTACAACAGCTAGATTCAGGTCGTGGGTGGGATAGTTGTGCTCATGAGGTTTAAACTATTGGAAATCATACGCCATTACCATTTCATCTTGCATAAGGAAAAATCTTAACATGTTTAACAAGACATCACTAAATACGATGTAGTCTTTACCAGACTTGGGTTGGCTCAGAACGGGTACCTGAGCTATGATCTATTTCAACTTCTCAAAGTTGTACTGATGTTTTTTATTCCAAAAAAACACTCATATTTTTAAAGGAGTTTAGTTAAAGGGGTGACAATCATGGAGAACCCTTTGACAAAACAGGGATAGTATCCGACAAGTCAAAGGAAACTACGTACCTTGGATACATTTCATGATGGTTCGCACTCCACCACCACCTGAATCTTTTGCAAATCTACTCAAATACCCTCAAAGTATACTGCATGGCCTAAGACAAACACCTTAGATAGCCATAACTCACAGTTGTTGAACTTTGCATATAATTGGCATTCCTTGAACGTTTGGAGAAAAACATGAAGATGATGGTCATGATCTTCCTCCGATCGAGAGTAAACTAGGATATCATCGATGAAAACCACTAAAAACTAATCTAAATTTTGGTGGCAGACTCAATTCGTTAGGTCTATAAATATTACTAGTGCATTGATGAGTCCAAATAGCATCACTAAGAACTCATAGTGACCATACCTAGTTCTTAAAGTCGTCCTAGCCACATCGACCTCTTTAACCTATAAATGATAATACCCTATCCTCAAATCTATCTTAAAGAATATCATATATCCTCTAAGCTAGTAAAATAGATCGTCGATCATTGGGAGTGGATATTGCTTCTTGATCGTCAGTTTATTAAGTTATCGGTAATCGATACATATCATCATCTACTCATCCTTCTTTAAAAACAACATCGGTACTCTCTACGGGGATATACTATATGAATGAACCCTCGATTAATTCTTGAATCTAGCTCTTGAGCTCTTTTAATTCGTTCGATTCCATACAATAGGGGGCAATGGACACCAGGGCCAATAATGGTAAAACTTTGATGCCAAATTCTAACTCGTGATCTGGCGGTAACCCTGGTAATTCCTCTAGAAATACCTTAGGAAATTCCCTCATTGTACAGATTTCTACAAGTGTCAATCTCGAAAACTAGTGTCTATCACATGGTCTAAGAATGCTTCGTAACCTCGAATAATTAATATTTGAGCAGCCAAGGCTAAAATAATTCTAAAAGTACCATGAGACTTTTTACTAGTCATTACGACTCTGGTCCCATCTTCTCGCCTAAGCTTGAGTTGCATAGCCTTACAATTTAAAATTGTGTCATGCTCCGACAACCAATCCATCTGTAGGATCAAGTCGAAATCTCGAAAGGGTAACACCATATGGTTGGTGGAAAATACTTGACCCTAAACCACAACTGAACATCTATAATGTACTTTATCTATAAGTACGTTTAGCCCTAAAGGACTCGAGACCCTAACCTTGGTCTCAAGGTCTTTAACTAGGATACCCCTAATCTTAGACAAGTTCACGAAATAGGTATGAATGGGTAGAACCAAGATCAATCAAAATAGTAATCAGTGTACCATAAACAGTAAAAATACATGAGATGACGTCAGTTGGCTCACATTTATCCTAGGCTCTCTCTATGTACTACCTCGAGGCAACCCTAGCCCCAGGTCCGACCACAGATCTGGTCATGCCCCTACTTTGATGTCCTAACACTGAGCTACCACCCTTATGAACAAATCCTCGACCCCTATAAACTGATTGTTGATCTCTAAGCAACCGATGGCACTACACTGCTTGTCTCGGCATAATCTCAACTATAATGCTCCAGTGAACCACAACCAAAGCAGGCCTTTCAAAATCGGTGGCACTTTCTAGTGTGACACTTGTCACAATGCCCACACAGAGGAGGTCATGACCCTTTACCAAAACCTTTAGTGCTCGCCACCAAGGCTAAAGTCAAAGGTCTTCTATGATGCTTTTACCCCTGACGACACCCCAAACTTTATCCCATCCATCGAGACTGTGTTGGCGTAGACCTTCTCACTCTTTGTGAGTTCTTAGCCCTCTTGGCGAAAGACTGAGATGGTATGGTACAATATGGTGCCTTTCAGTTCTAGCCTCCTAAATTTCCCATCAGATGGGTCCTCATTGATTGCACTCTCTCAATCGCCTTAGCCTGGCGAGTCAACTCTACAAAGATCCTAGGAGGATCAATAGCCATATGGGTAATGATGAAAATATGGAGCCCTTATCTAAACCTCCTGCTATGAATGTCCTCAATCATCACCAACTCAGACGTGTAACGGCTCAGGCGAAGTAAGTCGCGCTTATACTTCATCACGATCGATCTCTCTTGATTAAATGTGTAAATTGGTCTCTCAGGTCATTAGTGTGTGCTTCCCTAATGTATTTTTTTCTGAACTCCTCCAGAAAGTACTTCCATATCGATTTTGCAGGCTCAAAATCTAACTCAACTATCTCCAACCAGTCGATAACATCACCCTTTAGTAGTGTTTTGATGCTCTTGAGCTTACCTTCCAAGGTAAGATGCAACTTTCTGAGAGTGTGAAGAGTCTCACGAAGCCTCTGGTTAACAGTAATGGTTTCTTCACCATTGGTGCCAAAGAAATTTGTAGTCTTGTAGCATCAGAGTTATTCCACTAGTGATTCATGAGGAGCTACGGGTGGGGTAGGTACAAAGGATGCTCTTAGGATGACCTCAACGATGTGCCAAAGAAAAGTTGTGATGTCATTGAAGAATGTGGCCTAATCTATCCCTACATCCTCCGAGATACCCATCTCCTCAAAGTCTAAAACGAACACATTATCAATATCTCCGATGAGCGAGATGTGACTCTCGTAGTAACCCTCTTGACTGGTTATAGGGGTCGTCAGCCATATCCAACAGAATTCAAGAAAAAGGGAGTTATTATCGACATTCCATATAACCAAGTAAACTGAATATCTATGGGTATGTACATCACTGACTATTATTGACTCTAACCCACGATTCCTAAAAATGACTAAACCTAATGCTCTGATACCACCAAATGTAACACTCAAATATGAACTAATCTGAAGTCTGGTGGGTCTGTATATTACACGGACCACTAAAGTGGCTAATCCAAAAATTTTCTTTAAAATATATGAAATTCATAAGTAAAATCATCTATTAAATTACAAACTTTAAAACATAGTAATTGAGATTACAAATTGGGGAGCTCCCTAAATAAATCCTTAAAATATATCAAAGTTTTTCAAAAGAATTACGACTCAATTAAACAAAAAGGGGTCAATGAAATAATACCCACTAAAACAACGAAGACGTACTTTACGGCTTGATGATATATGAAATCTGAAATCTAACGATAAGCTCCCTGATCGGAACCTACTAACATTGAATAATAGAGTTATGAATCAAATATACAAAAAGGGGTCTATGAATAAAGTTTTTTAGTCATGCAACAACGAAATGCAACAAGCATAAAACATAGCAGTTATCAAGTGCAAGGCATGCTCTTACCATTAAATAATATAAGTGTCATAGCACTGATAGTAAATTATCTCAACACTGGTACGAAAGTGCGTCCACAGTGATACTAAAGTGCCTTAGCAATTATAGGAGAAAATCTGGATATCTCTATTTACAATTACTCGTCAAACATTCATACATTCACGTAGCTTGGGTGACCTCATTATTTCTTGAACATCAAACAAAGGCTAGTTTAATGCCATATTACTTAAGTCGTTCCCGTTATAACGGTAGTTATTAGTTGTTCTCATTTGTCGTCTTACTAAGGAAGTCCCAACGACTCTCAAATTTTCCTCCCGAGTACTCAAAACAAAATTGGGTTTTCTACCTAATCTAGGATAATGGTACCGGTACTGGGTCTCGTAGCATCGATATTGAATCTATGGTATCGATACTACCCTGAGTATCGATACCAAAAATGGCTTTGGTGTTTTGGAAAATTCCCTAGTATCGAAACTCTTATCGAGAGTATTGATATTTCCCCGAGTATCGATACCAAAAATAGTTTCGATGTTTCAAAAATTACCCTAGTATCGATACTCTTATTAAGAGCACCGTTTTCTACCCTTGGTATTTATACTCCCATGGCACCGATACTAAAAATGGCTACTAGAATATGATTTGTAATCATAGTATCGATACTAGCCCCGGAGTATCAAAACTCACTGCTCTGTATTGATACTTCAATAATGATTATTGATACTTTAAGCCCAAAACCCTTTTATTTAGACTACTTGAAGAACAATATCGGTAATGTTCATCCAGTACCGATACTTCTACCCATAAATACCATATTTGGGCACGAAAATATTTCCCAAACTCTCTTCACAAATCCTCCTAAAACTCTTGAACGTTTATTAAGATTTATGGGATTTCAAGGTGTCATTATAGGTCATTCTAAAGCAATATAAACACCAAATATTTCATTTATCATAAACAATCACAACAACCCATGGTTGCACCCATGAATACAACAAGAAAGAAAACCACAACCTAATGATCTACATGTGGTATATGTGAGTTAAAAATGTGCTACCTCAACACTAGCTAATGGAAAATGGCTCACGAGATCACCTAAGCACTAACTTCTTATTGTTCTTGCCTTTTGAGCTTGCACCAAATTTTCTCATTAATCAAAAGAAAATGAGAGTATTACTAACGTGTTTAAAGACTCTAAATGAGTAGAAACAATATTCTAAACACTTAAGGATAGATTAAAAGCAATTTTAGGCCCTAAAACCAAAACCTCTATAAAACTCCCATTTTGGCCCTATGGCGAAACCTTGAGATTTTGAGCTAGAATTGAAGCTCTAGAGAAGGAGATTGTAGTTCTTACCTTTACAAATTCAAGTTCAAGTTGCTAGTGAATAAAGTTTTTACTTTTGGGAGATTTGGAGAGGAAGAAAGAGAAAGAAAAGGTGAATAAAAATACAAAAGGGATACTTCCCTTCCCAACGTATGGCATATGTACAATTAAGGGGAATCAACTTTTGATTCAAACTATGGTCAAATTGCTCCTTTGGTCCTCTAAAATTTAACCTCGATGTAGAAATGTCCTTTGTAATACCTTGTGGGATTTACCTCAAGCCCAGTCCAACTCTCATTTAACTCGAGTATTTAATTTAGGCTTATCAAAGCACTTGAAGCCCAAACATTATACCCGAAACTACTAACTTGATTTTTGAGGTGTTACAACGAGCACATCTTTATACGAGATTGGGTGATAGGGCGATGAAGTTTCATCGCAATCCATGAGGTGAGGAAGTTAGGCAGTTGAGGGATCAGGCTTTGCGGAGGAGCGATCAGGCGGCTCAGGGGGAAGGGGATCTCGCCGACAAGGCATTTTAAGATCCCTAAGGGGCTCTAGGGGTTCCAAGAAATCAGAAGTGTTTTCGGTTATAGGTTTTTTCAATTATAAAGTGATATTATATCATTAATTATACTTTGTCAAGCTTTTTATAATTCACGAAATTCTTTTTAATTTGAATGATTAGTAAATATTATTTATTAAATTTTTTTAACTTATAATTACTCGTACAAGGGAGAAATGATTGTGGTGCTATCGTTAATTAATTTTACAGTCATCATACAATTAAATTAAATATTAAGCAAATCAATACCTCTTTTCTATACAATTTGCATATTTATGTAAATACCAGCTTCTTTCAGAGAATATTGGGTCAATAATAGATATCTTTGATAAAATAAATATAGTATTTATTGATTGTTCTAATGTTCTCCAAACGGAGCTATGAGTATCTACATAGATATGCAAATTGTATTGAAGAGAGATATTGATTCGATCCGTATTTAATTTGATTGTCTTATTATTATAAATTTAATCGATGATAATAATGCATTACATAACCGTTTGTCTTTTTTACGAGCAACTGTAGGTTTTCGTCGATAAAAATGAAGGACAAGGAGTCAAGGAATGCATAAATATAAATATAATTTTTTAAATATAAATATGATTTAATGATCAAAACGAAACCACAAAAATAATTAGATGACTAAATATACAGTTTACCCTTATTTATTTACCTCTACAGTGTTTAGAATAAAATTTTGAAACTATTTTCTCTCATTTAAATATATATTTATTGTGCCTTCGTTTTTTACTTAATCTAACAGGAATGGTAACGGGTGAGATATCTGCATTTTTTTCTAATGAAATATTTCATTAAAAAATCAAGGAGAAAGACAACACTTGTTAATGTCACCGGCCCACTAACACCACCGATTCGGCAGCGAAAATTTGGATCAAATAGAATCCTTATTGAATCTTTAGATTTGAAATTGAATAAACACAAATTAATTTTTTCAAATAATTTTATAAATAAATAAAGTCTGAAATTACTTTCAGATTAAAAATTTTATCTTTAAAAACGTGTATGTTTTTTATAAAATGAAATCAATAACGATCATTTTAAATTAAGTGCGTAATGATTTAAAATTTTGAATTAATATTCGAACAGTTTATTTGAATAAGTTAATTATGGTAGAGATGTTCTTTGAGTCTAATTAGATAAGAAATAGGTCTGTTTACTAGCTCATTCACGAAAGCGTCTCCCTATGCAATTCGCAACCTGTTTCCCAAACTCAACGCACAACTGTCTCTTCTAAATAAGTCGATCGAGGATGCAGAAATTAAAGAGGCTTTTTTCGAGCTTTGATGGCAGGATTCAGTTTATGCATTCGAGCTTTTTTCTGCTGGAAGCAAGGTTAATTAATGATATCCATTGGGACTTTATTCATCTAACTTAGTCTTCTACTGCAATTCATTCTTCGAGCATTTGGGGTGACAGGCCCGTTGGCTATGATCATTCGTTTGCCTGCTTTTTCTATGATCTTATATCAAGCTTTGCTTTTGAATTTTTTTTTGGAATTGGATTCATTGTGTTCCAGCTTTATAGGAGGGTTCATAGAGAACTGAAAGCTGTGTGTAAGTGTAATAGACCGGTTTCATTCCCGTGAATATTGTTCTATTTTCATCGTTATGATGCATTTTTTTTTCAACATCAACGGTTAGGGAGATTTTTTTAATGAGACCCGTAATCGAGGTCCAGTTTTATATGCATCATATTCAAAGCAATACAAAACTTCTTTTCAACAGAACAAAAAAAATTAAAGAGGCTTTATTTAGCAAGAGACCACTTAAAGCACCATCTGTGGACGGTATACACGCTATCTTTTACCAGCATGATTAGGATCTAGCTGGCGATAGCGTTCGACAATTTGTCAAAAACATATTCGTTGGTGAATTCATTACCGAAGCTATGAACAAAACACTCTTGGTGCTTATCCCTAAAATTACACGATTCAGGACAATTAACTTATGTATTTATAAAATCATCACGAAGCTAATTGAAAATCGGATCAAACCCCTGATGTCCGGTTTAGTCTCAAGCAATCAGACGAGCTTTATTCCAGGATGATCGATAACCAATAACATCATCTTAGCGCAAGAGAAAATTCATTCGATCCAAAATAAAAAAGGAAGAAAAGGCTAGATGGCAATAATGATTGGCCTGGAGAAAGCCTACGACCATCTTGAATAGTAATTCATCGAGGGATACACTATCTGACATTGGTTGCCCCGACATGCTAAAACGAGTCATCGTGCAAGGTGTTAGCTCGACCACTGTGCAAGTAGCATGGAATAGAGAACTATCCGAAACATTTAAACCAACGAGAGGCATCCACCAGGGAGATCTATTATCACCCTATCTATTTTTCCTCTGCATGGAAAAACTAGCGTAAGCAATTTGTGCTGAGACCGACCAAGGCCGATGGATACCAATCAAGCTAGCTTCGTCAGGACCACCCATTGCACCTTATTCTTCGCTGATGACTTGATTTTATTTGCAGGAGCATATTGTAACCAACTTGAAATGATAAAAGATATACTCCACAACTTCTATCACAGATCAGGTCAAAAGGTGAGTGTTATGAAAACAAACATCTTCTTCTCAAAGAACATGTCGAATCAAACTCGTTCTTTGATCGTGGAGGTTTTGGGTACAAAGAGGTCACTAATCTTGGAAGATACTTGGGCGTACCCTTTCTCCATAAACGAATCACAAGGGATACATACCGTTTAATAGTGCAACGGACCCGAGACCGTCTATCTATGTGGAAAGCAACTTCTCTCTCGTTGGCAGGTAGAATAGTCTTAGCCAAATCAATTCTTATGGCTATCACTTTCTATGCTATGCAAACGATAATGCTTCCTAAAGGAGTTTGTGACGAAATAGAAAGATTTATTTAAGGTTTTATATGGGGAAAATTAAGGAAAAATATGGTACACAACTAGTTAACTGGGACTCACTATGCTTGCCTATGAAAAATGGTGGCCAAGGTCTGAAGCATCTAAGAGTACAAAACACGGCCTTCATCATGAAATTAGCCCATAAACTTATCACTAGATCAGACCTACTATGGGTACAAGTGGTAAGAAATAATTATAAAATCCAGGAGAATATTCCCACCTCATTGCCAAATAAGACGGGATCACACCTATAGAGAAGCTTATGTAACATATGACTGGCGTTCAGATCGAATCTCAACTGGAAAGTGGACAACGGGAGAAGCATTAGCGTTTGGAATGACAAGTAACTTCGAGACTTGGGACCACTTCAGAATTTTTGCTATAACCCATGCCTTTCCGATGAAGGCCAATCCAAGATTAGTGATCTCATAACCGACGATGGGAGATGGAATTGGTCCGCACTAAACTCCCTTCTCCCGACTCACGTGTTGTGTTAGTTTTCTGTAAAGAAGATTTAGAAAACTTTGATAATATTTCAGAAAATCAACTTAATCTTGGCTTACAACTTCATGAAAATATATAGCATTACTCTTCACCATAAATACGTGAAGGAGGGCAAGCTGACACAGCAATAAATGCAACAAACCTAAAACAGGTTCGTAACAACCTGCTTAGTTATCAATTATATACGCCAACACTCTCTCGAATCTTTCGTCTCTGTTGCAACTACTTCTTCCACATTAATCTCCTATTGAAAATCAACAAATATGGTCTTGGAAAGAGGTTTTGGAAAGCCATCAGCATTTTGTTTCTCTGTATGAATGTATTTAACACGTAACATACCATTAGCTGCCTTTTTGCGAACTAAATGAACATCTAACTCAACATGTTTGGATCGAGCATGCAGCAGCGGATTTGCACTGACAGCAACAGCACTGGTATTATCACACGTGTCCCAAAAACAGTAACCTCCATATCCATCAGAAAACTTTTTAACCAGACAACGTCAGATATGTCAGCTACACTACGATTCTCGGTTTCTGTAGTTGACCTCGATATGGATTTCTATTTTTTTCGAGGACCAAGAGACTAAATTCTTTCCAAAAACACACCATAGCCGGTAATGGTACGTCTGTCATCAGCACTACTTGCCCAGTTAGCGTCAGCAAATGCTATAAGATCAATAGATTCATTGGTTGTACGAAAAAGAAAGACATGATGCGTCCTACCCTTTAAGTAGCATAAAATACGATTAACAGCCCACCAGTGTGTCTCGCACGGATGTTGCATGTACTGAGCAACTTGATTGATGCTGAACGCGATATCAGGGCGAGTGTGACCTAAGTAACGTAATGCTCCAACAACACTTCTGTATGCTTGAGGGTCTTCAAGCGGACGCCCACCGTCACGGGTAAATTTTGGATATGACACCATGGGTGTTGCTGCAAGATTTACATCAAACATACTAGTCTTCACAAGAAGTTCCTTGATGAACTTCCATTATCGAAGTAACAAATGGTCAATGATGCGTTCCACCTCAAGCACTAGAAAATGTTGTAACTCACCGAGATCTTTTAAAGAAAACTTCTCCCCCAACAGTCGAACAACATTCACAATATTAGTAAAAGAGTCACCAGTGATGATTATATCATCAACATAGATGAGTACATAAACTCGGCTGGTCTATGTGCACCGAATAAATAATGACGAGTCTGCAGTCGAGTTCTTGAACCCCAAAGTAATCAGAAACTGTCAAAGTTGTGCATACCACATTTGAGGAGTTTGGCGTAGTCCATAGAGAGCCTTCTTAAGCTTGCAAACCAGAGGAGAACCTTCAGCAGCAACCTTCTCAAAGCATGGCGGTTTAATCATGTAGATATCCTCCTATAACACGCCATTAAGGCATTATTTATGTCGACTTTTCGTAAGCACTAAGCATTGGTCACAGCTGAAGCAAGCATAACGCTAATAGTCGAAGCACGAATAACTGGACTAAATGTGTCATAAAAGTCAGAGTTAAGACTTGTGAAAACCCCTTAGCCTCCAACCGTGCTTTGCAGCATGATATCGAGCCGACAACATTCTTTTTTATGCGAAAGAGTCACTTACACCCCACAGTTGAACGCCCTTCAGGTAGCTGAACCAGGTCCCATGTGTCGTTTTGTAATAGTGCCTCGTACTCGGCTATCACAGCCGGCTTTCAACATAGATGTAGCAAAGCTTGATGAACTATAGATGGTTCACAAGTGTTCGAGGATCAATCGGAAAACTTGCTATTGCATTAAACTTTTTTGGGTTTAAAAATGCCCATTTTACTATGTGTCACCATCAGATGACAATTGAGATTAGGGGCTGTAGAAACATCCTCCAAAACATTGGGAGTGTAAGAAGATGGAGCATTTACTACTTGATCATTAATTACTTGATCACTCTCGTGGTCATTGTCGTGGCTGCCACTTGCATGGGAAGAATGATGTGTGAGCATTCTTATGATTGCACAGGAGAAGAAACATGTTGCTCCATAAACGTTGGCTCAGAAGTAAATGATGTACTCCCTGTGGTATTGGGCACGGGTATTATGCGTTTCAACAACCGATCTGTACCTGGAACCATATGTAAAGAAGGCGAACAATGAATGGAAGGAGCACTAGTATTTCCAGGAGACTGAGTATCTGCAAAAGGAAATAATTCTCATCAAACACGACATGGCGAGAGACAAAAATACGACCATCATCCCTTAGACATTGATAGCCACGATGTTGCAAGCTATAGCCGAGAAACACGCACGGTTGAGATCGAAATGCCAACTTGTGTGTCTAAAATGGTCTTGTATGCGGGAAACAATGATAACCAAACAGTCGTAAATGATCTAGGGTAGGTGGTTTTCCAAAGAGCTTCAAACGGAGAGATCCCATCAAGAACCTTGGTAGGTAAACGATTAATGAGGTGAACAGCAGTGGTTGCATCAAATGCCCAAAACTTCAAAGGCAAAGAAGCACAAGTAAGCAATACAAGAGCCATCTCAAGAACGTGTCGATGTTTACGTTCCACAAAACTATTTTGTTGAGAGGTGTGTGGACATATGACACAGTGTTGAATTCCATCTTGCAGTAGAAGCAGTGACAAACTACAATACTCACCACCCAATCGGATTGAAAAGCTTTAATGTCAACCCCAGACTGTTGATATACCATACTTTGAAACAACCGAAATACTTGCACAGCTTAACCCTGGTTTTTCAACAAATATAACCAAGTGTGTCTTGTGCAAGTATCAACAAAAGACACATAAAACCGATAACCATTCGAAACTATAGGAGCCGGGGCCCAAAGGTCAGAAAACACGAGTTCAAATGGCTTAGTATAACAAGTATTCGAAGTAGTAAAGGGTAAACGATGACTTTTGCTCATTTGACAGGGAGGACAAACATGCATATAACACCCCCAACCTGTACCCGACTCAGATACGAGTCTGATGTGTCACATTGACTTTTCAAAACAATATGTTTTCCAAAAGAATGATATTTCTAACTTTTATTAAATCAAAATGCATAAGTTATACAATTTTAAATCAAAGAGTTCACAAAACTTATCAAAGCGAATAAAATTTCAATCTTTTAACTACATGCCAACAAGATTATGTATAACAAAATACATATTATTTATTTATCTTCTGATCTAACCTTCGGTAAGGAGAAACTGACATGTCTTGCTCCTCTTCGATCCATAAACGTTTCAAAACCTAAGTGTGAAATACTCATACGCTAAGTCAATGACTTAGTGAGGCATATAAAACATATAATATAAACTATAACTTCTAACAATGCATGAATAATTAATGTTATCATGACATACAGCCTCATATCCACTTTCATAAAATAAATACATACATACCCAAATATCATCATATCATATATGAGTTTTACTATTTCATATTCTTATAATCATTTAATTTACACCACTTAGCTTATATTGCATTATACTATCATCATTTAAGTCGTTTACTTACATAATTCCTAATCATGTAATTTTGATCACAATTTCATATATCTTATCTCTTATTTCCATATGTTTCTATTTAACATTTAATCCATAAATTCTCGTTACATATTCTATATTATTCTGGTATACTAATTTCTTATATTCTCTTATATTCAAATATATCATACCAACATATTCACATAGAAACTATAATATATGCAATAAATGAAACTCATACACTCATATCCAATTGCTCAATCACATATAACAATCATATTAAGTTTATTTATATTATCTCTTTATTGGCTCATGTACACTTTGGAGAACTAAAGATATGTGAGTTCATTGAGGTTGTGCACTTATGCTGTCACCACAGCTCGAATAAATTCCCACTAGGGCACTGAATATTTGTCCCGAAGAACCACTATATCCTGAAGGGGGCCACTCCTTAAAAATATACATAATACAATGGACCAAATAAGTGTACAGAAGTACCACATATATGTTCCACATAATTACATATATGTCCCGAAGGACCACATAGAACCCTCGACTCTTGGCATGCCAACTATACCTATAGCTCTCATAACACGTAACATGGGCATAATTATTATATTTATCATATTTTCGCATAGCCATATCACATAGACACATATTCTTATAGTTTCTTATCATATCACTCATATCATATGGCTTATCTCTTGTGATCTTGTAATCATATCACTTATACTCACATAGCTCATATCCACATGGCTTATCTCATATACATATGTTCACATACTTTACGGTCATATAGTTTATACCCTTTTCACACATAGTCACCTAGATCCAAATTATTTAGCTTACTTCACCTTTCATATATTCATAATTTATTATTACCTAATTGATATTTTAATCACATAACAATAACATACATTCACACAGATCATATAACATATACAATAATATATCACATATATACTCATATCAATAACATGCTTATATTTATGATTTCATGTATACTAATATAGGAAATAGACTTGTCACTAGTCTTATTTCCATTCATCATCATATACTAACTAATATGCACTCATCTGGTCTCTCTAGTTCGTATCAATCTCTTATCTCTTTATCAATGATTGTTGCTTGTCGATTTGTCCATACATTGCTCTCAATCGATATCTACACAATTATATATTATATACCTATCAGCATTCCCAATATCATGATTCTAATTCTTCATTTTATTAAACTAAAGGAAAGGTGAAATTCATTTTCTATTTAAAGTAGGTATCGGTACCCCCCATAAGGTATCGATACATCCCTTAACTGAGTTATCAGTACACTGCCTACGTATCGACACCCAAATTGTATTCGATAATTTTTTATTTCAAGGGGGTATCGATACCATCCTTAAGGTATTGGTACCCTTTGAATTTCTTCCTGAATTTTTACTCTTGAGGTATCGGTACCTGCTGAATGGGTATCGATACCCCCTTGCACAGAAATCACTTTTAAGCCCGAAAATTCACTCATTCTAACTCGAATCTTTAATAACTTAGCTCCTTTAATACCCTTAACTCCAGGATACATACTCAAACATTTTCCTAGACATTTAATACATCTTTATCTTCAAAATCTCATCCTCAATATGGAAATCAAAAATCATACCAATTTTCCAACATGTTTATAATTCATTTCTATTACTTCTATCTTCTTAATTAGACCATTGACAAGTCAAATTCAACTTAAAAATCCATTTATTTTCTTAATCAATAATTCACTTAAAATCATAACTTGAAATTCTTTGAGTATTAAACTATCCTAAGCTTCTCTTAAGCTTATTTAACATCCCAAGAATAAACCAACTCAAAACTTGAAAGAATTAACCAACTGAAAGCATTCTCACCTTAACAATGGAGACACAGGAAGAGAGTGAGAAGAAGCTTGTATTCTCCAGACTTTTCATTTCTCCTTTCTCCTTTCTCCTTTCTCCTTTCTCCTTTCTCCTTTCTCCTTTCTCCTTTCTCCTTTCTCCATTTCCACGTGTTTCCACCCTTTAATAAGGAAAAAATAAAAATCTTCCTTAGTTAATGACCACTATACCCTCTCATCTTTCCAACTTTACTATTAAGTCCAACATCAAAATTCTCCAATTAAGTCTGTGAACTTTTAACTTGTTTCGAAATTGAGCACAAAGTTTTCAAAATTTACAATTTAGTTACTAACCTTGTTTTGGGATATTACAAATCTCCCCTCCTTTAAGAAAATTCGTCCTCGAATTTTAACTGCGCCTTATAAATGAAGATATTGTCTACATATATCCTATTCATATTCCCATATTATCTCCTTAATATATCCATATCATGTCACTTATCATGTAGACAGTAACATTAATTCTTATTACTCAAACTCATAAATCGATCAAATTCCTTATCAATCTTCAATTGCCTTGCAATAATAACAGAACTTTTTTTTCCATATTCACTTGAATACCTCATCAACTTCCTTACTACATATAGATCATTCTTTATTTCGCTGACTACATTTACTTGAACAAGAAACATAACCTTAAATCTTAATTATAAATGATTAAAACATACATTTTACAGAATCAAACAATCTTTCACATCATCTGACGAACCTTTCTTACTTCTAGTCAACTTATAATTTATACCTCACATAACCTTTATCATATTTAATTCGTTGGACTCCATCCTTTTTATTTCTTTATCCATTTATCCTTTTATAATCAAAATCTCCTTATACATAACTAAACCATATCTTTTCCCTCATACTCCCATACTCTTTTATATTACGTATATTTATCCCTAGCTATCACTTTTTATCACATTTTCATGACTTTGATAGTCAACTTTACTTTTACAAAACCTCATTCTTTATCTTCTCTTGTACTTGTATTTCTCTCAAACATATGAATCCTTATCTCATTTACTACCTTAGATTTTCGTACTTAGAATACACCACCATATCCAAAGCCACATCATACTTGGTTAATTTACCGTGACATCATCTTCTAATTCTTTAACCCTAATACACTTATTATCACATAATTTGGTTAGCCAACATCAGTACTTCCAATCTAGAGTGTAAACTTTCATCGAACCATTCATATACATTCTTTCCAGTCAGAATTAATCCACCAATAATTTACTTAAGTTATCAAACCCACATTCTTTCTCATACATTATGCAATTTCCTTTGCTTAACTCAACATTCCAACTTCTTTTGTCTTGTAAACTAATCACCGATGTACACATTCTTAAACTCTTCCAAAATAATATCCACATTAGTTAATCCATTTTAAATATTTTTTCTTCTTCAATTTACATTATTTCTAACAAAACTCTATATTCCTTCCACCACTTCCATTTTTAAACTTAATTTCATATCCATTCTTAACTCCTTATTTAATATTCCAATATCAGACTCTACTACTCAAGTGTGTCTGGCTTTTATCAAAGTTGATCCTCTGACATGGAATACAACTAATTCAAACTGAGTCTATAGTTAAAAATAATAATCTCTGTCTCTCTTTGATAGTGCTTATCTTTATAAAATATCAATTCTCTTAATCATTCTGAGCTCTCTCTAGAACTTTAGCACAATTAACTACTTCTTGAAAAGGTAATGATTTCAACACCAATAACATCCTTTTTAATCTGAGCACAATTCTTCCACAAACCACTTGCATACATCATTTTTCTTTAAATTAGCTTAACAAAAATTCCTTTAATTTATCAAACTGCACTCTTATCCATACACGCTACGATTCCCTGTTTCTAACTCATAAGCTCTGGCTTTATATATATTATATGCTTGTCACTTATGCACTTATTCTTAAACTCTTCTACAAATTCTCACCACATCATTTGATCTTTTAACATTCTTATGATGACACTTGTTCACCATATTCTATCTTATCCGCATAATAACACAACTAATCCATATCAATTTTCTGATTCAAAACAGTAAAAACCTTCTATAACTATTGTTATATGATTTTAACTTTCTGAAATCAACATTTAATCTTACGTGGTACTTCCTGAGGTGTCTGCTCTTTATCCTGTCTGGTTAGGGCATGTGAATTACTACCACCATCAGGTTTATCACCTCTCGATTCACTTCGACCATTCTCATAACTATCTTATACTAATCTTATTCTATTAGCAAGACAACATACTCCTTACACTATCAGATCAAAAATTTACTTTTAGTTGGCATGTACACATTTTAAAACTCATTTGACCTTCGGTTTAAGTCTAGAATCGGATAAACCTTAGCTCTGATACTATTAAATGTAACACCCTCAACCTATACCCGACACGGATACGAGTCTGAGGTATCACATTGACTTTTCAAAACAATTTCTTTTTCCAAAAGAATGATATTTCTAACTTTTATTAAATCAAAATGCATAAGTTATACAATTTTAAATCAAAGAGTTTACAAAACTTATCAGAGCGAATAAAATTCCAATCTTTTAACTACATGCCAACAAGATTCTGTATAACAAAATACATATTATTCATTTATCTTCTGATCTGACCTTCAGTAAGGAGAAACTAACATGTCTTGCTCATCTTCGATCCATAAGCTTTTCAAAACCTACGTGTGAAACACTCACACGCTAAGTCTATGACTTAGTGAGGCATATAAAACATATAACATAAACTATAACTTCTAACAATGCATGAATAATTAATGATATCATGACATAGAACCTCATATCCAATTTCATAAAATAAATACATACACAAATATTATCATATCATATATGAGTTTTACTATTTCATATTCTTATAATCATTTAATTTACACCACTTAGCTTATATCACATTCTACTATCATCATTTAAGTCGTTTACTTACATAATTCCTAATCATGTAATTTTGATCACAATTTCACATATCTTATCTCTTATTTCTATATGTTTTTATTTAACATTTAACCCATAAATTCTCGTTACATATTCTATATCATATTCTGGTATACTAATTTCTTATATTCTCTTATATTCAAATATATCATACCAACATATTTCACATGGAAACTATAATATATGCAATAAATGAAACTCATACACTCATATCCAATTTCTCAATCACATATAACAATCATATTAAGTTTATTTATATTATCTCTTTATTGGCCCATGTACACTTTGGAGAACTAAATATATGTGAGTTCATTGAGGTTGTGCACTTATGCTGTCACCACAGCTCGAATAAATTCCCACTAGGGGCACTGAATATTTGTCTCGAATGACCACTATGTCCTGAAGGACTACTCCTTAAGAACCATATACATAATACAATTGACCAAATAAGTGTACCGAAGTACCATATATATGTTCCACATAATTATATATATGTCCCGAATGACCACATAGAACCCTCGACTCTTGGCATGTCAACTATACCTCTAGCTCTCATGACACGTAACATGGGCATAATTATTATGTTTACCATATTTTCACATAGCCATATCTCATAGACACATATTCTTATAGTTTCTTATCATATCACTCATATAATATGGCTTATCTCTTGTGATCTTGTAATCATATCACTTATACTCACATAGCTCATATCCACATGGCTTATCTCATATACATATGTTCACATACTTTACTGTCACATAGTTTATACCCTTTTCACGCATAGTCACCTAGATCCAAATTATTTAGCTTACTTCACCTTTCATATATTCATATAATTTATTATCACCTAATTGATATCTTAATCACATAAGAATAACATACATTCACACATATCATATAACATATACAATAATATATCACACATATACCCATATCAATAACATGTTTATATTTATGATTTCATGTATGCTAATATAGGAAATAGACTTGTCACAAGTCTTATTTCCATTCATCGTCATATACTAATTAAAATGCACTCACCTGGTCTCAATAGTCTTTACCATTCTCTTATCTCTTTATCAATGATTATTGCTTGTCGATTTGTCCATACATTGCTCTCGATCGATATATGGTATATCAGCATCCCAATATCATGATTATAATTCTTAATTTTATTAAACTAAAGGAAAGACGAAATTTATTTTCTATTTAAAGTAGGTATCGGTACCCCCCATAGGGTATCGATACATCCCTTAACTGAGGTATCGGTACACTGCCTACGTATCGATACCCAAATTACATTCAATAATTTTTCATTTCAAGGGTGTGTTGATACCATCCTTAAGGTATCAATTCCCTTTGAATGTTTTCCTGAATTTTTACTCTTGAGGTATCGGTACCTGGTGAATGGGTACCAATACCCCCTTGCCCAGAAATCACTTTTAAGCCCGAAAATTCTCTTATTCCAACTCAAATCCTTACCTTGACTCCAGGATACATAAACATTTTACTAGATATGTCATACATCTTCAAAATCTCATCCTCAATATGGAAATCAAAAATCATACCAATTTTCCAACATGTTTATAATTCATTTCTATTACTTCTATCTTCTTAATTAGACCATTGACAAGCCAAATTCAACTTAAAAATCCATTTATTATTTCTTAATCAATAATTCACTTAAAAACTAATTTTACTTGATCCCTCATAACTTGAATTCTTTGAGTATTAAACTATCCTAAGCTTCCCTTAAGCTTATTTAACATCCCAAGAATAAAACCAACTCAAAACTTGAAACAATTAACCAATTGAAAGCATTCTCACCTTAACAATGGAGACACGGGAAGAGAATGAGAAGAAGCTTGCATTCCAGACTTTTCCTTTTCCTTTCTCCATTTCCACGTGTTTCCACCATTAATAAGGAAAAAAATAAAAAACTTTCTTAGTTAATGACCATTATACCCTCTCATTTTTCCAACTTTACTATTAAGTCCGACATCAAAATTCTCCAATTAAGTCCCTAAACTTTTAACTTGTTTCAAAATTAAGCACAAAGTTTTCAAAATTTATAATTTAGTCACTAACCCTATTTTTGGATGTTACAATGCAACATTGTTTTATTTAATGATTTTTGGCAGGGCAATATTACAACTTTTACACGCCTGAACCAAGACATCAAAGCAGGAAATGTGAGAAATGTGAGAGATCTAAAATGTAATCTCTCCATTGATAAAATTATGAATGATTTAGAGGGATCATTTGTTGAGGCTTTCTTAGGAAATGGTTGAGCATATTTTTCTTATGTTGTTTCCCAAAGTTTTCTTCTTCATAACGTTATATATCTTCTTCTTATTTCTCTTTTAACTCTTTTTTTCTCTCTCTTCAAGCAACAAATATAAAAAATTATTCCTTCTCTTCTATATCCATGATTGAACCTCAACAGTCATGAATATTTGTGTCACCTTAAAGAAAAGACATTTTGAAAAATAATGAAAATGTGTAATAAATGGCAATAGAAAGATATTATGAATCATTATAGATGTATTATTTTGAATAGTTTTAAGATTCTTTAAAACAATATATGTTTGAATTTTTTGTTGTTTAATTTGGGAATATTCTGAGAATGAAAAAGTGATTTTCCATCCCATAAGTAGAGGTGTGTAAAATATATGATCTAAATAATTGATTCGTTTATTCGATGATCTAATATGAAATTCAATATCTGAACTAATTTTTTTTGGATAATTTAGATCGAATATCCAATACAATTGGATAATCAAATCGAATATATATATAAAAAAATCTCAGTTTTATGGCTTCAAATGGTTAGAGAATGTAGAGTTATTATCCTTAATTAACTATTTTAAATTTATTGCCGCAGAGAAACGAAAGGTCTCGCGAATCAAATTATTTATTTGAATTTTCATCTAATTTTAGACAGCAAACAAGGAACCTTATTTGCTATAAGCAATGTTTTTAAAACCGGACTGGACCTTAAACCGCTGAAGGTACTGGTTCACTGGTCAACTGCGGTTTCAATCGTATTTTATAAAATAATATTTTTTTAAAAATTTTACATAATATTCAAGCAATATTAATATATATAGCACTTTTTAAGTTTACAATATTAAAAGGTATAAAAATATCACAAGTCATAACATATAAGTTAAAAAACAAAAAATCAAGTGAAACAAAATGATTCAAATTAACTACAACACAATATTTAATGTAAAACATATTAAATAATAAATATAATTATATAACTATAATCAAAAAATAAATTTGGAGCTGAAAAAAATCATAACAAATGATATCTTATGGTTTAATTTTTTTTAAAAAAACAATCCTACATGGCTAAGAAACATAGAAGAGCATCCCAAAAGTCTAAAGAGTAAAAATATGAGAACAAAACAATCCCACATGGCTAAGAAACATAGAAGAGCATCCCAACTGACTTCTATAAATACTAAAAGTAATTTGACATTCAAAATCATGGAGCCTTTTGGTGAGCACAGAGCGAACTATTTTTTCGTTTTAATTGAGCTTGAATTTCATGCTTCAATCGAGCTTCTAAATTTTTTTTGAGTTCGAGCATTTTCGAGTTCAAGTTTCAATATTATATTTCGAGTTCGAGTTGAACTTGATAATTTTTAGTTCGTGAGTTTTTTAGTTGAGTTAAGCTTACTTTTAAAGTTTTCAAGTTCGAGTTGAGCTCAGCAGTACTCGAGTTTGACTCGGCTCGTTTAACAAATGATGTCATTTGGTTTAATTTTTTTAAAAGAAAAAAAGAGAACCGACAGTTCACACCGGTTTTGCCGATTTTTAGCCAGTTCACCCCGGTTCTTCCGGTTCTTTACCGGTTCTGTGCTAATCCGGTTTTGGGAGTTAACCGGACCGGACAGGCCACCGGTTCATGGTTCAACCGGTCGAACTGGCCAGTCCGATCCGGTTTTAAGAACATTGGCTATAAGTTATTAATATTACACATTATTTTAATATTAAATATATACTACTAATACAATATGTAGTTTTATTTGTAAAGAGTTCTAAATAATTTCTAATAATTATTTAAGTATTTATTATTAAAATAATATTAATAATATATCTATAATAGTCTATACCAACAGTACTCCAGGCTCTCCCAATCTCAAATATGACACACGTAATATCTGGATTTTCTAAGTTCAATTTTAAATTTTAAACACAAAAAGAGGAAGCTAAATCGCATATTTCTCTTCATCTAATTAGAAATTTTAAATGATATCTCCGAATCGGATATATGGATATCCAATTTTTCAATTCGAATTCGGATCAATATTTTAACTATCGAATTTTAGATATTTGATTTTTCGGATCGGATCTGATACCCGAATTTACACACCCCCTACCCATAAGCAATACTTAACACTCAAAAACTGATTTAAAATTATAGTTGAAAAATGATTTTTTAACCTAACCTCAATAGTTTAAATTTCTAACTTTTATGTAAAAAAATCTTTTTTGGTTAAATTATTTTTTTATCCTTAAATTATATTTTCAATTTACAAAATAATGTCTAAAATGATCATTTAATCTTTTTAAAATCACTTTTTAATATAATTCTAGAGAGTCAAATTTTAAACTATATTTTTTAAAACACCTTTTAAGGTACTTTTTTACATCAATTTTAAATTATTATCAAACTGGCCAAGTCAATATAATACATACACATTCCAGATATAATTATTTAAATTTTTTTAAGTTAAGATAATATAAAGTAATGTTTGTTCTAAGTACTATCAACCATTTGATAATAAACATTTAATCACTCTTTCAACAACTGATGCTCGAACTCCTGACCTCCAAAAATAATAACATTCATTTAACATAAATAATTTGATTGGTGCTACAATTATTTAAAGTTGAAGTGAGCCCGTGACCCAAGTATTACTAAAGTTGCTCTATGGGGTACACCTCGACCTAATGGAGGATCACTTACCTTTGGAATTTGGAATTAAATTCTTTTGTCCATATGTAATGGACATGCAGTTGGAATCAATTGCATGTCAAATGTCTCCTTTATTAGTTGAATTGGGATTACAAAATAATATATTATGGTTGGATTATTTGTTACGTAAGTTGAATTAAAAAGAAAATTTTTATATATTAAAAGTTAAGAGGGGGAGCCGTTATCTTTAAAATATAATTTCAGGGGATGAAAGAAAAGTTTCGTATTGGATTAGGTGTAAGCAAAATATCCATTTTAGAATGAAACGTAGTAAATATCAGTTTGGATTACTGAAGAGATAATTGGGATACAGGTCGGTACGCCGTAATGCGATGGAAGCTCGATCACGCCTCATCCAGATGCCAAGGTTCCTGGACTTGGAGCCTTAATTAAAAAGATAACTAAAAAGGTCGAATTTCACTATTAATCCTTACACTCTTTTACCTATGGATTTAATTCCTACATTCTAATGTATTAAGTTTAGTTTTTATACTTCTCGCGTTTAGAAATTTAAATCTCGACACAAATAATAAAAGTACAGATAATTTAAAAGAGATCAAATTCAAGAGCTAAATCAATTACATATAGTAAGAGACAAAAAAAAATTATTTGATGGACTAACGACTATTGTTGGATAAACACCAAATTCTTAAATATTAAATATGCATGAATTAAAAACACCAAATCACTGTCAGAGTATATAGACGGAATCTATAACTTAAACATAATAAAAGGATTAGTAAAACAATTTGACCAAATAAAAATGTCTTAATTCATCTTGTCCAACCGACAATGATTAAAACGCGGTAGAATGGCCGCCCCCTCCATTACATTACCAATTTCCAGTTTCTATCAGAGAATCTTCCCCAACCATAAAACATCCTTCCACGCGTCACCCCAATAAACGTCCGAAACAACCTTAATTCTCTGCCCAAATCAAACCAACTTATAAATTCACTCATTCATCCATTCTCACAACATTCTTCAACCTCCAAACACCATGGAAACCACCTCTCTTTTTAACAGTTGTTCCTTAGCTTCATCACTTCCGCTTAGTCGTCCATTCTCCGGCAAATCGACCACATGTCGAAAACCGTTTCAGAATTGTGGGGTCGAAACGAGATTCACACAGTCACAACTTCGATGGCCAGCTGGACGGGAGCATGATCGTGTTGAGACGGCGGATTCACGAGATGAGGATGCAAGAACGATTACGAGCGCCGAGGCATTGGATGGAGTGGGAGAAGGAGTACAAGAAGGCGAACTACGACGCCGATGTTTGTGAAGCAGTAGGATATTGCAATCCAAGTTGATGGAAACGAGACCGAGCTTGGCTTTGGGAATAGCGGTTCTTTTCTGTTCAGCCTGCCCACTTCATTCGCCATTGTTATGTATCACGCCATGCATCTGATAAAACTTTGACATCTTCTACTTTGTAAGCATATTTGTTGGAAGTCTTCTTTTATGAATTCACTTTCTGTATATATAGAATGTCCCAAGCTTAGATATATACAATACCCTTAATTTCCTTAGTATCTAATTATTTTATTTTTGTTATATCTATTCCAAATTTATTTGGTTGGATTGATCTTTGCACAGCATAATATTTAATATTTAAATATCACTCCTTCCAAAATTAAACATCTAAAAAATTATAACCTTTCTATATGATTTCTGATAAAAGTTATATGAATTGTTAGGGTCAAAATTAACTAACAGATGATCATATCAATTAGGCCCATCAATCTACGATTAATCATAATAATTATATATCTGACAATAATATCAAGAGTCATTTTTAAATTTTTCAATCAAAATTAATAAAAACATATATCACAAATCACTCTTTACTATTACTTTCCCTTTTTTATGAAGATTAAAATTTTTCATATCGATTAACTATCATCAAATCAATGGTTGTGATTTTTATTTAAATAAAAAATATATTACTAACAATTCATATGTCCTCATCAATATTTTTATTTAAAATTTTAAATAATTAATAAAATATTTTAAAATAAAAATCTTAAAATGTGGTTTTTAAGGCATCGAAAATGAAAAAAAAAATTTAGAGACAATAGTCAAAAAAATGCTCATAGTAAAATATTAAATCTAAATATATGAAGAAAAATAAAATCTTCCATCGAGAATGACGACCAAATTAAAACCCAATAATCTTTATAAAATCTCATTGTCTCTGTCGAATGAGACACTTTATGAAGTGATAAAAGAGTGGAGAGTGAACCAAACAATCCGTCAAGTTGCTTTGCTACACAAATTCTAATTACATCGGCAAACAACCTTTTATCAAAAGAGAAAAATCTAACTATATGTGATCACCAACAAACCAATAAGAAAATAAATGTCGTAATGTCTTTTGTGTGAGAACCAAAATGACCGTAAAGGTATGCGAAAATGTACCAAAAATCATAAGAATTGTGCCACAAGAACAAAGAAAATGCATGCCACAAGAGCAAAGAAAAATGTGTTACAATGATATAGATTCTTATCCATAATTAAAAAGACTCAAAAGAAAAGAAAATAAATGACAATATAAAAAATCAAGAGAACTAATAATCCCGATGGTTGACAACTAATATTGAGATTGATGTCGCCGTCAACTAAACAAAAAGAAAAAAGAAAACGATACAAAAATATTGAGAGAAAAATAAGATAAAAATTAAGAGACAAATATGGTTATTTATATTAACATGTTTTCAATTAATCTCTTCTTAAAAATTAATTTGTTTTCCTTTAACATAAAATCTTACGTCATTTCCTAGACCTAGGTGATATGATATATATGTTACCACCTTCGTTAACGATTAAATGCCCCGGTTTTCTCTTAAGCTTGGGTCACTCGTCTCTCTCTCTCTCTTTTTTATCTTGGTTGTTTTACTCACAATTTAGAAGAGGGGGAAAATTGTCAACTAAAAACCTTTAATCATCTATTTTAGAGATTATCGTTGACTTTTTTTTTTTATGCATGTATCTTTAATATTTTTTATATTTTAGCTTATAATAATTGAATCTTTATGATAAAAAAAATCATTATATATTTTATTTTGTCTTTTGATATATTTTTTGTTGTATTTATCGATCATTTGGTCGTTCTCTTTTTTTAATTTTCTCATATTTAGATTTGAAATGACATCGACTAATTAAAATGACGCTTATTTGTTATCATGTTAAAAAAATTATTATATAGTTTATTCGCATGTTGTGGTTCATTTGCAGATGTAACTATATCTATTCATATTTATTTTTTGTTCAAATTTTTGTGAATGAGTTTTTAATCTTTTTCCTTATATAATGTTTGTATAATCTCAAGTAACTAATTTTGTATATCAATAATTATAAAATATCATAATTATATATTTAATTTACATTAATGATTCTAAATTTATTATAATTTTATACATTTTTCTTTTTAATAAAAAACTAAATGTTTCTACTCACATTAAAAGAAACATTACTTAATTTTTTATCTTTAGGTTCTTTCTCACTAATGTTATCAATTTGACCCCAAATCATAATTTGATAAAATATGTCGTTCGTTAGAACTTACACTGATATAATAATTTTAATTTGATAAAAAGGCATGTGAGGTCTCTAAACTTAAAAAAATCAATGTAATCCTTATTTTATCTTTTGGATTAATATGACCCTTCAATTCGGAAAAAAAAACCTTAATGTGTCATTTGACCAATATTTTCCGTCATTGATCAATAGTTCAGTTAATTCTTGTGACATGACACGTTAAGCAAATCAATTCTCCTTTTAATGCGGTTATAAATTAGGTAAATTACACTATTCATCATTCAATTATCTCATGTCTTCTATTTGGTCGCTAAACTTTAAAGTTTTCAATTTAATCACTCAACTTTTAAATTATTTATATTTAATCACCATAACTTATTTATTATTCATTAGGCATGATATGACATTTATTATTATTCTTATTTTATAACATATGATTAAATATATATTATCAAATTAAAATTTCAAAATTGTGATTAAATAATTACCATAAAAATTTTGAATCAAATGTGTTTGAAAATGTATCTTTTTCATCATTCTTGGGAAAACCCAGTTCTTGGTCAGGCGGTGTCGATCGTCATTGATCGGCACCAGTCGTTGCTCACCAGCGCGAAGAAGAGAAATCTTGGTCTTTCAATTATTTTCTTAACCCCAAACTCAAATTTAAACTTATTTTTTTTTTTAAAAAAAGACACGACAGATCTTGATTGGGAATTGGGTTTTCCCAAGAATGTTGAAGAATAAGTGAACATTTCATAGAAAAGTTCAAACCAATTTGATTCAAATTTTTATGGTACTTAATTTAATCACAAATTTGAAAATTGCTTTAATTAATATTAGTTTAATCATATATTAATTAATAATAAAATAAGAATAAAAAATCACATCATACATAATATTAATAAAATAAGTTGCGATGATTAAAAATATGAGTAATTCAAAAGTTGATGGATTAAATTGAAATTTTTAAAGTTTAACTAAAATGGGAGAAATAAGATACTTAAATGATGAATGTATAATTTTTACAACATTAACAAATTATCAAAGTATCACATTGAGTTTTTTTTTTTGAGTTGAAGTGTCACTTTAGAGAAAAAAAAATAGGACAAGGGTTACATTGACGTGCCACGCAGCGGGAATTGACAGAGTTATTACTCAATGATAAAAAACGTTGGTCAAAGAATCACATTAATTTTTTTAAGGAAAAATCACATGGATCCAAAATATAGAATAAGGGGCATTACCTTATAATTTCACCCTATTTTTAAGGAGGTGACAGCATAATAATGGGTAATTATATTAAATAGTCACTTAGTTTTAAAGAATTATACTTTGTTCACTAAAACTAAAAGAGCTTTTATTATCCTTGAATTTTAAGAATATTTTCAATTTAGTCATTATTGGTACCTAATTAGTACTTACACTATTCTTTTGATTTAATTAACATTGGAACTTTATAGTTTTCCTGAACATGATCATTGAAATCATTGAAAAATATTATTTAATAAAAAATTGTTGAAATTTGTCACTCTAAAACAACGAATTATCTTCACAATATTCTTTATAACAACGAATTATAGTTTTTGGTTGGTTATATTGTTCCCATAATCAAATGATTCATTCTTAATGTAATAGTTTATGTATCCTCTACGTTAAGGGAAAAAAACCATTCAAAGGTTTTTGCCATTATTCATTTAAATTGCTGTGTAATCATGAGTTAAAAATATTTCTAACGTGATATAGTTAATAGCGAGAATCAGGGATGGACACAGATTTATAGAGAGATGTGAATATAAAATATTATATTAAAATATTAAAGGATATGAGATTATAAAATTTTAAAGAATATAAAATTAAAAAAATTGAACGAAATATAAAATAAATATTTAAAATATAAAAAAATTAAAAAATTTAGAAGACAGCACTCAACATCCCTCCATCTATACGAGATAATAATATTAATAGTGAAGTATGGAATAGATATTGACGTTGTTCATCAGCACGAACTGTTTAATGACAGGATATTTTGTTTAGATATAGATCGTTTGATTTTAAATTAGTCTATTTATATATAAACTATTATTTATGTAGATAATTTGATTTTAAATTAGTCTATTTATGTATAGATCATTTGATTTGAATAGTGGTGAAATGACAAGTCGATGGTAGTAGGGTAACAGACGAGATTCCCTGATTTCTATCCATCACTTACAGAGAGAGAGTTAAAGTTTCAATGGACAAACAACAATCGTACGCTGTATTGCAGTATGAAGGTATTGAATAACATGCGTCAGACTTGTTGATATAAATAATATTGTTTGGTTCAACCAAATCTACCGTGGAGTTTACTTTTGTACGATGTGGCAATCATAGTTTCGTCCACGTACATAACAAAATAGAGTGCGCGAACTAAGGAGTTGAAGTGAAACTAGATTAAAAGTTGGATGCTTGGCTTGGTTATATGAACTTATCAAGTAAAGCCTCAACTAGATTCTCGGCCCCCAAAGAAGGAAGAGAAATGTTATTACAGATGTGCACTGTAGATGCGTACCAGCTGTAGAACCATGTTTTTTTCCCCCTCTCCCACTATAAGAGGGTTGCTTCAGGCCTTTTTTTAAACTTAAGTACATCATAAGCATTTGTTTCTTCCTTTGTTTTTGTCCCACTTTTATAATTTCATTTCTCTCCAAGGCAGTGTTGTGATGGTATTTACAGGTGAAGGAGCTCTCTTCAGTCCATTACGAGGCAGCCGAGAGGGCTAAAACTTGGCTGTTGACTCGTTGGTTCAGAAGCTCATCCATCACAACTGGGCCTGGGAACTATGGTGGTTGTGTTTGTGATCCAACGATGCAGGAGCTGCGTTAGTTCTATCTGTCACGTCTTGGACTGAAGGGAGCTCCCTCTAACTATATTAACATCTATACCAATATAATACGATTTTTCCATGTATACTTCAATTCCATATGGCTGATTAGCCATACTTTTCTTGCTGCAGGCTGCTGGCTGCTGGCTTATTAGTAAAGAAGATTTAAGATCTGAACGTTCATTCTGCTGTTTCTCTTTTTTGCCGATTAAACGTTTAAGCAGTGTGAAAAATCCCTCGGAACTTTTACTTTTTTGCAACCCTGTAGCTCGTAATGGTTCAATTCTTTTTGTAAATTTTGTTTACTATTTTATGAATTTGTGGATCCAATTTTATATTTTTATAAATATTTCAAATAAAGTAACGTTTATATTTGTGAAATTTATTTAATTAAAATATTTTAAACAATAGAGTTTAAAATTTGAAATAAAAATATAGAAAACAAATCTGAACTCATGAAAAGATCTGAGTTCATTCTTATTGCTCCAAAACAGCATACTACTAGCAACACATGTTACCTCAATTAATGTTCGATTAACAAATATACAGCACATTTGGGTTAATTTTATCAGTGTTAACAGGTAATTATGATCAGCGTATTTCATTATGGTGTAAAACGAGAAAAAAACACGCCTACGGTGCCGGTAAAAGATTCTTATACTTGATCGTTGTTTCGTCTTGTTGTATCACTACTTGAACCAATTTTGTTCGAATCTTTTTACATCAATTTTATTCGAATCTTAAATAACACTATTAATATTTATTTAACAGATGTCTGCTCATCCGATCTAATGTGTAATGTGTATTCTATGCAAAACAATATTTATTTTATTTATATCTCTTAAAATAATTTTTAACGTATAATGTTATCATAGTGACAGTATGTCCAATTTATAATATAAATAATATATATCGATACCTTCATTATAAAGTCGTCCAGTTTACAATATTAAAAATCTTTTATTTTTTTCAAATTAAATATCTTATAATTAAAAGAATAGTGATTTTTTCTAAAGATTTTGAATTCAAACATCAATGACTATGTATAGATATTGAGTGTTTGACATGGTGAGAATATTTAGAATATATTATTTTATAATCAATTAACTTAATAAAAAAGATTAATTACAGATTGACCACTTATGTTGTGTTAGTTCTTTTCATCAACGATTTAAAAAACTAATATATTGATACTTTTGTTTTCATTTAATTAATATCGTTAACAATTAATAGATTAAATGACGTGATATTTTGGTATAATTACACAATTGATTTTTATTTATATATTATCTCAAATTAATTATACTTTTATTAAATTAAATAAATTAATCATCCAATCGAATGATGTTGCGTATCACTAGTGTCACATGTCACCGTTTGATTTGAAGAGTAACTTTATTTTAATTTATTAAAAGTATGACTATATTAAGAGAATTTGTAAATAATAAAGACCAATTGTGTGATTATATTAAAATTTTAATTGTCACGTTACTTAATTATTAAATGTTAACGACAAATAACTCGTGATGATTATATTTTAATTAAATAAAATAAGTGATCATATATTATGTTTATTTAACCCATTAATACTGACGGATAAATTTATTAGCCCATTGTTGGATCTGTGTGCCACACTTCGAATTCCCCTTTTGGACCCCATTGCCACTCGAGGGGTGTGGCCTATGTCTCTTTTGCACAGTGGGTTGCTGTCATTCTTGTCTATATCTTGGTTTATCACATGATGGAGCCACCGTTGGAGTTCTACGAAGTTCTTGAAGAAGAGACTGAAATTGAGGAACATAGGCCGCTGGTCAATGATATCAGCAGGCCTCTTCTCATTGAAGCTGAATGGCCAGGTATTGAAGAGAAAGAGACTGAACATTCTAAGACACCGTTCATCGCCAGGGTTTTTAATGGCACATCTGATCATTCCGCAACCACTTTTCCCGAGCTTGATATCAATGGAGAGACCGGTGGAAGTGATCATGTGTCCATTCAATGCTTGGCCGAACCTAGAGTAGTCAGGAGGATCCGAAAGGTTTTGAACAAACTCCGATACAACACATACTTCAGCCCCCTACAATTGCATCTTTACTATCTATCATTGTTGGTACAGTGCCTCATTTAAAATCAGTCTTTGGATACGATGATCCCCTATCTTTCATTACAGACAGCTTGGAGATTTTAGCCGGTGCAATGGTGCCTTCCGTGATGCTCATTCTCGGTGGTATGCTATCCGAGGGTCCAAACGAGATACTTCAGCCCCCTACAATTGCATCTTTACTATCTATCATTGTTGGTACAGTGCCTCATTTAAAATCAGTCTTGGATACGATGATCCCCTATCTTTCATTACAGACAGCTTGGAGATTTTAGCCGGTGCAATGGTGCCTTCCGTGATGCTCATTCTCGGTGGTATGCTATCCGAGGGTCCAAACGAGTCTAGGCTCGGACTCAGAACTACCATCGGCATAATCGTGGCAAGGCTGCTGGTGCTTCCTTTGCTAGGAATAGGGATCGTGACACTGGCTAGCAAATTGAACCTTCTTGTAGCCAGCGACGCAATGTACCGGTTTGTGCTCTTGTTGCAATACACTACACCAAGTGCCATTTTATTGGGAGCCATTGCGAGTTTGAGGAGTTATGCGGTTAGTGAGGCTTCAGCACTTCTCTTCTGGCAGCATTTGTTTGGCCTGTTTTCATTGTCTATGTATATAGTGCTTTACTTTAGAACCATGTAGTTTGATCAATTAGCTTGAAAAACCTTGTTGGTTAATTTGTTAGTAGGATAGTTTCATCAACATTGCTGCTGTCCCCATTCCATCCAAGATGTAATATTTTGAGATATGATTTGGTACACATACTATTTGCAGAATGAAGATTGTGAAAACTATAAAATTAGACATAATATAAAAAATTTACTCAAATTATACTTCTTTTCTCATTCAGATATTCCGAATTTTTTAATTTATTTTAGTTAACGTAAATATCTAACATTACCAACAATACCATCTTAAGTTGTAACAATTGTTTAAATAATTTGTTATATGATACATGTTTATAAAATTTTGAAAAAAAATTATTTAAAAAAGAACTTTAAAATATTATTGTATTTAAAAAAATCATAATTTCTTTAAAATTACATTAAACCTTAACTCTACTTTCATTCTCCATTATCGATTGTTGTTCTTCTTATTATCTCCTTCTACGATCGTCATTGCCTTCATCTTCTTTGTTGTTGCATTTGCCGATGGCTTCTAAGGTGTTATGTTTGATTTTTCTCTTCTCGTAAATGGTTTAAAATTTTAACGACTGTGAGCAAAAGGATTTAAAATTAGAGTCTTTAAAGTTATAATTTTTTTAAGATTTTGATTTTTTATTTTAAATAAATTTTTAAAATCTTATAAATGCTATATGTGTTAGTTAATATTTTTTAATTATTTAAAATAATAATATTGATAATGCTGGGTGGCTACTTTAACTAAAAAAAACTTTTAAAAATAAGTGCACATTTTTAAGAGAAAATAACTTCAATGACCGAACCAATTTTTTTTGGATTTGTGAAAATGACCAACAAATTCGTAACGCGAACTCCAATTTTAACTCAGTTTTGAAATTCGCAACTCGAATTTCTTTTCCGCAATGCGATTTTCCAAATTCGCAACACATAAGTCAAATTCGCAAAGCGCGTTTATTTTCGCAACGCGAATTTTATTTTCGAAATCAAAGCACAATATTAATTTCGCAACACAAATGTAAACAGTATAATCGCAACCTATAACCTAAAACTCTAAATCACAATTCAGTCCCATCTTCATCTCTCACTCTCTACGGCGACATCCGTCCCCATATCCGACGACCCCCCTCTATCTCCATCTCTTAGAGCCACCCTCACAACCATTCACGGACACAAATGGAAAATCAACCACCGAGGGTTAGTTTTTTTAATTGTTTTTATTTTGAAATTTTTGGTATTATTATTAGATTTTTCATATTTAAATTGATGATAAATTTACTGGTAATTTCAATATATAGATTAACCATTTCACTTAGATTGCTTAGTAAATTCATTCGGTTGCTGCCAATACTGCTAAACTGTTTAGTCTTTAACCCTATGAAGTTAGTATTTTGATTGAAGTAATGCAATTCATTCAAGTTTCAATTTGCAGAAGAATAGTTTTTGAAACTCAAATTCGCAACAAGAAAATCGAAACGCAAAAATGAAAATCGCAATGCAATTTTAGTTTCAGATTTTCATTTTCGCGTTGCGATTTTCATTTTTGCGTTGCGAATTTTATTTTCACGTTGCGAATTTCATTTTCGTGATGTGAATTTAAGTTTAAAAAACTACTCTTCTTCTGCAAATTGAAACTTGAATGAATTGCATTACTTCAACAAAAAAACAAAGACAAATACTAACTTCACAGTGTTGCGAATTTAAGTTTCAAGAATAAACTACTACTCTTTATGTTGTCATTGAACCTACACTAAACCTATATGTTATCCTTTTAAATTTTTATATAAGTGCTTACTTCTGGAATGTTATATGATGCATTTTGTGAACTATGATAGAATAATGACTTGGGTGAATACCGTGCTAGTTTGAAACATATTTGGCTATATTTTCCCTATTTAATATCAGTCTGTTATAGTGTATAATTTGTAGTTTTTGGTATATCTAACTTGATAGTTTTTTGTTAGGATTTTTTTCGGTTCATTGACTTTAAGGAATAAATTAAGCCTAGCCACTACAATTGCATCGACACTTACACATGTACAAAGAAATTTGTTTGAGAAAACTTGTTTCGGGCCATGGCTGAAAGTACAACATATAGGTGGAGATGCTATGTTGACTCATTTGTTTCTTCAGACCATGACTAACGATCTACCTGAGAGGATACAATGTGGTGATGAAGAGATATGATTTCATTTTCCACCGGAGTATACTTGTTTTGGGCGGGAGGAGTTTTGCTTAATCACTGGTCTACGTTTCGGACGACACGATGAAGTAGGTCGGTACACTAGTCATATCGCCCGCCCTTCATGGTTATTTCGGGTTTTTCCTGAGCTGGAAAAGGCGAAGCCCAGTTTACACGTCGACGATTTGAAAAGATTACTTCTTAAAGATGGTTTTACTCGGATGGATGACCTTGATGTTTTCCTAGTATGCCTTTTATTACTTTTGAATGCCGACTTTTTAGGCAAAGAGGGCAGACAACCTATTTCTGAGGATATTATTGGTAGAGGACCTAGATGCATGGAACGTGTTTCCGTGGGGTTCATATCTATGGAAAGCTACCTGGAAAAAGTCGTCTGCCTTTGAGGACCGTCGTAGTTTGCGTGGCCATGGTTCCAAATACACTTTGGTAGGCTTTATTTGGGTCATTAAGATAAGAATTTCTATATAATGTTTCCAAAATTATAATTAATTATTTAACAATTACTAAAATTAATGTTTATGTATTATATTGTTTGTAGATTTGGATATTTGAGGATTTTCCCAGTATGCAGACATATGCTATTAAAAAGTCAAATGATATTCCTAGGGCTATTACCTGGAGGAGGATCCGACTGTTGGATTAGGAAGATTTACTACCATATACGACGATGAATAATGTAAGTTAACACAAATACTACCATATATAAACAAGTTATTACTAGTAGACGTTTGACTTTGTTTGAGCTTTTATATTGTTAGGAGGCAAATTATCAATTACAGAGGCTGAGCTTGCCACTGATTGGTGGCAAGCTAGTAGGTGTTTTTTTTATGGGACGGATGATGAGCACCCCCCACTTTGAGAGCCATCACCTGATCGAGCCGATTCTACAGCTCGACACCGAGAGTCATCACCTGATCGAGAGGATTATACATCTCCACACCGAGAGCCATCACCTATTCCATCACATCATCGAGCCTCTTCTCCACCATCTCCTCATGATAGGCGACCGAAAAAGATGCCACGACATTTATCTCCCCGTTCTCCACCTCCACGGGATGAGTTAGGGGAGTTACGTGATGAGGTCAGTGCTTTGCGTGATGAGGTCGGTACTTTAAGTGACGACAATGGTGCATGGCGTGATGAGGTATGATCTTTACGTGGTGAGGTAGATGTTTTACGCGATGACAATGATGCTTTACGTGATGAGGTATCTACTTTACGTGATGAGGTAGCCGCTCTACGTGAGATTGTTTCATCATTGCATAATGAGGTTCATACTCTACGTAATGAGGTAAATTTGTTTAATACTATACTAAAAATGCAAATAACCTTTTTTCGGCATTATTTATTTATTTATGTATTAATTTATTTTTAGCGGCCCGATAAGGTAGATGCTTTACGTTGGGTTTTTCTTACACGACGGGGTTCACGCATCAGACATCGTACACGTGCCATTACGTCTCCTTTCACCCCAATAGTTCCAAGAATGCGTAAGAAGAAGCCTGATTCACCTGTCATCGTTCAAGAGGCCCCTTCTATCGTTCAAGAGGCCCCTCCCATCGTTCAAGAGGCCCTTCTCATCATTCAACAGGCCCCTCCCACCGTTCAAGAACCCGATTCACATGGAATACTATGTCGACATATTGATAAACCCTCTCTCGTGCCCGGTATGATGGATCGGAGTTGGCTTTCGTACCAGTTACCGGCCAATACCATTCCTCAGCAAGAGAGGAGAAAATTACCGGACACAATTATGGATAATACCCTTTGGGCTAAGACCGCAATTGATTTTTATCTTCAAGAGCGGAGCCAGGGGTACTACGATGACATATGCAAAATCGACGATAATATGCATTTGTTTCTTGAGCGGTCTTGGTGGGGTGTTTTATTAGGGGTTGAAGAGAATAGCTATTTCGAATGGGGGGTAAGTCTTATATTCTTCTTATATTGCATTTTGATTATTTTTTAAAAATTTATTAAATTCACTAATATATGTATTTGTTTTTATAAAAAAGCATATTGAGGCATGGGTGTCACGTCTTCTGATTATAAGGAAATTGAAGAAAATAAAAAAGACGCGATGGACTATTATGCATTTTTCTTTTCACACAGCTCACTTGAAGGATCAGAGAGACGCTTCATATGCATTGGGTAATGGAAAAGCTATCATTTATCCTACGTGGTGGGAGGTCGATAAGGTTAGTATTAATTTTTGCATATTTAAAGGTGTTCATAAAAGATGTGCGCAATTGAATTATTATTTATGATTGCTGTTGTTTATCCCTGTTATGGAACGTCGTCACTGGCTTCTCATCGAGCTTCAGCTCCCATCCCTGAAGACGATAGTATATGACAACATGTTGAATTACATACCATTGTCCGATTTGAAAGATATTATTTATAGGGGATGGAGTGCTCATTTGGCTAAAAACTTGGATGTGATTGATTATTGGACTAATTCAGGAAACAAGAAGTCAAATAAGTTAAAAGTTACAATGATGAGAGACGAGACAGAGCCACAACAAACAGCGAGAGCCAGAAGGGATTGTGGTCCTCTTGTATGCATGTGTTTGGAACATATGACGACAGGAGGTAAACAATTTCTACCTCCCACAAATAGAGAAAGAGGTGCAGTAGGGTTGTGGTTTTATCATTTTATAGCTAGAGAGATATATGGTAGACGTTGCCTACATGTACCCCCGTGCTGAAAGTGTGCATAAACAACCATTTGTTATTGGTAAGTTTGAGCAAGTGCTGTTAACATATATACTCTTTGTTAGTTTGAAAATGTTTGGTTAAGTACCTAGAATTCAATAATTTGTTGTTTGTTGGTTTTATATGTGTAGAAAATCTCATGGCCATAACGTTTCTGCAGGTTAATTCTGAAGTGAGCTGCGTGAAATTGATGTATTTGGATGTAAGCTCCCTATTGTTAGGAGCATTTGGATGTATTGTCTGGGGCTAATTGTATCAATGCTTTGTCAAGTGTAAATAAGAATTGTTTTTTTGTTTAATTGATTTGTTGTTTAATTTCAATTTGCATTATGTTAAAGGCAAAAAAGACCTGTTGAAGGTACACTTTCGCAACACGAAAATCAAATTCGCAACGCGGAAGTCAAATTCGCGTTGCAATTGTTGCAAAAGTCAAATTCGCGTTGCGATTTTCGTATTTCGAATTTAACTTTCGCAACAATCGCAACACGAATTTAACTTTCGCAGCAATCGCAACGCGAATTTGACTTTCGCATTGCGAATTCAAGGAAACACCTTCAAAAAGATAACTGACAACAATCTGATAAGTGATAACAACTGAACAGATCATAGCAATGTTCAGACTCAAGTTACTAATGCATGTCTAACTGAAAATGTATGCATTCACACATAAATTACACATAATACAACGTTTGTATTTAAAAAAACACCTAAGTTAATAAGTCCCAAATGGTGAAGCCGGTTGTGATTGGGATTTTGATTTTGATTGGGATTTTGATTTTGATTGCGATTTTGATTTCCTTTTTGCTTGGCACCATATGAGCTTTGGATTTTGATGAAGATCCATATTTTGGTAGAGGAAAAGATGATTGTGATGGCACTGGTGATCCACAGGTTAACCTTGTATGACCACTTTCCTTGCACCGACTACATGTCGTATCATCTTCTCTTCACCCTTAGACGGTATACGATCGTGATTTTTTGGTCGGCCAGGTAGCCTGCTGTCCATGACTGTGGCAAAATTGTTTGTAAGTCATATGATATGTCTCACTCAGAAAGATGTGGAATAGGGTAGACAATCTCGGCATAAGTCTATCGATATACTTCTGTAGTATAGCAATCCATAGCGTATGCGCTTAAATCATCTTGGTTTAAATGAAGAGCAACTTTTATAACATGGCCACATAGATAACCAGATATTTGTCATTTCATACAACTACACGTCTTTGCATTTAGATCGACAAGCCCATTTAAGTTATTATCCAATACTTCAAACAAAGTGTTTGAACATGGTTCAACTCTCCATGACGTTGACTTCACAACACGTTTCGTTATCTTTTTTTTCAGTCCATGGTGTAACACGACGTTCCAATGTTCCTGTAAAGTTAAATAAATAATACTTAGTAAAATATATTAAATATGATAAGTTACGAATTTAAAGAAATAATACATGCATGATTTCTTTTCTTGTAGTACCACTGTTGAATAGAGGCTCGAAAAAACTCCATTAACATAGTAATGTCTAATTTTCGGGAATGACGACTTAGAGCGTTGATTAATTCTACACTATTAGACGTCATGAAACCATATCTTGCTCCAAGTTGATGTACTTTTGACCATCTTTCAAACCCGACATCTTCTAGTGTTTGAGCACATTGAGGCAAAACACGTCTTAAACAATTTATATGCTTATTAAAATCCACTTCTCGATAAGCTTTTACAATCTTTCAATATGTCCATTTGTGATTTTTTATGCCAGCAGACCTTTCTGTACAAATGAACACCACAAAGTCCATGAAAAGCATCTGGGAAACACCTTCTAACAACATTGTCAATTGAGTTTTCCCTATCGGATATGATTGTCATATTGCTAATAGGACCTATGCAATCCCTAAGATGCCCCATAAACCATGTCCATGAATCAGAGGTTTCAGATTTTCCAACCCCGTAAGCTATTGGCAGTATCCCATTGTTAGCATCAATGGCTACTGCTAATAAGTTTACTCCAAGGTATCGACCTTTCAATATGTGCTCTGTCAACTATAATAACTGGGCGCATGCAAGTAATAAACAAACGAATCTACAAAATAATATACATAAGAAGTATAATCATTTAAATGTGAAATGCATGTAACTAATAAAATGAGTCAACAAAATTATATTGATTTACTAACCGCATCACCAATGGCGATAAACAACTCAAAGCGTCCATCTCTATCTGTTTTGATATGAGTTACCGACCAGGATTTTTCAGCTTTAAATTGTGACAATAAGCCGACAGTTGAGCAAACGATGTTTATGGCGACCCCCTCAACAATTCAAAGGAATAACATTTGGCTCTCCAAGCTTAAAAATATGAGATACTAATCTTGAACCGAGCATTCATGTCAGTCATAATTTCATGTCCCCGATATACCATGCCATTCAAAAACATTAACTCAGCCAAAAAACCACCCAACACCTTTTTGTTTGTCTGTCTATGGTGAGGAAAAACTTGGGTTCTTGAACATGTATGTTTATCAATAAAAGTCCTAACTTGAAACATTCGCAATCTTTTATCCTCTTTGCAATCATACACCACGTACAGTTTTTGTCAATCATACACTTTGTTTCGAAACGATCTTTGCTTGATTTGTTAACTTTTAGTTAATAGCCATCTTCCACACATTTCGTATGCAAATCTATCTTCAAGTCTTCCTTTTTATCAAAACAATCATCTTTCTTGATACGAATAAATTTTGTGTAACAATCAACTGCTATCTTTATCAACTCTTCTTCCGGTAACTGAAGTAATTCTTGCATATTCTAGTTATACTCCCGTAACATTTTCTTCTTTTTCTTTTCTTCGGGTACTTTTTCTTTTTCTTTTTCTTCTTCAGGGTTATATGAATTACAGAATGGATGTTCAACATGTTCATTCACAGTCGTAATTTCCTCCTCATTATCATCAACAACATCTTCCTCGGCAGCGGTTATTTCATCATAAAAATTCGGGTATTGACCAATATCAAAATCATTACACGCAGAGTCTGTTTCTTCTTCTGAAACATCATCAAAATCAGAGTATTGACCAAGATCAAAGTCCGGGTATTGACCAAGATCAAATTTCGAATACTGACTAGTACTCACAATTTTTTCTGTTGGCTCATCATCGTCTAACTGGTCAATACGAAAACCGAAATTTGGTGCTGAAAGTTGATTGGAATTTGGATTAGAGAAAGGTTGTGGGTTTTGAAATTATGTTTGATATTGTGTTTGGTATTGGAAATATGGTGAAACAAAATTTTCTTGGTGATGAAATTGTGGTGGAACTATTAAATTTTGAGGTTGATAACAATGTTGTACATTGTGAGCACCATAAACTGGGGTTGAAGAACTTAGTTGATTACTACCCGCTACTGACTCAACTTCACTACTTCTAGGTTCAACAACATACAATGTAACATCATCTTCTTGCGAAACACTAATCTAAGCAATGAATCGTTCAACATCTTCATTGTCGGTTAACAAATAAACTTTACCTTTTCTCTGATAAGATAACCTAAATTCACTTAGAGACTCTAAATTCAATTTCTTTGCAATACATAACATTAGAGTTTCATAAGTTAACTTTTTTAATGACAGTTTTAGTTGAAGATTCATGGGTAAAGACATATATTGTAAAACACCATGAACATTCTCACATGACCTTGCAAAACACAAATCTATCCAAACATGATCAACATTAGATGATTTCATTATACAAATTGTAAATTAATTTACTAAACAAACGAGCAATAAACTAGATATCATCACTAACTTAGAGAAAAACATACATTTATTAAGTTGATAGTTGATAATTTGATAGAGAAATCATTGAAAATTTATATAGAAATAAAATTATGTAAAAATATTAGAGATAGGGAAGGATGTCGTTGGATATAGGAACAGATGTCGTCGGAAAGAGTGATAGATGAAGATAGAATGAGTTGCAATTTAGGGATTTAGGTTATGAGTTGCTGCTGCTGCGTAGTTTATATACTCAAAACATTTGTGTTGCGAAAATAAAAACTGTTGCGAAATTAAAATTCGTGTTGCGAATTCGAAAATAGAGTTGCGAAAATAAAATTCGTGTTGCGATTTAAAAAATCTTGTTGCGAAAAGGAAACTTATGTTGCGAAAAAAAAATTAGCGTTGCGAATTCAAAAATCGATTTGCGAATTTGAAATTTCGTATTTCGAATTTAGAAATCGCATTGCGAGAAAGAAATTCACGATGCGATTGCAGAAACTGAGTTACAAATTTAAGAAATTCGCGTTGCAAATTTAAAAACTGTGTTACGAAATTAGAGTTCGTGTTGCGAATTTGTTAGTCATTTTCATAAATCCAAAAAAAATTAATTAAAATCATATATTATAAGACATTTTCGGTCACAAAAATTATTTTCTCTTATTTTAATAGTTACCCATAAAAATATTGCATGAGATTCAAAATATCTTCAAAACTCCAATATGCAACTAACAAAACTGGAGAAGAAGCAAAATTTCAGTTTCTACTGCTTCTTGTTAATGGTGATTCCAAGCTCACCTGCAACAATAACAGTAGTGGCCATGTCAAGAAACATCCCGTGTTCAACCACACCAGCAATCCTTAAAATAGCATCGCTTGCAACTTGCAAACCCCCAATCTCTTTCTTCAAATACAACTCTACAATGTAATTCCCATTGTCCGTCACGAAAGGCTGCCCTTTACAATCATTCCTCAGCTTCACAACGCAACCCGAATCTCGAAACAAGTTTTTAAGTTTATCGGCGGTGAATTTCCAGCAAAAAGGAACCACTTCAACCGGCAGAGCAAAACCGCTGCCTCCCAAATACTTAACTAGCTTGGATTCATCAACTATGCAAACGAATTTCTTGCAAGCTCCTTCCACCATTTTCTCTCTTAGAAGAGACCCGCCTCTTCCCTTGACGAGATTGAGATGCGGGTCGACTTCATCGGCGCCGTCGATTGCCAAATCGATGGTGGGATGGCTGTCGAGATCCGAGAGTGGGATGCCTAGAGAAATGGCTTGTTCTTGGGTTTTCTTCGAGGTGGGGATTCCTATGATGTTGTTGAGCTTGCCTTGACGTAGCAACTCGCCGATGCGGTCCACGGCGTGTTTGGCAGTCGATCCTGTGCCTAGACCCAGAACCATGCCTGATTTGACGAACTCCACGGCTTTGTAAGCGGCGATCTTTTTCAATTCGTCTTGCGTTAGAATAACGGGAGGAGACAGAGACAGGGACAAAGCCTCCATGGAAGAAGCTTTTCCAGACCAAGCAACAGCCATTGTTTTTGGGTTAATCGGTAATGAAAAAATAAATCAAAAAAAATAAAGCGAAATAAAAGGGTGAGAGAGGGGATTGTTTGGCTGTGGCGTGTATCAGTAACTTGGTCCTTATAGTCTAGGACGGTGGAAGGCGAAGAGGAAGAGGAAGAGGAGAGTTCAAAAGAAATAACTTAAAGGGTGCGTTTAGTTCACGGAATGTAAGATTATAAGTGGGAATATAAGATTATTAAGGAATATGATTACTGAGAATATTATATTTTGTGTTTGGTTGGCTTAGCAGGAATGTTTGATTACCGTGTTTGGTTAAAAGAATAAAAGATTATTGGAATGTATATTTGACCAAATTCTCCTTATTATATATTTGTATAATATTATAAGTTGAAAAATATTTATATATTTTTTTAAAAATTTAAATTCATATATATATATATATATATATATATTTTATAAAATTAAAAATATAAAAAAGTTTAATGAAAGGGTAAAGTTTTATTTTAACCTCTGAACTTCATATAAAATTTTAATTATATATATATATATTTTTGTAAATCTATATTAATTTAAGGATAAATTTGTAATTTAATCTTCGTAGAATTTTTATTATTCAATGACAGAAAAATGATGTTTTTGAAAAAAATAAAAATTTAAGGACATTTTAGTCCAAAACACCGGTAATCCAATAATACCTAAAGAAAGGGAGGTAATAACATTCCCGGTAATATACCCCAAAAAATCCATTATTGGTAATCTTACATTACCGAAAATAGGATTCCTGGGCTAACCAAACGTGGGAATGTGGATTCCATTCCCATGGGAATCCAACATTCCCTCATCCAAACACCCCCAAAGGGTTAACTACACGGTTGGTCTATTATCTACGGGTTTTATCCACTTTTGGTCATTGATTTCAAAATATATAAGATATAGTCATTTACGTTTTTATTTAAACAAGATTTGTTCACATAAACTAATTGCCGTTAAGAACAATTAAATATTTTGATATATTCACACATTTGGTCCTGTTAGTTACATATTCTCTCAATTTAGTCATACTTTTAATAAATTATATATTTAAAATATGAAAATAAAAATAAAATATTTTTAAATTAAAACATATTTAATAAGTTAATATATATAAAATTATATTATATATAATTCGGGTCATGGGTATCCGGTTCATAATTTTTTTATTTTTCTTTAAATTATATTATTTTTTAAAAAAGATATATAAAAAATTCTAAAATTTAAAATTTAAAAGTCTATAATATATATAATCCACACATAAAGTTCAAAAAATCAAAATTACATACTTGAAATAAAATTTATTAAAATTTAAAATAAAGAAATATAATTAAATTTCAAATGTTTTGGAGTTAAAATAAATATTTTAAAAAATAATTTAGAACGTTAATGTGAAATAATTTAAGAAATTAAGAATTTAGAACGTTAATGTGTCAAAATTTAAGAAATTAAGATTTTAGAATGTTAGAGTGAAATAATTTCAGGATTATGAATTAAAAAAATGAAAACTTAAGTACTAAAATGAATAAAACTTGATAGTTTAAGTATTAAACGCATAATTTACCTTAAAATTAACTGGTTTCAAAAACCAATTTGGTATTGTAAGTAAATTAAAGGGTATATTTCTTAAAAGGAAAAAGTAATTGAATAATGCTTCAGTTTTATTCTCATCTATTTAAACTTAACATACAGACTGTTTTTATAAGCTAGCTACAGACCAAACAATCTAGCTAACAAACTAATCAAGCTAATCGTCTAACTAACTGTACACTTTTACACTTTCAATAATATTACACATTTAATCATCCAACTATCACATTAATAATTCTATTATTCTTTTAATAACAGAGGATAAAAAATACAACATCTGTGATGATTTAAAAGAAGAAGTAATTAAGTGAGTAAAACAGAATTGAAGTAATAGTTGAATGACTAGGTAAGTAGTTTAACCCTACATTAAATAAAGGCAAGCAACGCGTGAGTTTTGGTGCTTTTAAATTGTGAATCTCCGCATATTTTGGATATGTCAGTCTTCCTTATCATTTCCAAGGATTTATTCTTACCGTAATTTTATTCTTTTCTTTTCTTTTTTTCTAATTTTTTATAATTTCTTGTATTAAAAGTTTATAGTTATTTTTAATAATATTATTATTTAAAAATTGAATATATATTTTCTCTTAAAAATATAACATACTTATTATTATAGAATTATTTAATTAATTTACTTTTAACAACCCTCTCTTAACTATTTTTTCTTGATAAATATTTTTAATGAAAAAAATAAGAGAAAGGATGTGACTTTGGTGTACCATATGTTTTGGAGGAAAATAGTGAAGGCGTGCGGCATGTTGTATCATGTTGTATCATGTTGTATCTTTATCGATAAAGGCATGCAACGCAATTGTGAATGCATGTGCTCCACCAAATAAAGTAGGGATTTTTTCTTCTTCTTGTCGCTTTAGTTAGTTAAATATTAGGGTAAATTATGTATTTAATTAATTATTTATTATTTCAATTTCGTTTTGATTATTAATTATTTATCTTTCAACTAATATTACGTTTTGATATTATTTTAGTTATCATTATTAAAAAAATTAATAAAATTTATAATATGATATATTTTTTGTTTTATAATGATGATATGAAATTATTTCATGATAACATCATCATTAAACTTTTTAACAATGAGTATTAAAATGAATTTAAAACATAATTTTAATGATGATTTTGAAAAGGAGTTTGAGTAACTAAAGTAACACTTAGATGACTAATATATAATTTACTCTAAATGTTATTTATTTTTAGTGAAAATGTGGAATTGTCGCCCCTTCATCTCATTTATCGTGCTGTATTCCCAAATAATAAAAATGTTATGCATGAATTGGAGATTTTTTTATTAGTTAGTAAAATTCAATATCTATTTAAATATGATTTTCAATCATTTGATATTGAATGTTTATACCCCTGATATTTTTGGTGCTCAAACCTGGATCTCAAGGAATAACAAAAATTCATTTACGTCAATCATTTGACCTTGAACGCTCAAATCTCTAACATTCCTGATGCTCAAACTTGGGACCCCAAAGAATGAAAACAATTCCTTTACCTCAATCATTTGACATTAAACGCTCTTACTCTTGACATTTCTGGTGCTTGAAGCTAAGACCTCAAATAATAACAATAATTTCTTTACCATCAAGGTTGCTTGGTTCGTACAGTGACAACTTAAATCTTAATTTAATTATATAATAATAATAATCATATACAAATTATCGTAACTGTCTTTCGGTTGGGCCCCGAATTGGGCTTCAACTTGAAATAATTGGGTTGGGAGTCGCCACCGACCACTTTAAAACGAATTTAGGTGGGTCGGACACCATCTTACCTGATCTGCGCTTTTACCAGAAATGTGTCAGGTTCGGGAGTCGGTTATGGTCAAGGAAGGATTAGCACCCTTGAACCGCCCTTTCGGTACTAATTAATTTGTTGGTTGTCTTAGTTGCGAAAATTCGAAATTAAAATTAAAATTTAAAATAACCGATTCAAATTACTTACAATTGATTGATTTGAAAGCGTACTCTTAAAAAAGTCAATAAACATGTTAGAAAAAAATGTAATAAAAACTAACAAAATAGAAAATTGATGAAATGGAGAAGATAAAATAAAATGAATAAATGAAAGACAAAGAAAAGAATAATAATAAATTAACGATAACAAGTAAATTAAATAAAAATAAAGAAACAAAAAGAAAAGAAAAGAAAAATAAATAAATAAAATAAAATATATAAAAAATAAATAAAGTCCATAAAAGAAAATGAAATAAATAAAATACTAGAAAATAATGATGAAAATAATATATACATAGTAAATAAATAAATAAATGCAAAAGGGGAAAATATAAAATAAAATTCAATAAATAAAATATATATAAGATAAACGAAATGATAATATGTATATATATAAAATAAATAAAAACATAAAAAAATAATAAATATATATATAAATTAATAAAACAGATAATGAAAATTAACATATATATATGTGTGTGTGTAATCTAAAAAATATATATAAACTAAAGTAAAAAAGAAAATGCATAAAATGTAAAAAAAATATTACATGAAAAAGAAAAAAAGAAAAATAACAAAACAATTAAATAAAATGAGTAACAAGGGAAATGTGCGTATAAATAAAGTTAAATAAATAAAATAATAATAATTAAAACGTGTAAGGGACCGAATCAAAAGTAAAAAAATATGCTACCTTTTATTTCCTTTTCGAATCGTTTACAATAGCTTCGCCTTTGTATTTTCCGTGCTTTCCTCTGTATTTTGTATGTAAATCGTGTCTTACAAATGGGGAGGATTACATGTATTTATAGTGAAAAAAACTAACTATTTTTAGAATCCTATTAACAATAGAATCCTAATGCAACTAGACTCATTGCTCGATTGTTGCACGTTTGTTGGTGTGGTTGTTGTTTTAAAAGATATGGTGGTGGAAGAGTCTTCCTAGGAGAGGAAATCTTGCTAGTTTTATCATTGGGAAAATAATAATAATAATAAGAAAATGGGTGTCTACAGCTGCCCCTCTTTGTTTTTTTTCGTGGAACGAAAAATAGGACAAAGATAAAAAGACACAAATTTTCGTTCAGTGGAGTTGAAGAATAACTCCCTGTCGAATTGAGTTACGGATAGCTCCTCCGTCGCGAAGTCGAGTCCATCTTGAAATGATTTGAATCAGAATGTGGCTTCTCGTTGTAGTCCACTTTGGTCTTCTTCTCGGTTTAAAGACCTTGGCTGAAAATTCGACTGGAAAGTAATCCCTTGACTCCACCATGTGGTTGATATGCCCTCGAACTGAATGAAACCGAACTCGAAAAGTCTTCATTGACAGATAGTTTTTCTCGACTTAAGTTATGCTGACGGAAAAAAGGCTTCTTGCTACTAAGGCACAACTAACCCATATATTCTTCTCGGTTTGAAAACCTCGATTGCAGCTGGATAATAGTGTGATTGAGGTGTCATCGAGCTGAATAGAATCAAACTCGACAATTTTTTTGACAGATAGCCCTTCTTGCCTTGAGTTGTGCTGTAAATGATGTGCCTTGGAGCTGAGCGTAGTTGAACTCGAAGGTCTTTGGTTGGCAGATAGCCCTTCTCGACTTAAGCTATGCTGCAAATGATGTGCCTTAGAGCTGAGCATAGTCGAACTCGAGGGCTTGGTGTTTCAAGAGAAACATTTTCAAAGTTTTTTTTTGTGTTTCAAGAGAAACAATTTCAAAGGTTTTTTTTGTTTCAAGAGAAACTGTATTCAAAGATTGAAGTTTCAAGGGAAATTGTCTCAAGAGAGACAAAATTTGTTTAACGTAAAACATATTCAAAGATTTTGTTTCAAAGAAAACTATTTTCAAAGTTTATGCTTCAAGAGAAACTGTCTCAAGGGAGACAAAATTTGTTTCAAGAGAAACTATCTCAAGAGAGACATAATTCATTTCAAGGGAAATGTTTTCAATGCTTATGTTTCAAGAGAAACTGTCTCAAGGGAGACAAAATTTTGTTTCAAGGGAACCTATCTCAAGAGAGAGAAAATTCATTTTAAGGGAAATGTTTTTAATGTTTATGTTTCAAGAGAAACTATCTCAAGAGAGACAAAACTTAGTTCCAAAAGAAAATGTCTCAAGGGAGATGAAATTTGTTTCAAGGGAAACAGATTCAAAGATTTTGTTTCAAGAGAAACTATCTCAAGAGAGACAAAATTTATTTCAAGGGAAATGTTTTCAATGTTTATGTTTCAAGAGAAACTGTCTCAAGGGACACAAAATTTTGTTTCAAGGGAACCTATCTCAAGAGAGACAAAATTCATTTCAAGGGAACTTTTTTTCAATGTTTATGTTTCAAGAGAAACTGTCTCAAGAGAGATGAAACTTAGTTCTAAAAGAAAATGTCTCAAGGGAGACGAAATTTGTTTCAAGAGAGACAAAATTTGTTTCAAGAGAAACTATCTCAAGAGAGACAAATCTTCTTTAAAAAATCAGTCTTGAGTGAAATGAAATGCCTTCTTTCGAGTGAAAACAATCCCAAGAGAGACAAATCTTGTTTTAAGAAAAATAATCTTGAGTGAAATAAATCTTCTTCCAAGTAAAATAGTCTCAAGTAAGACAAAGTTTGTTTTAAGAAAAGCAAACTTGAGTGAAATAAATCTTCTTTCGAGTAAAACAGTCTCAAGTGAGACAAAGTATGCTTTAAGAAAAACAATCTCAAGTGAGATAATCATCTGCATTAAATGAGACTGTCTCGAGCGAGACAAACTTTATATTGGAAATGTTGAATCTGAAGATGAATGTTGATCTTTCAATTTGTCGAGTTGGCTTTTAATATCATCTTCTCCTGAAAGATCTATAAAATGCATTTGGATGTAACTATCCTAATGATGGATGTTTGATGTATGCCAAAATGAAATTTATTTGTTGTTGAATTTGTTCTCAAGAGAGGAAAAATCAAGGTTTATATTGCTCATGATGATGAATGCAAAGATGAAAATTTCATGCGTCATGTTGATATGTGAGGGGAATGGTTGCGTGTGCAGTCTTCATTCTATCTCTGACTCATTTTGTCTTCATTTCTACCAGGGTGTACTCTTGCAGACCTCAACCTAAGACAATTTTTCCTTCCCCTATCAAATTTTGCCCCAAAAATGGCTTCCTTTGCCTCAGTTTCGATCTTGAGCTTCGGAGCGATATTTGTTGAATTCCAAGATATGCTTCAAGAGAACTTATCTTGTTTGAAAATGATTTTCTTCTTTTGAATTTTCAAAATTTTGAAAAATATCAAAAGGAATTTTGAAAAATATTGCCCCCTTCTAGGTTTCAAAATTGAAACAAATCATAAAATAGGAGTTCATTGGATATCACAAGAATCAAATTCTCTTTTAAGCTTTGATAACTGCAAATCTTTAAAAAATATCAAATTCAAAAAGTTGATTTAGAGGTGGGTTTGTTTCATTGATTTGGTTAAGGCTCGCCCCTCTTTCTTGGTTTGATATTTTAATCGGATGCGACCAAAATGACATAACTAGCATAATCAATGGCTAGACCTTTCAGAACACTTCTGTTTCAGTTCTCTGAAATCTTTCGTTTGTTCAAGTTTTGTAAGCTCCTCTAACAAAGGTAGTGCAGAAATATTGGTCTAAAAATGAAATTCTTGAGTGCTCGTGTATATTTGACTGTAACAGGAGTTCCTTAACTCCCTTAGTCTATTTTCACCGAAACTCCTTATTTAGATTTAATTTGCCATTGTCTGGCAAGCCGAATCCATAAATCCGGGGCGTTCAACCAATTGCTTTAGAGGGACAGCTTAGTATTATAATCACTTTTACCAAGTTTAACTGAAGGGTTCGTCTCATCATAAAGTCTTTGGCCTGACAAAAGCAGTGGAACAAACACCGAATTACCAAGTGTCCGAACAATGTCATGGTTTGAATGTAATCTATTCATAAAGCCAGGGCTTTTGAGTTTCCTCTATAACCAATTGCCTTAGTGGAATAACTCAGCTTTAGAGGGACAAATCACTGAAGGGTTCGTCTCATCACAAAGTCTTTGGCCTGAAAAAAGCAGTGGAGCAAACACCGAATTTCCAAGTGTCCGAGCAATATCATGGTTTGAATGTAATCTATTCATAAAGCCAGAGCTTTCGAGTTTCCTCTATAACCAATTGCCTTAGTGGAATAGCTCAGCTTTATAGATTTAATTTCTTAAGATTGTCAAGAAGAACCTGTTATAGTCTAGGTGTTTTTGAAAGTTAATGGATCTCATTTTTAGAGTTCAATTTCCAAACAACTGACCTAAACTAGATTTGCTTACTCGACTATTCCATCTGTGAAGATCATTATCATCACTGAACATCATAAACAAAGGTATAAACCAATTATTTTTGCAATCTCATGTGCTAGTTGCCCCATTCTGTTTACTCTTAATACGTGTTTGGATGCCAAACCTTGGATGGACTCGTCATGAGAAGAAAAAACTTAGCTCGGTAAGAGAAAAACATGTAGTCTTATGTAATTAGGACCAAGGGGTCTTTGTTTTACAGGGTTCAATCTTGTCATTTGTCGAAGATTTACAACCTCAATTATTAAACAGTTTTTAATTAAGGTGATATTCAAGGAATTCAAGATTAAAATTTGCTCATTTCCTAAGAAGGAAGCATTCTATTTAAAATGTTTAAACATCAAGTGACTTAAAAATGTTCACGCATAAGAAGTACGAAAGAAAAACAAGTTCAAACAAGATGATATGCTTGATAATGCAACATAATTCCTGATGGATGCCCCATCTGACTATCGATCAGAATGCCCATTACATATTGAAAGTGAATGCCCCTGAGTCGATCAGATCTTGGACCTTACGTTTCAATTCCCCACAATTCTCAGTGGTGTGCCCTGAGCTCCCAATATAATAGCTGCATACGACGTTAATATCATGGCCTTCAGGATATGGGGCCTCTCTAGGTTTGGATTGAACCGGAGTCAAATATTCTTCTCAACTAGCGTTGGGAGTAGCTCCTCATATGTCATTGGGATTGGACTGATGCGAATCTTTTCTTTCCTTGGTTCTCTCTGAGTTTATTTAGAAGTACCAGATGGTACAGCTGCAACAGTTTTTGGACTTGAGATCGTAACACCTTTGTTGGCATTGTAGGTGCTGACATTGTTGATCTCTCCCTTAATTTTGCCTTGTTTTATAGCTAGCTCGATCATCTCACCAACCATGACTAGATCTGAGAAAGTTTCCGATGTTATTGCCACCAGGTGCCCAAAGTAAGGTGTTTTCAGGGTTTGTAAAACAACTTTTTAGTTTCATTTTCATCCAAGGGTGGATGAACTTGCACAGAAAAATCCCTCCAACGCTGTGCGTATTATCGGAAACTCTCGTTGTGCTTTTTCTCCAGGCCTTGTAGTATAACCCGGTCTGGTCTCATTTCGTTAATATGTGTTGAAAACATTTTGATATTTCGATATAACAAATTAAGTTAAATGAATTTTAAGATTTTCCAAAATGATTTTCTAAGTATATTCGATATAATTATTCGAATATCAAAACATTACTCAAAATATTTCAAAAATCATTTTAATCCTTACTTAAGTGTAAAATTAAGTTTTAATCTTAAAACAATTTTTAAATAATCTTTCAAAGTATTTCGAACCATTTCAAAGCCAAAAATTCCAGATTGCTCAGAGGGAACCGATTCCCCCCCAAAGGGTACCGATTCCCCCCTGAATGGTTTGGCTCCGAGATTTCCAGAATGCTCGGAGGGAACCGATTCCCCCATAGGGGGTACCGATTCCCCCCTGTTCAACGGTCGAAATATTTGAATTTTACACTTAGGGAACCGATTTCCTATGATGAGGAACCGATTCCCCCCACGCTCCAAGCTAGTTTATTAATTGTTTTCACACTAAAACGGCTATACTATCTTCATTAATTATTCCCAACGTTCAGAAGTGATTCAAGGTGTATTTAAACAAGTTCTGAAGCCCTTGATCAACAAGAAATCATAGAGAAACAAGAGAGAAAGCATCAAACACCAAGTTTGTGCAAATCAAGCCAATTTTCCTTTCAATATTCATTTTGCTTTCAAGAACACCATTTGTGCTCATTTGTAATTATCTTTGAGTGTTCTTTTCTTGTTCTAGAATTGTGCAAACATCTTACCTTGTGAGGTTTTCCTTGTAAGTTTGCAAATTTGTAATCTTCTCTTTGGGAAAAGAGTGTTCTCAAGAATTGGGGTATATTCTTGAGGGTGTTGTAAGGTTATCTCTTTGGCCTCAAAAGAAAGAACAAATTAGTGAATTTGTTGGAAAATCCTTAGTGTGGATAGCTAAGGTAGTGGACGTAGACTTTGATTGAGAAAGTCGAACCACTCTAAATCGCTGTGCAAATCTTTTCAATTTTTTGCAAAAGCTTCCACCGAATTTTTAATTGCCAATTCACCCCCTCTTGGCTAATTCCGTCGATCGATTAACTCAACAATTGGTATCAGAGCCTAACTCATTTGAAGGTTTAATCGCCTCTTGAGTCGATTCGGGAAGAGTTATATAGATTATCAAAGTCATCAATGGCCTCCGCTTCAAACTTCGACTCCGGTCTCGATTCGATACCTGTCAACAAGCCTCATTTCTTCAATGAAGCTAACTATGCCTATTGGAAGAATAGAATGATGTACTTCATTCAAGCAAGTGACATGGGAGCATGGAATGCTGTAGAAGAAGGATACATCAAACCTCTCACTCATCCAAGGTTGTTGAGTGAAGGAGAGACAAGAATATTCCAGCTCAACTCCAAAGCCATCCATATCATTTTTTGTGCTCTTGGACCAGATGAATACGAAAGAGTTTCATCATGTACAACCACCAAAGAAATATGGGACAAACTTCAAGTCACTCATGAAGGTACCGATGAGGTAAAGAAATCTAAAATTAGTATTCTAACGCATAGCTATGAAAATTTCAGGATGAAACCAAATGAAGATATCAAAGCTATGACGGATAGATTTTCAACGATTGTCAATGGTCTCAAATCATATGGAGAGATCATTTCAAATGAAAAGCTTGTGAGGAAGTTAGTCTACTCCCTCCCGAAATCGTGGCAATCAAAGAAGACGGCAATCATCGAGTCTAAGGACTTAACGTCCTTAACTCTTGAAGAGCTAATTGGGTCACTCCTCACTCATGAAATGATGCTTGAAGATGAGGTGGACCTCGACAAAATTGACGAGACACCAAAGGATAAGGAGAAGAAGAAAAACATTGGAGTTGCTCTCAAATCCACAAAAGATGAGAGTGATTCGAATAACGATGACGATGACGAGGAAATGGCATTGTTTTCCAAACGGTTCAGAAAAAAGATGAGACCTTATCGAGGAAGAAAATTCAAACGAAATGAAGGCCTCAAAAATGAACCGAAAGAGAAGGACCCAATCATTTGCTACGAATGCAAAAAGCCAAGGCATGTTAAATATGATTGCCCACAATTGAATAAAAATGGTCAATCAAAGAATAAGCACAAGGCTCATGTGGCTACATGGAGCGATGAAGAAAGTTCCGATGAAGAGGAACAAGAAGTAGCTAACTTGTGCTTGATGGCATTTGGGGAAGATTCTAAGGTAACCTCTAACTCATCTGATTTTGATGATTTATCCTATGATGAGTTATTAGAGGAATATAATGGGTTGACTTTGGATTATGAGAAATTATTTTTAAAATATAAAAATGATGTTTCAAAATTGAAAAATGAAAACAAACTCATATCCAAAACCAACAACGATCTTGAAAGTAAAATCAAAGACTTGCAAATCAAACTAGAAGAGTTTGAAAAGAAAAATTTAGATTTGCAAAATTTACTTTCAAAGATCAATGATGATCATCAAAAGAAAATTGACGATCTTAAAACTTCTTTTGATAAAGTTGGAACAAAACATTTTGAAAAAGGTGGAAATTCAAAATCCAACTTTGTTAGAAAAAGTTTTAAAAACTACAATCATAGAGGTCCCCAAAGAACCTCTAATGGAAAAATCGTTAGAAGTATGTGGGTTCCTAAAGAACTCATTACTACTAAAGATAAAAATATCCTACACAAATGGATACCTAAGGGGACTAGGATTTTGGAAACTAATGAATATGGACCCAAAAGAATTTGGGTACCAAAAATCAAAAATTAATCTATGTTTGTAGGGAAATGAGCATTGCTACAAGGCACGGGAAACAAATTCAAATTCATGGTACCTTGATAGTGGATGCTCAAGACATATGACCGGAGACAAAAGCCGGTTTATTGAGCTTAACGCCAAAAATGGAGGAGAAGTGACTTTTGGAGACAATTCAAAAGATCACATTGAAGGTATTGGTACAATATGTAATACCTCTTCCATACAAATTAAGAATGTTTTATATGTGAATGGATTAAAGCATAATCTATTGAGTATTAGTCAATTATGCGATAAAGGATTCAATGTCTTATTTGAAATTAATGGTTGTAAAGTCATTGACATTGCATCTAATCGGATTATGCTTGTTGGTCATAGAATATGGAACATTTACATGGTGCATTTAGATTCTTTTGATATGACTAATTTATGCCTAGTTGCTAAAGATGAACATGATAGTTGGTTATGGCATAGGAGACTAGGACATGCTAGTATGAGTGTTTTGCAACGGCTAATTCAAGGTGATTTAGTTCGAGGGTTGCCTAAGCTTAAATTTGATAATGATAAAATCTGTGATGCTTGTGCTAAAGGAAAACAAAAGCGTGTTTCTTTTAAATCCATTAATGGCGTATCAACTAGTAGAGTATTACAATTGATCCATGTAGATCTTTTTGGGCCAACTAGGACTACTAGCTTGGGTGGAAAACAATATGCATTTGTCTTGGTAGATGACTATTCTAGATATACTTGGGTTCTATTTTTAAGTACTAAAGATGAAGCATTAGAACAGTTCATCACATTTTCAAAAATATTCCAAAATAAAAAGGATTACTCTATAACTAGTGTTAGGAGTGATCATGGCACTGAATTTGAAAATCTTGGATTTATTGAATTTTGTAATTCTAATGGTATTAGTCATAATTTTTCAGCACCTAGAACCTCTCAACAAAATGGAGTTGTTGAGAGGAAAAATCGAACTTTAGAAGAAATGGCTAGAACCATGCTTAGTGAAAATAATTTGCCAAAATATTTTTGGGCGGAAGCCACAAATACCGCTTGTTATGTTGTAAATCGAGTAATGATTAGGCCAATTTTAAAGAAAACTCCATATGAAATTTTCAAAAATAAAAAGCCTAACATTAGTTATTTTCATCCTTTTGGATGTAAATGTTTTGTTTTAAACAACGGTAAAGAAAACCTTGGTAAATTTGATGCTAAAAGTGATTAAAGAATTTTTCTGGGTTATTCCTTAAATTCTAAAGCCTATCGTGTATTTAATAAAAGAACTTTAGTTGTAGAAGAGTCTATACATGTTGTTTTCGATGATAATCCCCTTCCGAGGAAGGATTCTTGTGTGAATGATGATGTAGGTGTTATAAATACAAATGACGTTAGACATGAAGTTGGAGAACCATCATCAAAGGAAGAAACGAAAAATGAGGAAACTCATGATCCTCTTGAGAATCCAACCATTGAAGAAAGAAGTATCTTATCCAAGAGAGTACAACTATGTCAATGATGGTGAAATTATAGGTGATCCATCAAAAGGGGTAACAACTCGATCTTCTCTTAGAAATATTTGTAATTATGTTGCATTTATCTCATGCATAGAGCCTAAGAATATTAAAGAAGCATTAAATTATGAACATTGGATTATGGCTATGCAAGAAGAGTTAAATCAATTTGAGAGAAGTAAAGTATGGACATTAGTTAAAAGGCCTAGTAATAAATCTACTGTAGGTACTATATGGGTATTTAGGAATAAGCTTGATGAGAGTGGTAATATAGTGAGAAACAAGGCTAGACTTGTTGCTCAAGGGTATACTCAAGAAGAGGGCATAGACTATGATGAAACATACGCTCCCGTAGCTAGGATGGAAGCAATTAGAATGTTATTAGAATTTGCATGTTTTCATGAATTTAAATTATATCAAATGGATGTTAAAAGTGCATTTTTAAATGGTTTTATAAAAGAAGAAGTGTATGTGGAACAACCTCCAAGTTTTGAAGATTCAAAATTTCCAGATCATGTTCTTAAATTGACAAAAGCTCTTTATGGTTTAAAACAAGCTCTTTATGGTTTAAAACAAGCTCCTAGAGCTTAGTATGAAAGATTGTCAAATTTTTTAATTGAAAAAGGTTTTTCAAAAGGAAAGGTTGACACTACATTGTTTTTAAAGCATAAAGGTAAAGATTTATTAGTAGTTCAAATTTATGTTGATGATATAATATTTGGTTCTACTAATGATGTTCTTTGCCAAGAATTTTCTAAGCTAATGCAAAGTGAGTTTGAGATGAGCATGATGGGGGAGCTCTCATTTTTCTTGGGACTCCAAATCAAGCAAAGAAAAGATGGCATCTTCATTAATCAAGCTAAGTACGTCAAAGATATGCTCAAGAAGTTTGGACTGGAAAATGGGAAACCTCATGACGCTCCAATGAGCTCTTCAACAAAGCTTGACTTAGATGAAGGAGGTAAATGTGTAGATGTTAAATTATATAGGTCAATGATTGGCTCTTTGCTTTATCTAACTGCAAGTAGACCAGACATTATGTTTAGTGTTTGCTTATGTGCTAGATTTCAATCATGTCCTAAGGAATCACATTTACTAGCTGTTAAGAGAATCTTTAGATACCTTAAGGACACTCCTAGTTTAGGACTTTGGTATCCTAGAGACTCTAGCTTTAGCTTGCATGCCTTTTCTGATGCGGATTATGGAGGATGCAAATTAGATAGGAAAAGCACCTCCGATACTTATCAATTCCTTTGAAATATGCTGATTTCTTGGTTTTCAAAGAAGCAAAATTGTGTTGCATTATCTACCACTGAAGCGGAATACATTTCAGCCGATAGTTGTTGTGCACAAGTTTCATGGATGAAACAACAACTTTTTGATTATGGAATTGAAGTAGGTACCATTCCTATCAAGTGTGACAATACTAGTGCTATTTGTCTCACTAAAAATCCCATCCAACACTCTAGAACTAAGCACATTGAAATAAGACATCACTTCATTAGAGACCATGTCACTAAGGAAGATATAGTTCTAGAATATGTTGATACTTTGCATCAATTAGCGGATATCTTCACAAAACCCTTAGACAAGGAAAGATTTTGGACACTTAGGAGAGAATTAGGTTTGACCAACCTATCTTCACTTAGTGTTTAGAAATATTTTTTTAACACTTTTAATAAATACTGAAAAATGCTCATAATAGTAATTTTTTTGATTGCATTCATTGCTATTAGTTAGGGGGAGTTTATGATTCTTGATGAAAAATTAATTTTATGTTCAAATATCAATTAAAGATTAATTTAATTGTTTGAACATAATTATTTTTCAATATATGAGTTGCCAATACCACTAGAGAAAATTAATTTAGCATTTTGGGTGTTTAAAATCAGATTTTAGCATTTTGGTGCAGAGGTAATCGATCCCCCCATGAGGGAACCGATTCCCCCTTTGAAGGGGAACCGATCCCCCCCACAGGGGAATCGATACCCCCCCTGGGGTTATGTTAAAATCGGGCAGAACCCTTCAAAACACGCAAAAACCCTCCATTTTCTTCCTTGCCGACCAAACTCTCTCCCTATCTCCTTTCTTACCTCAAATCAACGATATTAATCAGAATTCGCTTCAAATATCATCTTCTAAACCTGTTGGAGTCATTAAAATTGTGCAAACAACATCTAAATCCCCTCAATCTTCATCTTTCAAGGTAAAGTTTTCTAAACTCTCTATTTCATTATTTTTGAACATAGGATTAGTTTTAATTAGTTCTAGGTTGAAATAGTGATCGGGCATTGATTGTTTAGTGATTAGAAACTAGATGTTACAACTAATTTCATCAAAAAACACAAGAATTTTGCAATTTTTTTTTTAAATTTTCGAAAAAAAAATGTTAATTTTCAAATTATTGTGTTTTGATTAAATTATGTTGTTGTTATGAAAACTATACATATATTGTTTCTCAAAACCATATTTTTCAAAAGTTTTTCAAAAACTTTGCCCATTAGGATTGATTTAGAGAACCTTGAAATATTGAGGACTCAATTGAGTTTTGGGATTAATTAAATTGCATACATTTGTTTTTAAAATTACAGGTTATCCAATCAATTCCGATTTCCTTCACCATGTCTAATCCTAAACGTGCTAGGTCTTCATCTAGTCGTTCTAGTCGTCAACCAAATCCACCTCCAAATCCTCCTCCTATTCCTCAAAATCCTATTCCAAATCTTGATCCTAACTTGACTATCCAAAATTCTTGTTTCAATCAACCGGGTCCTAAAGATTATCGTTATTGGTTTTACTAATATTTTGACTCGTATAAGATTAGGGAAGAACTTATCCCATCTCTTCAAGCTATGGTTGTTATTAACTTTAAATATCTCCCTATCTTGCACGAATGGGAATTTGATAAACTTTTCGAACTTGAACCCGTTGTCTATCATCAACTTGTTCGTATCTTCTACTGTAATGCCGTTTGTATCAAAAATCGTGACAAGACCAAAACCATAGGAGTACGTTCCTACCTCCTAGGTCAATATTTCCATCTTGATCCGGATTACATAGCCAATGCCTTAGGCTTGGATAATGAAGGTTTATCAAATGAAAAACAAGTTTTAGGCTCACGATATAAACGGAATGATAGTGCAAGTGTTCTAGATCTTCATGAGCGTTTTCTTCATCTCATGATCACTTGGTGGTTTCGACCATCCGGGGGTCGTTATTCTACTCTTAGAGCTTTAGACCTTTGGTGGTTGCATTGTTTTGAACACAACATGAAAATAAACCTTTCCGAGATTATCTTTGCTGAGATCGTTGAAACCGTTAACCTAGTGCCAAATAAGAAACTCTGTTCTTCACTAGTTTACGGTTGTATCCATAGTAATCTCTTTTTTAAAGCCGAGCTTCGAGTTGGTCTAGATGCCGCTTTTCCTCTTAAGAAACAAATCAATCTTCTTTCTTTAACAAGAGCGGGATGGGTCAAAAATAAAGAAACCGGTGAATGGGTTCGATCTTCTGTAACTACTCCGGGAGCTAGTTCTTCACAAGCTCCACCCGAAGCTGATGAAGATCTTGAGCTTGAGCAACTAATGCGAGACATCGATGAAGCTGAAGATGAACCTGAGCAGGCCGAGGAGCAGCCCGAAGAGCAAGCACAACAATCGACTCAAATGCCTCCATATTTTCAATCTTTTATGGAGACATTTGATTATCGATATGCGACCATGGATTCGCGCTTTAATTCTATAGAGTCTCATTTATCCACAATGGGAGCTCAACAATTAGAAATTCTTCGGGAAATGCATGCAAATAATGAAGCAACCAACGCACGTATTAATGACCTCACTAACGAAATGGCCGCTATGCGAGCTCGTTTTCCTCCTCCTGACCCGGATATGTGATTAAATGTTTTACTTTCCAAACTTATTGTTTTAACATTTTGAATATTTTGGAATGTTTGAATTTGTGGATTGTGAATTTGTTTGGATTTATGTATGGTGTGAACTTATATGTTTGGTGTGATTTATTCATTATTGCATCATTTACATCATTATTAGCAATATGACCAATTTTACCATATCACATTGTTTATAAATATTGATTATGGAACTAATGGCTAACGGTTTTCTTGATTGTGATCTTAGCAGCTTATGCATACAAATACCTAATCAACTGACTACATATTTTTCACGCTTATTTGAATCTTTTTGATTTAACAAAAAGGGGGAGAAGTGTGTTTTAAGTGTGTTTTTAAAATGATAAATGGGAGAAGTGTTAAAGTAAGGGGGAGTAATTTCAAAACTTGATTTCAAAATCTTAAAATTACTAAAATGTTTTGTTATATCAAAAAGGGGGAGATTGTTGAAAACATTTTGATATTTCGATATAACAAATTAAGTTAAATGAATTTTAAGATTTTCCAAAATGATTTTCTAAGTATATTCGATATAATTATTCGAATATCAAAACATTACTCAAAATATTTCAAAAATCATTTTTAATCCTTACTTAAGTGTAAAATTAAGTTTTAATCTTAAAACAATTTCAAAATAATCTTTCAAAGTATTTCGAACCATTTCAAAGCCAAAAATTCCAGATTGCTCAGAGGGAACCGATTCCCCCCCCCCAAGGGGTACCGATTCCCCCCTGAATGGTTTGGCTCCGAGATTTCCAGAATGCTCGGAGGGAACCGATTCCCCCATAGGGGGTACCGATTCCCCCTTGTTCAACGGTCGAAATATTTGAATTTTACACTTAGGGAACCGATTCCCTATGATGAGGAACCGATTCCCCCCACGCTCCAAGCTAGTTTATTAATTGTTTTCACACTAAAACGGCTATACTATCTTCATTAATTATTCCCAACGTTCAGAAGTGATTCAAGGTGTATTTAAACAAGTTCTGAAGCCCTTGATCAACAAGAAATCATAGAGAAACAAGAGAGAAAGCATCAAACACCAAGTTTGTGCAAATCAAGCCAATTTTCCTTTCAATATTCATTTTGCTTTCAAGAACACCATTTGTGCTCATTTGTAATTATCTTTGAGTGTTCTTTTCTTGTTCTAGAATTGTGCAAACATCTTACCTTGTGAGGTTTTCCTTGTAAGTTTGCAAATTTGTAATCTTCTCTTTGGGAAAAGAGTGTTCTCAAGAATTGGGGTATATTCTTGAGGGTGTTGTAAGGTTATCTCTTTGGCCTCAAAAGAAAGAACAAATTAGTGAATTTGTTGGAAAATCCTTAGTGTGGATAGCTAAGGTAGTGGACGTAGACTTTGATTGAGAAAGTCGAACCACTCTAAATCGCTGTGCAAATCTTTTCAATTTTCTGCAAAAGCTTCCACCGAATTTTTAATTGCCAATTCACCCCCCTCTTGGCTAATTCCGTCGATCGATTAACTCAACAATATGCTTATATTGTTCCAGAAATGACTTGGCTAAGTCTTTCAAGTCTTGATATGGGTTCGGCTGAGCTGGTTGTACCACTGGATGACTGAGCTTGACAGACTCTCTTGGAAGTAGTGAATCATGAGTTAGTCGTTTCTTCCATATCCTGTCATCTTTCGGCAGAACATGGTGATATGTGCGGATGGGTCGCTGTTCCCGTTAAACTTCTCGAACTATGGGGGCTTGAATTTTGGAGGAAGAACCAAGTCCGGGACTAGACTAAGCTCTGAGGCATTGAATCCAGGGTAGTCATGATCTCCTTTAACTACCTTCATCTGGTCCTCCAATTGCTTGATTTTCTCTTCCATCTTCTTTGATTTGTCATCTTCGTCTGAATCCGGTATATGGTAATAACCCAAATTGTTCTCAAGGTTAAATAAAAAGGATGAGGGCCTCGCTTTTGCAGCCGATGAGTCTTTTCGAAGTTCCGGTATGATTTCAGGTGAGACAACCACTTGTGGGGTAGGTGGTATAGTTACCCCTTCCGGTGAACCTGACCCATGCGCACTGGTCTGTTGTAGGCCAACTAACTTGGCAACGATCTGATCAACCAAAGATTCTTGGTTCTTCATGATTGTATTTAGAGTACTCAGACTACTCTGGTTTATCTTATCTTCACGTTCTTTTTGCAATATTGCCATGTTCTCCTTGATTTTCTCGATTCTTGCTTCCATCTTCTTCTTTTAGGCGGGTGTTATGCGGATGAGGTGTGTCCAATGCTTGAGGTGGTGTATCCAATATGTGTTCCTTTTTTATGAGACATGCTTCTATTAGATAATGTGAATGCAAAGAAAATAATAAAATGCAAAATATGTCTAAATGCATGATACATGAAATGCTCGAAGCATTGATCCAAAAAGAATGTGCCTGTTATTATGAATAATCCTTATTGGGGACAAAAGTGTTTTATCTTTTAAGAGACAAAAATATCCTGACAGCTTCTGGCATGTTGACTAGTCTTCTGCCATCGTCTTTCACCGGTTGAATAACCTGTCGAACCACTCCGGCTTCTCTGGATGAACCGTGAAAATGTTGAGTTATTTTTTGGTACTGGCCCAAGAATTCTCGAATGAATTCATCTCTGGCATCTATCCTTGGAGTATGTTCCCAACGAATACGTCATTGGAGCCCTTAATTGGGAGGAACTATGTGAAGTTCATTAGTCTATTTCTTGAGTTCTTCAGCAATGGTTTCCAATTTCAGCTATCATTTTGCCATTGTTGTCTTCGAAGGGAGCTATCGTTTTTCCATTGTTGTCTTCGAAGGGACTCCCAAGATCAGTAACCTTCGTTTTACCCTGCAACCTCAGTCAGTCAGTTCTTCAAAGATAAACTTTCATTGTGCTTGATGTAGACCCGATCCATTGTGAGTCATTTATAATGTAGTAGAGTGATATACTCTTCTTTGTGGGCACTACGTCTTTTGGATTGAATATAACATATAGTCGTCCTGCAGACTATCCTCTGTATTTTTATCTCTTGTATTACAACCCCTTTGTCCATTAATGCAGATTATTTGAGTTTTAACAAACACAGTTTTGGTGGATCAACACCTCTTTTGAATGATGCAAATGATGAGAAATGAAAAAAGAAAAAAAATGAAATGAAAAAGTTAGTGAGATAAGGATAATAAAAATGATGAAAATGAAAAGTCCTACCCCACATGATATCTACCCCACATGCTTATTATTCCTACCCGGACATGATCTCTATCCCGCATGCTAATTTCAAACAAATCCTAATTGCATATTTGTCTAGTTCACATGCTTTGAACAGAAAATAAAGCAAGAAATAAAAATAGTCTAGGGTTTAAAATGAGGCTTTGGTGTGGGCTCTAATTCCTTGTACTCTCCCGGTTTAGGTTCTAAAAAAAATGTACTCGAGTTCTCCTTGTTGGTGCCCCTTGGGCTTGCTAGACCCTTAGTCCTAAGCCCATCACGGGCTTGTGTGGACTAAGTTAAACTCGAGAGGACACATTCCCTTATGTCTATGCGGAGAATAAATTCACACGAAGACATAAGGTATATGAATCCCGAAGGCTACTTGCTAGGCCTATACGGTGAATAAATTCACACGAAGGCGTCACTTTCACCCCCACTTAAAAGGGTTCGGAGCTCGGGTATAGAGCTTGAGATAGAAAATTTTCAAAAAATCTGAAATCATTAGAAAAAATGTCAGTACAACTATTTATTTGAAAAAAAAATCAAAGATAAATAATAAGAATCGAATAAATAAATTAAAATTTAAACTTGTTATTTTCGCTAAGAAAGACAACCGAAAATTAATTCTGGCTTGACTCACTTACCTGTCCCCAACAGAGTAGCCAAGTTGTCGTAACCGTCTTTCGGTTGAGCCTCGAATTGGGCTTCGACTTGAAATAAATGTGTTGGGAGTCGCCACCGACCACTTTAAAACGATTTAGGTGGGTCGTACACCATCTTACCTGATCTGCGCTTTTACCAGAAATGTGTCGGGTTCGAGAGTCGGTTACGGTCAAGGAAAGATTAGCACCCTTGAACCGCCCTTTCGGTACCAATTAATTTGCCGGTTGTCTTAGTTGCGAAAATTCGAAATTTAAATTAAAATTTAACAGACCCGATTCAAATTACTTACAATTGATTGATTTGAAAGCGTATTCTTAAAAAAGTCAATAAACATGTTAGAAAAAAAGGTAATAAAAACTAACAAAATAGAAAACTGATGAAATGGAGAAGATAAAATAAAACGAATAAATGAAAGACAAAGAAAAGAATAATAATAAATTAACGATAACAAGTAAATTAAATAAAAATAAAGAAACGAAAAGAAAAATAAATAAATAAATAAAATAAAAGACATAAATAAATAAATAAAGTCCATAAAAGCAAATGAAATAAATAAAATACTAGAAAATAATGGTGAAAATAATATATACATAGTAAATAATTAAATAAATGCAGAAGGGGAAAAATATAAAATAAAATTCAATAAATAAAATAGATATAAGATAAACGAAATGATAATATGTACATATATAAAATAAATAAAAACATAAAAAAATAGTAAATATATATATAAATTAATAAAACAGATAATGAAAATTAACATATATATATATGTGTAATCTAAAAAATATATATATACTAAAGTAAAAAAGAAAATGCATAAAATGAAAAAAAAATATTACATGAAAAAAAAATAACAAAACAATTAAATAAAATGAGTAACAAGGGAAATGTGCGTATAAATAAAGTTAAATAAATAAAATAATAATAATTAAAACGTAAATGTAAGGGACCGAATCAAAAGTAAAAAATATGTTACCTTTTATTTCATTTTCGAATCGTTTACAATAGCTTTGCCTTTGTATTTTTCGTGCTTTCCTCTGTATTTTTCATGATTTCCTCTGTATTTTGTATGTAAATCGTGTCTTACAAATGGGGAGGATTACATGTATTTATAGTGAAAAAAACTAACTATTTTTAGAATCCTATTAACAATAGAATCCTAATGCAACTAAACTCCTTGCTCGGTTGTTGCACGTTTGTTGGTATGGTTGTTGTTTTAAAAGATATGGTGGTGGAAGAGTCCTCCTAGGAGAGGAACTCTTGCTAGTTTTATCTTTGGGAAAAAAATAATAATAATTAGAAAATGAGTGTCTACACAAATAATATAAGTTTGAGTACATTTGTTAATAAAAATTATGTATCGTTATGTTTTGATTCTGTTTTATTTTTATTTTTTAAATTATCGTAATTCTAATATATCATTATAAAATAATACCACATTATTATTGAAAAATAAAAAAAATAACACTAGTAAATTTATTTTTTTTAATAACAAAACTAAAACGTAATATTTAAAAAAATAATTAAACTACTCGAATAAAACTATAGAAATAGATATATAACTAAATACGTTGTTAAGTTATTGTATAACTTTGTAGTTTATGCATTGAAAGACATAATCAGTATTAATCAGATTTACTTTCTGTTTAGACGTAATTTCATAACGCCTCTATTTTATTACAGTATGCTCATCGAAGTTGTGTACGAAGATGGTGCAATGAGAAGGGCAACACCATCTGCGAAATATGCCATCGGGTTTCTTATTCTACATTTCATGACACCATGTTCTAACTAAACCATTTTTGTTCTTTTTCAATTCCATTTTCTTTTGCTTGATACTCAGCTTGAATTGTTTGTTGTATAGTAGATAACTGACATTATGTTATGCTAAACTTATATGATCATAGAAGTTATGCATTTCAGCAATTCAAGTCGAGCGTTTTCCAATGAATTTAAGGTAACTAACTAGTGTATAAGTTGAAGTTTTAACTATATTCTATCAGGTTAAAATTGGTTATTTTAGGTTTTATGATTTTTACCAGGGGGATTGGGAGATCCCTAGTGTTGAAAATTGAAGCAAAGCACCGAAAGTTTGGAATAAATAATTCCACCGAATGCACATGGTCAAAGTGGTAGGTTTTTTTGTTGAAAAAATGAAAGGGTAAAATTATAAACTTTAGTCATTGTAAATTAGGGTATTTACAAATTAGTCCTTAAGTTTCAACTATAAATACCCGAGCTCATTTAGCTTCAAAACCATCCCAAAGCATTCTAGCTTTCTTCCAATATTAGAGAGAATATTAGAGAGTTTCTTGAGAGTTGTTTTCTCTTTTTTATCAAGAGAGAATTATCATTGTTTTCTCCTTGGTCGATTGAGAGAAGTTGTAATTCCTATTTTCTCATAGTGAAATTCTTCTACCGTTGCCTGTGGTTTTTACCCTATATTATTTAGGGGTTTTCCACGTAAATTTTGTGTCTTCTTTATCTTCATTTTTATTTTCTCAAATTATCAGTTGCGATTTTGCTCTATCCGATAGCCGTCTTCCGCAACAATTGGTATCCGAGCTAGATTAGAGTGTGTAATATCTGCTTATTGTCTTTGTGGTTGCCACCAAAATGTGGATCCTCCAATAAGAAAGTAAGAAGTTATTACCCATTCTTTGAAGGTTCCAGAGAACTATTCACGATAGTGAAATAGTGGGAGCTATCCGTAAAAGAAGCAATGGCAACGAAATTTGATATTGAAAAGTTCAATGGGAGAAATTTCTCATTGTGGAAATTGAAGATGAAGGCCATCCTGAGGAAAGACGGTTGTCTAGCAGCTATCAGTGAAAGGCCAGTAGATTTCACAGACGACAACAAATGGATCGAAATGGACGGAAATGCTATGGCAAACTTTCATCTAGCATTAGCAGATGAAGTATTGTCAAGTATCGAGGAGAAGAAGACAGCTAAGGAGATATGGGATCATCTCACCAAACTGTACGAGGCCACATCGTTGCACAATAAAATTTTCCTTAAGAGAAAATTGTACACTCTCCGTATGCCAGAATCTACTTCAGTGACAGAGCACTTAAATACACTGAACACTTTATTTTCTCAGCTTACATCCTTAAGCTGTAAAATAGGAGAACAAGAACGTGCTGAACTTCTACTTCAAAGTCTACCTGATTCGTATGATCAACTCATCATCAACTTGACAAACAGTAATGTCACCAGTCTAGTCTTCGATGACGTTGCAGCTGCTGTTCTACAAGAAGAAAATCGGCGCAAGAACAAGGAAGACAGACAAGTAAATCTGCAACAAGCAGAAGCATTGACAACGATGACAACGATGAGAGGGAGATCAACAGAACATGGCCAAAGCAGCAGTCACAAACATGGTAGATCGAAGTCGAGGAGCAAGAAGAATTTAAAGTGTTACAACTGTGGAAAGAAGGGTCATCTGAAGAAGGATTGTTGGAGTCTAAATAAAAACTCCAATCCACAAGGCAATACCGCAAACACTTCAGATGATGGAGATGCTCTATGCTGTGAAGGGTCAACCACCGTGGAAGGAAGAAAACGATTTGCAGATATATGGCTCATTGATTCGGGAGCAATATATCACATGACCTCAAGAAGAGAATGGTTCCATCATTATGAACCTGTCTCAGGAGGATCTGTTTATAGTTGCAATGATCATGCCTTAGAGATCGTTGGCGTGGGAACCATCAAATTGAAGATGTATGACGGAACAATTAAAGTTGTTCGAGATGTGCGGCACGTGAAAGTCCTGAAGAAAAATTTATTATCCTATGGATTGTTGGATAATAATGCAAGCAAGATTGAAACACGGAAAGGAATCATGAAAGTGTTCCGTGGAGCGCTTGTGGTACTGAAAGGCGAAAAAATAGTTGCAAACTTGTACATGCTGAAGGGAGAGACTTTGGTAGAAGCAAAAGCCTCTGTTGCCTCATGTAGTTCAGATTCGGCAATGCTATGGCATCAGAAACTTGGACACATGTCAGAACAAGGAATGAAAGTCCTTGTGGAGCAAAAGCTACTTCCAGGCTTAACAAAGGTATCACTTCCTTTGTGTGAGCATTGCATAACAAGTAAGCAACACCGGTTGAAATTCAACACATCAAATTCTAGAGGCAAAAGTGTTCTAGAATTGGTTCACTCTGACGTATGGAAAGCACCAGTAACGTCCCTAGGTGGAGCAAAATACTTTGTCTCATTTATTGATGACTACTTCAGGAGATGTTGGGTGCACCCTATAAAGAAGAAGTCAGACGTGTTTTCAACTTTCAAAAACTTCAAAGCGCGGGTGAAACTTGATTCTGGAAATAAGATCAAGTGTTTCAGAACAATTAATGGAGGAGAATACACAAGCGAAGAATTTGATGACTTTTGCAAGAAAGAAGGCATCAAAAGACAGTTCACAGTGGCTAACACTCTTCAACTAAATGAAGTGGCAGAGCGGATGAACAGAACCTTGTTAGAAAGAACAAGAGCAATGTTGAGGGACGAAGGCCTAGAAAAATCATTCTGGGCAGAAGCAGTCAATACCGCCTGTTATTTGGTGAATCGAGCTCCATCAACTGCAATAGAGCTGAAGACACCAATGGAGATGTAGACTGGTAAACCAGTTGATTATTCAAACCTCCATGTATTTGGAAGTATTGTGTACGTGATGTACAACGCCCAAGAAATTTCAAAGATAGATCCAAAATCCAGGAAATACAAATTCTTGGGGTATGCTGATGGAGTAAAGGGGTATCACTTGTGGGATCCCACTGCCTGCAAAGTGATCATTAGCAGGGATGTTATATTTGTAGAAGATAAACTACAAAGAAAAGAAGACGATGATAGCGCTGAAAAGTCAGAGACTACTCAGATACATGTGGAAAAAGAGTTTAAAGAAGGAGATTCTTCTGAAGCAGAACCAGCACATGATGAACAAGTACCAGAGAGTTCTGAAGCTCCAACAACTCGTCAATCAGATCGTGTGAGAAGACGTCCCAATTGGCACTCGGATTATGTTATAGAAGGTAATATTGCATACTGCCTTTTAACAGAGGACGGTGAGCCATCAACATACCATGAGGCAATAAACAGCTCAGATGCTTCACTGTGGATGATGGCGATGCAAGAAGAAATCGAAGCCCTTCATAAAAATAATACATGGGACCTTGTGCCACTACCACAAGGAAGGAAGCCAATTGGTAACAAATGGGTTTTCAAAATCAAGCAAAATGGTGACGATCAAGTGGAGAGGTATCGTGTAAGACTGGTGGTCAAAGGATATGCTCAGAAAGAAGGTATTGATTTCAATGAAATTTTTTCTCTTGTGGTTCGACTAACAACAGTTCGAGTAGTCTTGGCAATGTGTACTACATTGAATTTACATTTGGAACAACTAGATGTTAAAACAGCTTTTCTTCATGGAAATCTTGAAGAAGAGATTTATATGCTCCAGCCTGAAGGTTTTGAAGAAGACGAAAAGAAGAACTTGGTTTGCAGGTTGAACAAATCTCTGTACGGTCTAAAGCAGGCGCCGAGGTATTGGTATAAGAGATTTGATTCCTTCATTATGTGCCTTGGATACAACAGACTTAATGCAGACCCTTGTGCTTATTTCAAGAGGTCTGGTGATAACGATTTTGTTATATTGCTGTTGTATGTGGATGACATGTTGGTTGCAGGACCCAACAAAGATCATATTGAAGAATTGAAGGCACAACTGGCTAGGGAATTTGAAATGAAGGACTTGGGATCAGCAAACAAGATTCTAGGGATGCAAATTCACCGAGACAGAAGTAATAGGAAGATTTGGCTTTCACAAAAGAATTAATTGAAGAAAAATCTTGTCACGATTTAGCATGAAAGATTGTAAGCCAATTTCTACCCCTCTTCCTATTAACTTCAAATTATCCTCTAGTATGAGTCCTAGCAGTGAAGAAGAGAGGATGGAGATGTCTCGAGTACCGTATGCATCAGCAGTAGGAAGTTTAATGTTCGCTATGATATGCACAAGACCAGACATTGCACAAGCAGTGGGAGTGATTAGTCGGGTACATGGCGAATCCAGGCAAAGAGCATTGGAATATTGTAAAGAGGATCCTAAGATACATCAAAGGGACCTCAAATATTGCATTATGTTACGGAGGATCAAACTTACTAATCAATGGGTATGTAGATTCTGACTATGCAGGGGTTTTGGATAAAAGCAAATCTACTACAGGATATGTATTCAAAGTTGCTGGTGGAGCTGTAAGCTGGGTTTCAAAATTACAGTCAGTTGTGGCTATGTCTACAACAGAGACAGAATATGTAGTAGCTACACAAGCCAGTAAAGAAGCAATTTGGTTGAAGATGCTATTAGAGGAGCTTGGGCACAATCAAGAGTATGTCTCTCTATTTTGTGACAGTCAAAGCGCCTTGCATCTACCAAGGAATCCAACATTTCATTCAAGGACAAAACACATACGAGTTCAATATCATTTCATTCGTGAAAAGGTGGAAGAAGGAACGGTAGATATGCAGAAAATCCATACCAAAGACAACATAGCAGATTTCATGACTAAGGCGATCAATACCGATAAATTTACTTGGTGTCGATCCTCTTGTGGCCTGTCAGAAACGTAAGTAACATGATGGTACAATGTAGAAAGAATAGTGTGAAGATATGATTGTTCCAATCAAATCTTCAAGTGGGAGATTGTTGAAAATTGAAGCAAAGCACCGAAAGTTTGGAATAAATAATTCCACCGAATGCACATAGTCAAAGTGGTAGGTTTTTTTGTTGAAAAAATGAAAGGGTAAAATTACAAACTTTAGTCATTGTAAATTAGGGTATTTACAAATTAGTCCTTAAGTTTCAACTATAAATACCCGAGCTCATTTAGCTTCAAAACCATCCCAAAGCATTCTAGCTTTCTTGCAATATTAGAGAGAATATTAGAGAGTTTCTTGAGAGTTGTTTTCTCCTTTTTATCAAGAGAGAATTATCATTGTTTTCTCCTTGGTCGATTGAGAGAAGTTGTAATTCCTATTTTCTCATAGTGAAATTCTTCTACCGTTGCCCGTGGTTTTTACCCTATATTATTTAGGGGTTTTCCACGTAAATTTTGTGCCTTCTTTATCTTCATTTTTATTTTCTCAAATTATCAGTTGCGATTTTACTCTATCCGATAGCCGTCTTCCGCAACACCTAGGAGTAAAACGATTCTCGCCTTATAGCAGTAGTTTCAACAGACCATCATTACGATGAATATTCGATTTCGACAACGAGAAACTCGATATGTTATCGAACAGTTGCGATAGTGGTAACTTTCAGTCTCTAAATCAAGTTCAATGTCCTAATTTTTAGTGCAATGCATTGGAATATATGAGATTTTCTGATTCAAAAAGTTTAAACACTTTAGCGTTATTCATCCTGCTGGTTTATTGCTCTTTTCATCTGCAGTTCATGCTTCTTTCGATTTTACGACATACTCTTCCTTTCATACTTACCGGATCCAATGAATACACTTCCTTGTTTGTGGTAAGTTTTCTTCTTTTATTCTGAAGATATCGGCTAATGGAATTATAAACTAGCATCGTCTTTCATTGTACAGTTGTTATCGCTTCCGACTATTGCGATTATCTTGCCGATTTTTGTCATGGTGAAAGCAGTGACTGACCACCGTCACCGCCAACAGCAGGAGGTGAGAGTTTCTCTGTGAATCAACTCATAATGTCTATTACCTACTAGTATTTTGACAGTATTTTATAACATGTTTGGCCGGTTGTTTTTAGAAAGAACTGTATAGAACGACTTTGGGAAAGTTCCCAGTTGTGTATAGGAAAAAAATAAAAAGAATTTACTTATGTATGTGAAACATTGTACAGTATATAAAAGAGCAGCAGCAATACAAATGAATATATATATATTTTTTATCTTACTCCGTTGTTCTTAAATAACTATTAAAAGAGGTTCACAGTATTCACACAATCAACTTACTACAGTTCTTCACTTTTAATCATACGAAGAACAATATCAAATGGAGATTGGGAATTGGACAGACTTGTATCAGACATTCACAGAACTCGTTATAAAGTATTCACACAGCATTTCAAAAGAGAATGGGACGATCGAAAACAATAAAATTAGGAATATGTTAAATCTCTAGGAACCCAAAATTCAGGTAGAAAACTGATAAAAAAATTAGGACCTCGAATGAGACGGGTATAAGGCTGTAATCCGGATTTCTACTCGGAGCTTGAAGTCATCCGACGGGACATCTTAAGGATTTGTGTGTGATTTTTTGTTGTTCTAGTAATCTTAACTCCAGCTTCTCCTTGGCCTGAAAAGTGATGGAAGGAAATCAGATAAAAAAGTTGCATCCTAAATATCAAAACTTGTCAACAACTCTCCCCCACCCCCTTTCACCCTGTTTCTCTTTTCACTCAAATGCTTATAATCGTATTTGAAAGAATCTACGTCCTCAGAGCCATCATATGTTCTTTAAAGAGTGTAGTTGATGGAAATACTTCCGACTCTTCTGCTGAGAACGCCAGGAGCAAGCAAGCGCTCCGAATTTACAGCTGGCAAGAGCAATAGCCAATGCAGCCCCAACTGGCACCGCAACTGCACTATTCGAGGAATCATCCACAAAAACTTTGGTTCCATCTTCACCTAGAAGACCCTTTTCTTTGTAGAAAGATACAAGCGTATTTCCATAATAACTAATTAAGAACTTGAACACTTCGTCCCGGTTCCACACTATCTGACTGCTTTCTTTATCCTTGGGATCTAGGGAAAGTTGACACAAAGAGCAAAGCTGTTTCGGAGGCCAAATAATCTTTGGGAACTTAGGATCTCCGGGTCTTAGAGATGCTTCTTCCTTCATTAGCCTCTGATTGACTTCATTATGAGCGCTCCACAACCAAAGGGCAAAGTCACGAGCTGTTTTGAATGGACTTTTAACACTGTAAATTGAACTTTTGCAGTTAGTTGGAATTAACTTACATGTTTAAGAAATAACTTGCTAATTTGGAATCAAATTTACCTTGAACACACCTCATAAAAATGTTGACGGCACTCCTCGCAAATAAAGAACTTGTGAATAAAATCACATATAGATGTAAATGTAGACTGGCTCTCTCCATCCTCGATCTTCACAGAGAGTGAATGCATTAAAACCCACAAGCCACAACTGCATACAAAATATGCAAGGCTGAGAATTGTTGAAAAAGAATCAGAGGAGCAAATAACTATGGAAGAAAGCTAGTCAGATGAGAGTAAAACAATTTTTTACTACAATAATAATATATTTTTACATTATACATTGCAAATGGCTTAATTTATAGTTTTTGTTCTATGGCTGAAATATGAAAATAACATTAACTAGTGTAAAGTAAGTTTGCTAAAATAATTGCACAGTTTGAAATTTATCTTGAGCCAATTAGCTAAAAACCAAATCAGCACCCCCTGGTAACATTATTGGTTTGCAACTAACCCTTCTTTTAATGCATCAGCATATCATGTTCACCACTGTATGTCACAATGTAAACATGAATTATAGAACATAAGCAGTACTATTTACACTAAAATCTGTAAAAATCCTCTACTTGCAACCCCAGCTATCCCTCATGTCCAGACGGACCATACCCTATGGAAATAGTGCCAGTACTTCGTGGATTCATAGAGTAGTGAGATAATTTGATACCAAAAACAATGCCTAAAGAGGGTGAAAAACTTCAGATTGGAGAAGTTCAAAGAGTTCTTCAAAATTGCATGAGCTGAAAATTAAAGGGGTGTTCAAATCAATACCTAAAGCCCCTGGCATCGTTTCTGCTGCCACGACAAAACATCAGCAAAAAAGAACATCCAAATGTGGCATAAAGCAACCACTAAAATAGAAACTCAACTTATAATTTTCAAAGAGTTCTTTCTTTTGCATGTGCTTCAGTTCTTCAACTTTCACTACTTATTTTCTTCTATCTACATCATGCTCTTTCTTAATTAGAGCTTGCCGCCACTCCGATATCGCTTCTATTCACTTCATGCCAGGTAGGAGACGAGATAGAATTGTTTTTCCTCATGTACTGGGTCATCATTAATCAATTTCGGAGTTGTTTAGAAACTTTGCCTTGACCAAAGCTGCTTTAAATTCAGTTATTGAAATATCTAGAACAATGTTTTTGTGTAGTTATTGTATAAAGAGATACATTGTCTCATGTCAGTTATTTCCAATACTCCCTTCCACATGCTTCCTAGAAATGAAATGCTCTGTGTTACATATCACTCTTGATCTTTTACTTGGAAAAGAAATTATTCCTAGTTGCATTGCTTTTGGGCAATTATTTTGAAACTCAACTGATGAAGCTATAAAATGCTCCTTTTTAGGATAAGATTGATGTAAATGGTATCATGATATGTTATTTTGGCAGTTAAGAGCTCACCAAAGCTCAATAAAAGCCCCCTCTCTTTTCATTCAAGATCATATCAGTTAGTCTAATCTCAAAAAAAAAAAAAAGAAAGATCATATCAGTTAGCCATTAGGAGTTATTTTTTTCCTCAGGCAGTAATTCCTTCTTTTCAGCAGGCTAATTAAGTTACTAGCATTTTTGTAACATAAACCCAAGTCAAGATACATACTTGAAAGGTTGGATCTTTACCTCCTCGAAGGGTGATGAGCCACTAAAAGCTGCAGGAATTTTATTAGTGAAGCTCGAGTTCCTGACGTAATCATCTGCAGGATACCATCTCCAGCAACTTTAGTACGACAAAAAAAATGACCAGCCTATATGCATACAAACACGTGAGAAATAGAAGAAATTTACACAAGAAAGTGCAATTCCAACCTTATGTTCTAGAATGATGTCAAAGGCAGTTGCAGTTGCCTCCTCCACATCGTACACAGCTCGAGCAATCTTTCAAAAATTTACCAAAACAATGAAGATAAAATCCTAAGCATATTGACAAAATCTCAAACATGCATTATTCAAGAACTCAAATTGGAAATGCGCAAAGAAACCTGTCCAGGATCAGATATATTTGATGAAAGATGCTCGTTTTCAAAATTTTCATCATCCAGGCCATATGAACTGAAAGGGAGTATAAGCAGCAGAAATCAAATGAGAACAAAAGCTGAAGGTCAAAATTTCATAGAAAGTGCAAATATTTGGCAGTAACTTAGAAGTACAATATCAATCAAACACTATTTTTTGTAACTACAATGTCAGAACAGAAACAGATTTCATTACACCCCCAAACCTCCCCCCATCCTGCCATGCGTACTTCAAAAATGTCTAAAGTTCCAATACTGTACCCCAGCCCAGTTTTCTAGGCCTAACACAATGATTTAGATAATGTATAAAGGTTCAACTTTAATTTTGGATTTTTCCCATAAATTATTTTTTTCCAGAAATTAGGTGCAGACTTGAGTCAAGGTAGGGTGAAAAAGACCAAACAAAACAGGAACTGGTCTTGCTGCCCTTCCTACTCATACACATGTTGACATACAATAAAACTTCTGTTTCTGGCAAAGCATTAAACTGTTCAGTCGGCCTTTTTCAAGGATTTTGTAATAATACGGCAACATGGTTATACATACATATGCATGAGCCGCAATTGAATTTGAAGAATGCATCCTCCTCCTATATATGATGTCAATATGATGCATTCCAAATGCAGAATTAAATTTGAAATCAGGTCTATATTAAATTAACTAACAAAAAGTCTCCCTCCACAGTATAAGATTATTAAATTAACATGTTTTCACAAATAGATTATCAGGCAATTCCTAAAACTATAAGGACAAAAGAACATCTGATAAAAAAGGCATAGCCGCTTTCAGTAAATCGCGCATAATTTAATTTACAAATCCATAAATTCAAAAATGAACTGATTGGATTATAAAGATGCTGCGTATTAAAAATGTAACAGATGAAGATACCTCATACTTTCCTATTTGCTTATTGATCCAATTAAGCAATCGTTGTGCGGCCCGCCCATCATCGATTACACGCAACTTACTTTTTGGTTGATCAGAGCTCCAGCCAGCAGAAAACTTTGTACGAGGACCCCAAAACAGCATAGGATAGTGACCCACAGAAAACTTATCACAAAGTTTGGTGTTTATCTGTGCTGCCAAACAAAGACGGAACCAAAATAAAATTAACAAGACACATTTTTTCAACCAAAATAAGTCAAAAAGAGGTGCTCCAAATGGAACGTAATCTTTTATCCAAATGGAACGTAAGTCAAAGAACTCATCGTTTTATCTTCAACTTGTAAGGCAAAGCCTAAAATGTTAGAATCTGGATCCCTAGCTTATAAGACAAAGCACGAAATATAATTATTCCAATCAAACAGTTGACAATATGCTACAGCCCAGAGATCATTTGGAAGAAAAGAAAATATCACACCGAAAAAGGCTAAGCTAGGAAAATGTGTCCATAGCTCCGAAGACTTAATTTGAATCTATCAAGAATACCATTCCATTAGGAATAGTATCGGAAGCTGGTATACGTCAGCAAGGCAGTGTTCAATCTTTCTCAACTTTTGCCAAAATTTGGATGGTCAAATCCTTCTATTCATGTTCATCCAAGGTGTCCGCTTTCTTACTATAGCTAGTTCGCCTAAAAGGTCATCACTCATCACTCTAATTTTTAACTGCAAACAATGACAAAATAGAAACTAATGCATTCAAATATATGAAAGTGAAACTGATAAAGGTTCAATATTTCCATTCCTACACTTGAACAAGACATTTTCTTTGTCTATCAACTCAAATAAAAACACCTATTCTCGTAAGGATAAGTAAAACGGAATAAAAGGCTAATTTCATGCAGATTAAACTTTTCACCAAGTAAGCAATTCAAAAAAAATTAATTAAAGGAAGTATTTTTTTCCCACGGTCAACAGCATTACAAAACTGTAAAACCCTGAGGCATAATTTAATGTTCTCTGCTCAAATTTTGAAACAACGAAGTACAGCACGGGATCCCGTTTGCAACGAAGATGGTTTAAAGATCCAAAGGTTCAAAATCAGAATCAAATACACAAGAGACATAGAGGAAGAAACCGATTGTACGAATATATTTATTTATTTCCCTATCACAGCTTCGACGGAATTCAATTAAAAATGTTTTCGTAAAAAAACAATATTTTGAGTAGTAGTATTGGATTGCAGAATTTAACAGGCATATGAAAATGGGTAGATCTTTCAGTTAGTTGGAACCTGGAAGATGAAGTGGTAGTGGGTGGGTTTGGAAATTTCCGATGGAAGGGTCAGACTTCCATTTTAGTTTTTTTTAGAACGGGCACAAGCCAAAAAAAAATTGGTAAATAAACCATGGGAAAACTATCGTAATGGTCACTTTCATTTTGTATGTATTCATTTTTCTCCCCGAATTTAAAGAATTAACGTTTTAATCTTATAATATCATTTTATAACATTTTAATCACTAATATGTTTAATGTTGTTAGTTTGAAGTAAAAACGGTTAATTTTAAATTTGAAACTAAATTCTATTTAAAATATTAATTTAAACCTTAAGCTTTACTTAATTGACTCTTAAATTTAGATAAATATCAATTTAAATCTTAAAATGGATCAAAATCTCTCCTCATCAATTGTTGCTCACCATCAGTCGCCATTGACCACCACATCTATGACATTGGACCCTAAAATTTTCCATTTATTTTTTCTTAACCTCCTAAACATAAATTAAATGTTTATTTCATCGAAAAATACCTTAATCTCAACAGATCCTTTTTTATCACTAATACTCATCGATTCTGACCAAACACATTCACAAGAAAAATAGTTGTATAGCTAAAATATAATTACAAAATGACTAAGTGTGTAATTTATCCAAAATATAAAAATATATTCATTAAATGATACATGAACTTTTAATTACTTAACGTTTTCACCTTTTTATTACAAAATTCTAACATATAGAATTAATTTTAAATTAGTATTTGTATATAGGGGTGCTTAATGAGTTGAGCAACTCAAACTTGACTTGGTTAGAATTTGATAAAAGCTCGACTCGAGTTGACTCGACTCGAGTTGACTCGACTTGAACTTAAGCTCGACTCGATACCTTAATGGCACAAAACAATTTATTTAGGGAATTAAGGCATCTTTTATGGTGTCCTTGAACTTGTCACGTTGATTTGATGAGTTCCATCTGAAATTATATTTTAATGGACCCAAACAGTGGATCCAATATTTTATTACATTTCTTTAAACTCATCAAGTCGACACGACGAGTTCTATTAAAAAATTAATGTTTTTTCATAATAATTATTAAAAAATAAAAAACACGGAACTCATCACGTCGACATGATGAGTTTCAACGATCATATTGATAATTTTAACTCATACATTAGAAGCAGTAACTCATTATTACACTAGAAACATTAACTCGTACATTACATTATAAGCATTAACTCCTACATTGCATTACAATACAATACAAGCACTAAGTGGTTACCCCACATCTTAGTTTTTATAGTCAGTTGACTCGTCAGATGTTAAGTTCTTCATTCCTTCATTCTTTCTCTTGTTTCCTTCTATATATAAATAGTTCAAGTTCTTGAAGTTCAGCTTTTATATTGTTAGATACGTCTAGAGATTTTGTTTTTGATGTGGAAATAGTTACGACTTGCTTGTGATACTCGAAAAATAAGTCAATATTACTCAGTGAATTGATAATGTACGTGTCAATCAATGTTTGAACTGCAACATCATTGTTCAGATAACCCATTGATGAATGTTGTGAAACCAAAGAGGTTGGTAATTTGAAATATAGTAAAGAAAGTGTTGAATCTTTATTAACTCTAACCTTGTTTGAAATTTTCGTCATCAAGTCAAAAAGTCGAATGTCTCCCTCGAAGGAGATGGTGAAAATTTCCCTTCACAATAAATTGTTGTTGAAATTGTTGCCATAGAAATTTTTGAAATAGGAACTTGAACAATAAATTGTGTGTTTCATATAGGCATGACTATATAAGCACTGAAAAGTTATGCTGAAATAATTATGATAGGGTATGATGAATTATTAAATATATAAACAAGTTTAGAAATTAGGCGATATATCACTAAAAATAAAAGGGATTTTTGAATTATTATGAATAATTATTATTATTATAGGGTTTGATGTATCATTCAATGGTCACCGAAAAGAAAAAAGATATTTTCATTAAAAATGGTAAAACAACATTAAAAATGGTAAAACATCATTAAAAATGTTTGATACACTGAATTGAAGTGATACATTACTGAAAAGTTCAGAAGTGATAAAGTGATTGGGCCCTGAAAAGGTTTTGTCATTGTTCATTCAATGGTCATTGAGAAATGAAGTTTTATATTAAAAATGGTCAAAAACAACATTCAATGGTCAAATACTTCATTGAATTGAGGTAATATATCACTGAATTGAGTTGGTATATCGCTGAAAAGAGAAATGACATTTTGATAGGGTCTTTTAAATTGTCTTATGTTATTTGAATCTTCACAAAACAACTACTTTTTACAACTTCCTTAAAGTAGCAACAAATTTTCTCAAACAATAATTAAGAAAGTTTTCACAATTGTCCATTCCAATGGCCAAATTATAAAAACTGATGATGGTTTTGTTTTTACGTCATAGAGGCCCATAAACATTATTAGGTATGACTCATAAATATGTACCAAGGTTTATTTATTATAAAGGATATGTAACCAAAACCTATGAGATATTGAATGATAAATCTAGCGCCGCCCAGGGCACCGAGGACGTAAGCACATTGTTGAATCTCGTTAAAAATTCTTATGTTCTTTTCATTTTCTTTACCCGATTATTCAACAATTGGTATAAGATGTCAGGAGCCAAATTCGAAGTTATGAAATTCGATGGTAAGGGTAACTTTGGATTATGGCAAACAAGGGTGAAGGATTTGTTGGCGCAGCAAGGGATCCTGAAGGCTTTGCGACCTACAAAGCCGACATCGATGGAGGAAGAAGATTGAAAAGAATTGCGGCAGCGAGCGTAGGAACCATATGATTTTGTTTGGCGGATGATGTCATGTATCACATCATGCATATGTCGTCTCTAGATAAAATTTGAAAGAAATTGGAAAGTTAGTTTATATCTAAATCCTTAATGACTAAACTGTATCTAAAGTAGCGGCTGTATGGGTTGAAGATGCAAGATAATCATGATTTGACGTAACACGTGAATGTCTTCAATCAAATCGTTTCTAATTTGGCTCGACTTGATGTGAAAATTGAGGATGAAGAAAAAATGATGATTTTGTTGTGTTCGTTGCCTCCCTCTTATAAACACATGGTGACTACTCTTACATATGAGAAAGAGACTATCAAAGTTGAGGAGATTACTGCAACCTTGTTGGCTCACAACCAGCGGAACCGGAATGCAAGGGAAATCTCTCAAGCTGATAGCTTATATGTCAAGGGTAATCGAGACTGTGGACGAAGCCAGATAAGGCATAGTCTGGAAAGCGGAATTTCAGATCCAAATCTAGGGATAAGACAATTCACTGTTACAAGTGCAAGGAGGCGGGACATATGAAGCGAGACTATCCGAAGTTGAAAAAGTAGACTGATGAGAAGCGTGATGACTCATCCAAGTCTGTGAATATGGTCGAGGATAACAATTCTGATTGCAGTGAGGGTGATATGCTCTTTATTTCAATGAATCAATTGACGGATGCTTGGATTCTTGATTCTGGATGTTCTTATCACATCACGTTAAATAGGGAATGGTTTTCGACATACATGTCGGTTAATTCTGGTTCTGTTTATTTGGGTAATGATCGATGTTGCAATATTGTTGGTATTGGTGATGTCAGAATTAAGATGTATGATGGTTCTATTCGGACCTTGTGTGGTGTTCGACATATCCCAGATTTGAAGAAAATTTAATTTCTTTGGGCACTTTGCACAAGAATGGTTTTATCCCTAAGGCTGATTAGGATAGGAAACCACTCGGATTGTTAAAGGAGCTTTGACTGTGATCAAAGGAAAGATGAATGCAGGGAATATTTACAGATTATTAAGGAGTATCGTTGTAGGTGGAGTTCATTCTGTTGAGTTCTGTGATGATACTACCAAACTGTGGCATATACGTCTTGCTATCTTAGTAAACGTGGTATGGATGAATTACATAAAAGAAATCTGTTGCATGGTTTTAAAATCTGTAAGCTCAATTTTTGCAAGTATTGTGTTCTTGGTAAACAAACTAAAGTTCGTTTCAAGACTGGGAAGCACACAACTGAAGGGATTCTTGATTCTATGCATTCTGATGTATGGGGGCCTTCCACGACATCATTTTTGGGTGGATCTAGGTATTATGTTACTTTTATAGACGATTTTTCACGGAAAGTTTGCGTGTATTTTTTGAAACAGAAGTCTGACGTTTTTTAGAAGTTCAAGCTATGGAAAACTGAGGTAGAAAACCAAACAAGATGAAAAATCAAGTGTTTACGGTCTGACAATGGTACGAAGTACACAGATTCACAGTTTCTAAACTTTTGTAAGGAGCATGGGATTAAGAGGCATTTTACAGTGCGCAAGACATCACAACAGAATGGAGTTGCGGAACGGATGAACAGGTCGTTGAATGAAAGAGCTAGATGTTTGCGGTTGAATGCGAGGCTTCCCAAACACTTCTGGGCTAAGGCTGTTAACATGGCGTGTTATCTTATCAATAGATCGCCATGGGCATCATTGGCTGGGAAAGTTGCAGAAGAGGTATGGATTGGTCATGATGTTATTTTTTATCACTTACGGATTTTTGGTTGTCCTGCTTATGTGCATGTACATGCTGATGAGAGATCCAAACTTGATGCAAAATCGAAGGAGTGCATTTTTATGGGTTACAAGACAGGTGTCAAAGGATTCAAGTTATGGGATCCAATTGAAGAAAATTGTGATCAGTAGAGATGTTTTTTTTATGAACAACCCATGTTGCAGCAGAAGAAAGACACGGCAGTGGTGGATTTCGAGAAGTTTCCAGTTGATAAAACAGAAAATTCTCAACCGACTTCTAGTGGTTCCGCTACAGTTGATTTGCATGATTATAGTCTCACCAGAGATAGGGTGAGATGGACGAATATAAAGCCTCCGAACAGATTGGGTTTTGAAGACTTGGTCTCTTTTGCACTTACTGTTAGCAGTGATGATCTAGTTACTTTTCATGGTGTGTTACTAGTCAGAAAATGAAAAGTGGATGGCTTCCATGGTGGAGAAGATGGAGTCTTTGAATCACAATCGTACATGGGAGTTAGTTCGTCTTCCTGAGGGTAAGAAGCCTATTGGTTGCAAATGGGTGTATAAGAAGAAACCAACAGTAACAAAAAAAGAGGGGGAGAAGTTCAAGGCTCGTTAGGTATCAAAGGGTTTTTCACAGCAGAAAAGATTTGATTATGATGAAAAGTTTTCTCCTGTGGTCAGACACACTTCAATCCGAGCAGTACTTGCATTAGTGGCTAGTTGGGATTTGAATTTAGAGCAGATAGATGTTAAAGCTGTTTTTTTGCATGGTGATTTAGAGGAGCAGATCTACATACAGCAGCCTGAAGGTTTCACTCAACCTGGAAACGAGCATTTAGTTTGCAGATTGAAGAAATCTTTGTACGGGTTGAAACAGTCTCCGAGACAATGGTACAAATAGTTTGACTCCTATATGATCAAGATTGGCTACAAGCGATGTGAGTATGATTATTGTGTCTATTTTAAGAGCTTTGATGATGGTTATTTTATTTTTTTGGTTCTGTATGTTGATGATATGTTAATTGTTGTGAAGAACATAGATGATGTTATCGATTTGAAAACTTTATTGAGTCATGAATTTGGTATGAAAGATTTAGGTGCTGAAAAGAAAATTCTTGGAATGGAAATTTACATGGACAGAGACTCAAGGAAACTGTGGCTATCTCAACGGGTTATGTTAAGAAAATGCTAGAAAAGTTTGCGATGAGAAGCGCAAAACCTGTGTGCACTCCATTGGAGAATCACTTTAAGCTTTCATCAGAACAGTTCCCTAAGACAGATAAGGAAGCTGAAGATATGGAAAGGTTCTGTATTCTAATTTTGTTGGCTGCTTGATGTATGCAATGATATGTACTCATCTTGATTTAACTCATGCTGTTAGTCAAGTTTGTAAGTACATGTCTAAAACTTGTAAGTAACATTAGGAAGCAGTCAAGTGGATCTTTAGGTACTTAAAGGGTATTGTGGGACATGGAATTGCTTTTGGTAGTCAGCGGGATAATTCTTTGGTTGTAGGATATGTGGATTCAGACTATGTGGTTGATTTGGATAATAGAAGATCTACGACAGGGTATGTCTTTACTCTTGGTGGAGGGCCTATTTGTTAGAAGTCTACTGTTCAATCTGTTGTGGCATTATCTACAACTGAAGCTGAATACATGGCAGCGACTGAAGATGTAAAAGAAGCTTTATGGCTTATTGGTTTAGCGAAGGAGTTGGGTGTTCAGCAAGGTGGAGTTTAGTTGCTTTGTGACAATCAAAGTAATATTCACTTGGCTAAGAATTAGGTATATCGTGCTAGAACTAAGCATATTGATGTATGGTTTCACAAGATCAGAGATTTGGTTGCATATGGAGAGATTTTGTTTCAGAAGGTACATACCGATGAGAATATCGCTGATATATTCACCAAGCCAGTTATAACAGACAAGTTCATGCATTGCTTGGACTTGTTGAGTGTTTCGAGTTGTTAAAGAAGTAAGGTAACCTAACCCACATTGAATGTTTCTTAATGGGCAGGTTATTTTAGTAAATATGTATAAGGGTTTATTTATTGTAAAGAAGATGTAACCAAAACCTATGAGATATTGAATAACAAATCTAGCGCCGCCCAGGGCACCGAGGACGTAAGCACATTGCTGAACCTCGTTAAAAATTCTTGTGTTCTTTTCATTTTCTTTATCCGATTATTCAACAAACATCATGTTCCCTGTATATTTATCTCATCGCCAAATGAAGTATAAGATTGAAAGAAAACTGAGAGCTTTTGTTTCATGTTTAAGTTATCGATATATAATCTCAGATACTGCACTCACTTATAGAGTAATCCAACTTGATGATACATGCATCACAAGGCTCACATCAAAGGAAGATGGACTAACACTTCCAATTGATCCACACGAACAAGCCTTGGAAAATAAGACCAAAATAGTAGTAGACTTGCAACAACGTTTTGAATGAGATCCTAGTGTTATTTTGTCGACATGTCTCATGGAGTTACGACAAAATTCTCTTAGCTTTCCAATGGTTCTTGAATCGCATCAATCCGATATCGGGAACTCAATATACACTCATTTTAGTGAAGACTTTACATGCATAAATTCCTATACAGGATTAATACGAGATTTTATAAATATTATGAATTTTTAATATTTTATTGATTATTTGTAATATAATTTAATATAGGTTGATGCATTATCTTTTAGGATTAGACTTATTATTTTATTAGGAATTAATATTGAGTTAAAAAATTATTCTTAGATTTTTATTATTATGAATTAGAATTAAAACATGCTTAATTTATTACTATTTTATTCATTAGTTGCTTAGGACTATTTGAACTCCTCTCCTATATAAAGAAAGCTTCAATCATCATTTTATATCAGATTTCTTTGATTAATAATACAATGAGAGTTCGGTTTTGCAAGTGTTGATTGTCTTGTGCCTTCGAAACATTCTTTTGATTAAGTTCTTTGTGAGAGAGATCTTCATACTCCGGTTTTCCTCTTCTTTGCGATTATGAGGGCTGGTTAGAGTAATTTATCGAGTTTGCCTTTTCACTACAACTAGGAGGGTTCGATGGGACAACTATCCATATGTTTCCATTATCTCCATCACCATTATCTATAATCCTCTCATTCTTTGATCTAGTCTAGAGCTTTCTAGGTTTGATTCAACAATGAGCAATAATCATTTATTGGTTGTCGCATCTCTATCACTTGAGGGTGATGGCAATCTTACTGTTATGGTTGGACTGCATCAATCATCAAATACTTTACTCCACTCATGTTGTCGCTTCATGTATGCATGTTAATGTTGACCTATACTCTATGATGATGATTGTTATTGCATGTATATTATACGCAACATATACAGTTGTGAGTTTAAGTATCTCCCAAACGATGCTTATTGGTAACCAATTATTTTAAAGAATGGTTGTCAAATACATAATGATGCAGGAAGTTGAAGGTTGACTTGAATCTAGTTGAATTCATACTGATATGGGTGATCCTCACGAGAGCAAGGTCTACCAAATCTTTTGTGGCCACTGTAGAGGTGAATGCCACAACAGAAATTATTGTCCACATCTTCCTAAATATTGACCTTGCCAATAAAACCTTCATAATTGTGTTATCATGTTGTTTGTTGTACCTTCATTTTTTATTTTTAACTTTTCATATATAATCACAAACTATTCATAAATAACTCTTAACTAAAAATATGCTTACTTGATTACTAAACACAAATTCATACATATATTTAAAACATTTTTGTAACATAAAAATCAACTTTTCGCCTTCTTCTTATCAATTTCTATACTATTATTTTTCTTCTTCTCAAGTTCTCTCTATAAGCCGTTGGCTACATCGGATTGGTAAGTCTTCATATTATTCCTTCTTCTTCTTATTCTTCTTGATTTTCATCTTCTTATTCTCTTCTTCAAGTTTCCTTCTCTCCTTATGTTCATCAAGTATCGACTTTATTGTCTCCTTTACCCACTCCTTATCTGAAGATGAGCTTGAATCCAAATTGTTAGAGTTTGAGTCGTCAGACCTAAAAACACCGTTCTAGAAATCTTCATAAAAATTTTCCCACAAATACATGATTTGATTCTCAAAATATTTTCTTTCTCACTTCTCATATAAACTCCACCAACTAACCCAACTCCTATTTATATAAAATTTTTATCAATGTGATCGTTTAAACTTGTCACACCCACATGATTAGTTCCTCATAAAATTTAAATTTTGGTCGTTGCCCAACAACTATAAACAACTAGTTTTTTTAAATCAAATGGAACTTGTCACATTGGAATGACAATGCTACATCCTAGATATATCACGGTTTAATAGATCACGAAACCCCTTGTCTATTGTGAAAACCTTTTAACCGATTACCACTCAGAATCGACACCTTTTATGTATGTCATGACCATATGATGCAAGGAAACGAAAAACATAAAGGAAACAAGTCAGGATATATAAAACAACAAAACAACAAATAAAGTGTAAAGGTAAATGCAAATGCGAAGATGCAAATATGGGATGCAAATGCAAAAGATATTGATATGTCATGTTTATGTAATGATAATAAAACATGCAAGGCAAATAGACAACCAAGAAATCAAGTTAGTAAAACTAAAACAATTAAAGGAAAGAACGAAAAATTTTAATCAATAAATTACCTGTAAGTGCGACAAATGAAACACACACATAAATTTAAAGTCTTAACTGCATGCGTTCTAGTTCTCTTAGATTATCCGCATGGATCTAGTGGGGTGGATTTACTAAATTCTCTATTTGAGATTCGGTTCTAGAAAGGGTTCCCAAACTATCCTTACAATCTACTAAGGTTAATAAAGACTTCGATTCTGGCTCATTATAGACTTGCGAATCGAGTTTAGTTTAGGGATCACACCACTAAATGAGTATGTCGGAAACTAGTATCCGAACAAATACTTAGAATGCTTTCCATTGTAATTTGCCAGACCTATCTGAGGAAAACCAATCCCTCGGTGGTGTGATGTTTCCCCATATTTAGGTGTAATGGGACCAAGTTCGAGTATAGAGCTATAATATGCAATATTTTTAAATATAATCAATCAAGTGAAAGCATAAACCAGAGATAATTTTTTTCCAATTTTTTTTAAAAGAACATAATGAATTGTAAATTAAATAAAATCGAACTCAAAATTTTCAAATTTTAAAATTTAAGGTTATGGGTTTTTTTTTTATAATTTTTGAAAAATTGAGTTTTTCTTCCAAATTAATACTATTCAAACTTTAAAAAAATAAAATTCAAAAAAATATGAGGGTGACATGTGTCACTTAACGACCAAATTTAACGACTGTTACGTCTCAAGTACTTAAAAGTGTAATGTTGGAAATGTTAGACATCTATTGTTAGCAAAACATTTTTTAAGTTCATATTGTTAGCAAAATATTCTTTAAACACCGAACCATATTTTAAAGTATAATTTATTCCCTTAAAAGTGTACTAAGCTTTAATATAATTATCATTTTAATAGACTAAGATAATGAGAAGATAATATTGATTTATAATTTTCTTTAACAATCGATAATGTATATACATTCTATAGACACAATTGAAGATCTCGAAAAAGAACACACTTTTTAATCACAACATCCATCTGAAGTCGAGGTTTTCTAATATATGAAATGATGGAGTTGTTTTAGGTAAAATGCCTAAATGTGGTTACCAATTAATTTCTAAGAATTAAATGTTGGGTTTCTTCGACGCCTAAGTTTCCTTTTCGTCAATAAAAAGAAGAAATCGCTGCTTTTAGGCATACCGCGGAGCTTGACCAAGTTCAATGCCGATTGGGCTTAAGAAATTCCCATAAGTTCATAGTGCTCTGCTTTACAAACAACATATCACAGACCTGGAAAACCAAATCATTCTTTCAAATGTAGGGTTGAGAAAAACCAATTTTATTTGGTATTTTGCTTCAAATTGAATTTGGTTTCATTAAAGCTTTGTTTTAATTATTAGGTAAGCATTTACGATTCAATTTTTGGTTCCAAGTTCAAATTATTTCCACAAAACATATTTTATTAATTATTAGTCAATTAATAATTTTCATCTAACAAAAATTATTTTAAATATAGAATATTAATAATTTTCATCTAACAAAAATGAATGTACACGTTTGAGGGGTAAATTCACGAGATAATGTTCTCGATTTTTTTTTTTTCACGAAATGGTGCACATCCCAGATTAATTGCTGGAATGGGGTGAATTCTACAGTGGCCTTGGAGGTCGCCATGGCATCCGGGCGACCTTGTAGGACGCCATGCAATCCAGGCGACATACGGGGTGACATACGGGGTGACATACGAGCCATACGAGCCAATGGTTCTCCCCATGCATACGAGCCATACGAGCCAATGGTTCTCCCCATGCATACGAGCCATACGAGCCAATGGTTCTCCGGTGACATACGGGGTGACATACGAGCCATACGAGCCAATGGTTCTCCCCATGCATACGAGCCATACGAGCCAATGGTTCTCCCCATGCATACGAGCCATACAAGCCAATGGTTCTCCCCATGCGAGGTCGCCATGCAGTCCTATACGAGGAATAGAGAGGTCGCCATGCAGCCTAGGCGACCTTGTAGGTCGCCATGTAGTCCCGGCGACCTTGTAGGTCGCCATGTAGTCCCAGCACCATTCCCATCATCCATGCACATGCAGCCACATAGATTCCTTCACGTGCTCCCCGCTGCATGCTGCATGCCTACAGCTCCCAATGAAACCATGTGAACCATTTGAGTCAATGCATGCATGTGAAATAATTGGTACAATAATTGAACCATTGCTGCGTGAAATATCATAGCTGCAATTGTACAATTATTGGTGAAATAATTGAGGCAGCCGGTTGGTGAAATAATTGAGGCAGCTGGTTATAAAAGAAAGAAAGAAAGGGAGAAGAGATTGCAGAAGAAAGGGAGAAGAGATTGCAGCCGAGAAAGAAAGAAAGGGAGAAAGGAAAGAAAGGGAGAAAGGAAAGTAAGAAGAAGAAAGGAGATAAGGTAAATTTTTTATATTTAAATTAGTTTATTATTAAATGTTTAATTTGTTAGTTTAGGGTTTAGGGTAAAACAAAAAGCATCTAATTAGTTTGTTAGTTTAGGGTTATATGATTGTTAGTTTAAGTTATAGTATACATAAATTAAAAATTATTTAATTAGTATATGTTTGATAGTTATATAGTTAAAAATAATTAATTAGTTTTTTTGTTAATAGTTAGTTATATAAAAAAATTATTAATTTAGTTTGTGTTAGTTAAATAGTTAAGTTATATTTGTTTGTTGAATTTATATTATATAAAAAATTAGTTAGTAAGTTTATTAGTATATTATAATGAAAAAATAGTTTATTAGTTAGTTTTAGTTATATAGAAGAATATTTTATTAGTTGTTTAAGGGTTTAGCGTTTACGTTTAACTTATATTTTAAAAAGTTTAGTTTGTTAGTTTATTAGTTTATTATATTATAAGTTATTATATTAAAGTTTAGTGTTGTAAATTAGTTAGTTAGTTTATATTAGATTATATTAAATGATTTTTTAAATATTGTTGTTTAATTTTTTTTACAGATTCATTCCAATGGCTGACCAAATTCCACTGTTGAGGCTTGACAATGAACATATTTCAAGTCATTTGGGAATAATGGTGAATAAAATATTTGTTTAATGAATTAATTAATAAATATTTGAATATTATTTTATGATTGTGATAATTTTTTGAAATATTTAATTGTAGGAGGACGAGCAGCGAGTCCTTCGTCTTCGACTACATAAAGTGCCCAAGCCACACCCACTAATAGAAAAATTTGCAAGAGGCTGGATTTTGGTATATCACATTTGTGCGAGATTACAAGTTGGTCCCAGGTTTGATCAGTGCGTTGATTGAACGTTGGAGATCAGAAACGCACCGTTTCATTTACCGTGTGGCGAATGCACGATAACTTTGGAGGATGTGGCAATGCAACTCGGTCCAAACTAATGGGATGCCGGTGGTAATGTCACATGAGTTTAATAAGGTGGAACAACTTTGCAACTTGTTTCTTAGGAAAGCGCCCGTACCACCAGAGTGTAAAGGGTGGCGGGTGAGGTTGTCATGGTTGAAGAATGAATTTCAACTTCAATCAAATAGTACGGAGCACGAAATTATATATGCAACACACAGCATATATTACAATTGATTGGGGGAATTTTGATGCCTGAAATCCGGTAGTTATGTTCACACTCAGTATCTTCTTTTTTTAACAAATTTGAGAATTGTAGGCAATATAGCTGGGTTCGGCGATATTGGCATTCTTGTATCGTGAGATGTGCAAGGCGTCATTATCGTGAATGATAATAATACAGTAGAATCGTGGATGTCTTTGCTGCTACAATCATGGGCTTGGCATAGACTTCCGCTTTTTGACACCGATTAGTCGGACTGCGGTTGACTTTCCACTTGCCGGAAGGTAATATGAATCCTCTATTTTAATATAAAATATTAATTAAAAATATTTATTTGATTAAAATTATTGAACAAAATGTCTCTATTTTTGTTTTGATTGATATACAGATGGAGGCATAAAAATTGAAGGCACAGGTTGGTGCACAACAACATTAAAGAGTTCAGGTTGAAGATCGACATTAAGGCCAAAAAGGAGGTATGCATAATTTGTATTTTTTAATTATTATTTAAATTAACTATATTATCTGATTTAAATAAATTTTATTGTTTTTGTAATTTTACAGTTTAATTGGAGACCATACATGAATGAAGAATTATTTGCGTTGATACAGCACGATATTTTAGATGGGTTTCAATATTGGTGTGCTGTTACACCATTGATCAATTTTGCTTTTGTTGAGATCCAATTTGGGGATAGAGTGCTGAGGCAATTCCACTTCCACCAACCTATTCCGCGGAGTCCATGGGATCATGACCTCCTCCAAAACTTAGATGGTCGTCGTCCAGTGAATTGGGTTGAGACGCATGACGACCTGCACAGATTTGATGGTCGTCGTAAAGAAAGCGTTAATTGGGTTGAGAAGCATGCAACCTACATTAATGCTTGGAACAATAAGGCTTCATTCATGCCAACTCTTGACGCCATTCAAGACGACGACTTTAATTTTGAGACTTCGGCTTACCTTGCTTATTTTTTGGATAATGGAAAGCCGTTCCTCACAACAATAGTAGAGAGGCGACAATTTTTGAGGTTTAAGAAAAGATTTGGTAAAGCTGAATACTCTCTACCGAGTGGGAGTGGGAGTTCATCTCTACAAACTGAAGCGGAAATGACCGATGTGGATAATAGCGCACCACAATCGTTGCATCACGCAGTTGATGATTCTACTGGCCCGACATACATACCAGAGTTTGTGCAGCCTGAGGCACCCATCTATTCTCCTACGTTTTCGTCGACGTATGACTTTGAACACATGACAGTTCAAATACCCCCAATGAATGAGGGGGATGGGTACAATACTCCTGAGCCACAACGGCCACAACGTATCAGACGTCCGCCCCGACATTATCATTCAACAACACCCCGACATCGACAACAATTGTAACTCGTTTGCTATTTATTACAAATTATTTATTGAAATTAGACTACTTTTTTAACCTTAACAATGATTTTAGTATCAAATCATTACTAGTATCAAATAATTAAATATTTAGTAAATCAACTATTTTAAATCATTAGTATCAATAATTAAATATTAACAATAAATCCTTATTAATAATAATTAGTAAATCATTAGTATCAAATCATTAAATATTTAAAAATCATTAATAAATTCGACTATGTATAAATTTAAACTCAGTAATCCACACTTGTACACTCATTTGTTAGTATTCTATAATTATTAGTAATAATTATTAATCATTAGTATTAAATCATTATTATAAATAATTACTAAATAATACTAAATAATTATTATAAAATCATTATAATGATATTATCAAATCATTACTAAATCATCAAATCATTAAATATTTAAATCATTATTAATCATTTTATAATGATTATTACTAAATCATTATTAATGATTATTATCAAATCATTACTATAATGATTATTATCAAATCATTACTAAATCATCAAATTAAAAATTTAAATCATTATAAATCATTTTTATAATGATTATTACTAAATCATTATTATAATGATTATTATCAAATCATTACTATAATGATTATTATCAAATCATTACTAAATCATCAAATCATTAAATATTTAAATCATTATTAAATCATTTTATAATGATTAATAAATACATAGAAATACATATATGATTACTAATGATGAGGCCTATATCTTGGTAAATTATGACAATTGTTTTTTGAATGGCCTTCACCCCTACATAATCCGCATCTCTTTGCTTGACCTCTCTCTATAGCATGAAAATCCACTGGTATGAATTCGAGTGGACTCAGGTCGACCCTTTGGACTTCTGCGAAGCATTGGATTTGGTAGCCATTCATCATGATCATTTTTGGGCCAATATGATTCATTCGGGATCTGTCTGAACACATAGCTGTAGACATTTAATATCCTACGTAGGTGGAAGCATTCATCAACATAAGTGTATGCGCTTACACCAGCATACATACATGCAGCGACTGCATGAGCACATGGATATTTCCATGCCTGAAAACGACCACAATCACACCATTTGTGTCGTAAATCAACTAAATGTTTGGTCTTCTCCTCCGACGTTACGACGTATGCACGACACGACAAAAGTATGACCAACTCGGTCGAAATTATGAACAACCATTGATGTTGCCAATCACCTCATTTGCTTCCATTGATTCCACCACTGTAGGAGCCCAAGTTTACCTCTATTTGAGACTCTCAATTTCCTTGCCTTTGTCCGACCAAACTTTACCCAGTCTAAAGTACGTCTCTTTCACCACACTCGCTATTGGGAGATGGCGTGTACCTTTTAGTACCGAATTAATGGCCTCAACAAGGTTTGTGGTCATATGTCCGTATCTCCGACCTTCATCGTATGCTTGTGACCATTTTTCCCGCGGTATTTTTGAAGCCCACTTCCAAACACGCTGATCATCGTAATACCTTCAAATTCTCCAATCTCTTGTCAAAATTTGGTCGACGTAGTTCGTATCCTGTTCCATAATATATTGTGTTAAACCGCAATTAAAAAAACCACGTAAAAAATACACAAATATTGAAAATAAAACTTACCCATGCTGACTATCTCGCTACGAATATGCGTTATGAAACTGGTCGATACTATTCTTGCCAATATGACGGATACAAATGTCGGATATGCATACGGAGGTATCCAACGACTTCCTGGTCGTTCAATTGCCGCCAAAATACCCGTTCCTCTATCGGATATCAAGCAAACTCCATCTTCACGACGACATATTGACGTAGATTGGTCAGAAAGAAATCCCAAGCCTCTGTTGTCTCTCCCTCAACAATGGCGAATGCAATTGGGAAGATATTTCGCTCACCATCTTGAGCAACTGCCATCAAAGTACATGCCTATATTGACCATACAACCACGTACCATCTACTTGGATCATACGTTTGCAAAATGGAAATCCTTCAATACATGCCTTGAATGCCCAAAATAGTCTATGAATATTTTCTTTCCCTGGCAGAAGTTGACCTTCTTCGTCATATGCGGGCATGGTTTGAGACTTCACTATAGTTCCTGGATAAATCGCTTCATTGCTTGTAGCAAATGTGGTAGCTCATTGTACGATGTATCCCAATCTCCATACGTCAACTTCATTGCCTTCATTTTCGCATTCCACACCTTGCCATATTTCTTGATATCCAAATTGGCTTCGAATAGATGCAGCTAACCTGAACAAGATATCCTTGGATTCTTTTCAACCATCGCCTTCACGTATTCACATATTACATCGGAGTCCAATAGTCGGTGGTCTTGTTCGATGGAGTTTCGCAAACATGTGTGCGAACCATTGTACCTCGTGATGACCCAAACATCGTGCCTTTGATTTTTCGACACTCTGATCTTCCACTTGCACTCTGGGCCATATTTTACACACTTTGCGTATAGGGTTTTCTGGTTGGACTCTGCAACATGGACATCAACATGGCATTTGATGCAGTACTCTTTAATAGCCAGCGTTGCTTCATTTTTTCCTCTGAATTGCACCCCAACTGAAAATTCACCAGAATTATCGAATGATTCAGTCATTTGGTACGGAGGTAAATGTGGCATGTCTGGGAATTCAGGTGCCCTCATTGCATCATAATCTATCTCGTACATGTGAGGAGTAGCTTCATACGGTGTCGGAACTTCATCAATTGCACCTCCACCAAAAATATTTCGTCGCCGCCCAAAACGGGTTCTTCAGTTTCTTCATCTTCGCTTGAATCATCATGAATTTCTCCCCATTGATTTTCAGCGTCAATATCACAACCAATTCCGGTATGTTTCTCGTCTCATACTCTGCTGCTGTAGATGTCCCCCCGACTTCATTTACACTTTCCAATAGTGCCATAAAACTGTTCGGGAACCTGTATATCGGCTCCTCAAACTGACTATATAAAGCCATTTCAGATGGATTTTGAGCCACACCTCTTGATGACCCAGGAACATCACATATGTTACGCACATCAACAATAATTCAATAACTGCTATATTGGTTGACTCATGTAATCCAACCATGGTTCCAATCATCATCTTCTTCAAGTGGAACTGCAGCATATCTGACTGGGTTAGAGCGTATCATAAACCTATACCTCAAACCATCACTGCAGCTCGAATTTTTCTTTCTATCTTATGCTTCATTTTTATAAATGTGATGTCTTTTTTGAACATCATATTTATTGGTTTTTCAGACTGAAAACTACTCCGACCTCATTTTCCATAATCTGTCCATTATAATGGACAATCGTGAAAAAGTTGTTGCTCATTTTCTCTACAAATAAAAAATAAAATTAATTTAGATTAAAAAATTAGATAAGATAATTTCATAAATTATTAAATATAATATAATATACTATTATTAATGATCAAATAAAATTTATTATTTAACTTGATTGATTGCTTACTAATAAACCTAATAATGATTTGATAATTACTATTAATCTAATGATTTGATATTTAATGATTTAATAATAATATGATTTAGTCATAATCACTATAATTATTTATTATAAATATTTAATGATTTAGATTTGATACTAATCATTTAGTAATTATTACTAATAATAATGATTAGTTTGATAATATTTTTTATTTTTTAAAAATATCAAACAAATTTGTTAGGCAAAACTGTCGAGATAATGTTCTCGAAATAATTTTCGCGAGATAATGCGTTGTCCGGATATTTCATTCAATTAATTTTTCTTCTTACTAATATACACATACAATGTATTAAACAAAATATTTTAAAACAACACTAAATATTTTTAAACACAATATTTTTTAAACGGAATTATCTCGCACAAATTAGTTTATATATCTAATATAAACTTACTAACTAACTAATTTACACATACACAACAACAAAAATGGACAACAAAAATAATAATTACTCACGTCTTTATGCCTTCTTCCTTTACTTTCTTTTCCTGCCTTGTTTCTTTCTTCGAATCAATCTGTACGTGGGCAAATATTGTGAAATAATGTCATGTATGTGTAACAAAATATTTATTTAAAACAACAATAGCTCCCACAAATTAATTTTATATAATCTAATATATTATAATACCTTAAACTAATAAACTATTTCTTTATTATAATATAACTTAGTTAAAATAACAAACTAATTAAGCACTAATTAATTTTTTATAATATAACTTCAACTTCACGAACAACCTAATATACGTTTAAAGACACTAACAAATTAATTAATATTTTTTTATATTTAATAACTTAAACTAAGAAACTAATTAACTAATTTTATATATAATATAATATATAACTTAAACTAATAAACTAATATAATATAACTTAAACTAACAAACTAATAATTTATACTAACAAACTAATTAACTAGATTTTAGTTTTACCCTAAACCCGAAACTAACAAACTAATAATTTCATATAATAAACTAAATTAAACAATAAAAAAATTATCTCACGAACTATGTTTGAGCCTTTATCTTCTTTTCTTCTTCTTCCTTTTATTTCTCTCGGCAAAGTTTATATGTGCTGGTTCTGCTTGTGCTTCTACCCTAAACCCCATATCCTTTATATAAAGCAACTTAGCGTTAACTATTGAGCATTGAAAGGCTGACAGCTAAATTAACGCTGCAATAACGCAACTATAGATGCAACACATACAGCTACGGGTGCAGGAATCTCTGAGCTATGAGCTATGATTCAACGCATGCATGCAACAGCTACAGGACCTTGGTCGCCGAGACTCCATGGCGACCTACCTACCACCGTGACCTACACCGTTCGACGTGCATGGCCAGCACATTCCCACGTCCAAGCACCATCCCCTCCCCCATGCATTCCCACCCCATGCATTCCCACAGTTCCCACGTCCAATGCACCATCCCCTCCCCCATGCATTCCCACCCCATGCATTCCCACGTCCCATGCATCCCCTCCCCCATGCATTCCCACGTCCCATGTTGATTGCATGGCGACCTATTCCTTTGCAAAATACACACAGGTCGCCCGGATGCCATGGCGACCTCCAAGGTCGCCCGGGATGCCATGGCGACCTCCAAGACCACTGTAGAATTCACCCCATTCCAACAATTAATCTGGGATGTGCACCATTTCGTGAAAAAAAAATCGAGAACATTATCTCGTGAATTCACCCCACGTTTGAGACTGTTTTCGTCTGCCTTGTTCTTCTCAAAGTCGCGGGGCAGCCTTATCACCGATGAGGGGTGGAGGAAGGATCTGGGGATAAGCAGACCACGTCGTGCAACACGGTTCAAACCACAATACAATAAGAGGTATATATTCCTATCATTTATCTGTCTCGGATTTACACTGATTTTGTATTTCTTTCCTTAGATTATGGACGGCGGGTCCAGCAATGTTTCTTTTATCTCCAGACAAAAATCAAAACCCACTTCTTTTTTTCACACATAAACCTAAAATAAACTCTCTTTATTAGTAGTTTCTTAAGTATATTAAAAGCCAAAACTAGATTCTGATGAATGATGTTGATTGTCGGCCACACACATCGCTCGCTCTCGCTCTATATATACATGATATTTTGCCAATCGCTCATGCAAACCGAAACCATCTCAGTTTCTTTTCTTCCACTAAAAGAGTTCACATATCTTCTCTTCTGTTTCATTATTGTTTAAGACAACCCTATAATGGAGGAGACATCTAAGAAGAAGGGCCTTTTTTTCAAAGGCAAGTTGGCCAAGTCTTTCTATTCTCGAGCCACGGGTAAGCCACGAGCCGCCGCTGCTCATCAGCAATCGAGCAAGGTGGTTCCCTATTCCCATGAACAAACCACTCTTCCATTCTCAAACGCAGAGAGTATCCTTCCACCCACCCAGTTTGTACGAGCATAATGCCAATAAGACTTGGGGTACTGCCGACGACAATGTGGACGTGAAGGCTGCCAGCTTTATTTCAAATGTCCGACAACGTTTTAAGCTCGATTGATTCCACTGGAAATGATACATAGAAAGGGGAGTCTTTGCACAAACAGAGAGTTTCAGTAAATTATATGAACTAGTTGTATAAGTAAGGATTAGTTATTCTAGTGATCATATGTGCTCTTTTGAGTTTTCATCCATCTTGAATTTATGTTAATTTCTACCTGAATACACTTAACCTTGATAATTAATTATAAAAATTAACGATGACCCTCAAGTCATATGCTTGTACATCGCCACCATCACTTTTAAATTTTATGATCCGTCTTTTTCTTTTTTATGTGAGATTAATACTTCCATTTTTCGTTTTCATCGTTATAATTAATTAGTTCGTCTACCTTACTTATTGGATGGGGCGTTCGACGTGAAATCGGACAATCAAAAGGTTGATCTACTGCCACTTATAACGGGTCATTAATGTCCTCTTTCTTAAAGACATGTATGATAGGATCCATAACACCGCCACTTATAAAATCCAAGACTTCTCCTTTTGTTTCCGTTTCCAAATTAATATTCTCACTTTAACAATACGTGACACTATATTAATAAATCAGAATATTAACTTTTTTATTTAATACTTGTTTTTAAAAATAAAGAATCAATTGTTTTTAAAATGAAAAACATCAAATTTAACTAAAACATTAAAGGTCAAATTAATCTAAATATACACTTTAAAGGTCAAATTCATCTATATACTTTATAAAAATCAAAATTAATAAATTAATTGGTTTCAAAAAAATATTATGGATGAAGCTTGGAATATATTTATAGCAAAGACATTAAGCAAGCAACCTAAGTGGAAACCTATGAATTGGTCAAAATAAGAACAAACTTTTCTAATTGTTAGTCTAAGAAGCTTGAGTTCACCTAAAAAGTTACTTATGAAAACGCAATTTTCCCACCCAAAAAAGGAATTAGAATGATTCTTATTCACTTTCCCCTACTTTTTTCTCGAAAGTACATATATTTGCAACAAATTTATTTATCTTACAAAATATTTATCTTACAAATTTAATATATATTTATATTAAAATAAACTCTAATTATTTTCTAAATCATATACGTTTAAACGATAAATAAAAATAATTTTAATGTTAAAATTTTGATTTTTATATTAAAATAAGCTTTAGTTTTTGGTTGACAGTTGAATACGAAAGAAGTTTTATGTCTACTTAATTTAATAGTCTCAAAGCAAAAAAATTATTAGATGGATATGATTTACAACATCATCCATGATTCCAACCATTAAAATTCATCCATCTATTTTTTTAAAGGTGAATCTTTATATCTTTCCTACATATAAATAAAGAGTGGGTAGTTACTTGAAGTTACATTATAATGAATGAATCTTATTGGTTATGACCATAAATGATATAGGGTTAGTTTGACATGACTTTTAAAAGTGCTATTTAGAATTGCAATTTAAAATTTAACTATTTGAGATTACTGTTAAAAAGTGAATTTGAAAAGATAAAATATCCATTATATATATTATACTGTAAATTAAAAATATAGAGTTTAAATTATATCTACACTTATTAACACAATAATATATATAATATATCACTTAAATTATAATAAAAATAGAAAAAGTATTTTAAGATAATTTATTAATAATATTTTTAAACTATAATATTTTATAAAGACGTTAATATTAAATTATTAAAATAAAATGTAAATAATAATTAAGCGGAGTTCATGCATTAATAAGCGTAAAATTATAATTTGCTCTCAAATGCAAAGTTGAAAATGAAAAAATTACAAATCATGACTTTTACGGTTTGTTTGAAACTACCTTTTCCACCATACTTTTTTTAATAGTTTTTTTGTTGCCCTCCAATTCCAAAGCTTCGCCCTGACTAATATAGATATACTCGGGTCACACACTTTACTTCGGTAGATGAACTCCCAGCGGGGATTTTCTGCATACATCAAGGACTCGAAACTGAAACTTTGCTTAAGCGATATCAAGTTGCTTACCCTAATAATACAAATTAAGTTAGTGATTAAGTTGTAAAAGAAGAGTGTTAGGCGGCCTATGCGGTTCCTTGATTGTGTTGGGCAGAAAATTTCCAATGAAATATAAACTCATAAGCTACTTTGTTTAATATTATATCATCGTTATCCTCCCAAGTATTCTTAAATGGACATTTAGATTAGAAAATGATAGTACAGCAGAACAAAGTTCAAAAGCACAAGTAAATGTTTCTAGAAACAAACGGATAAGCGCACAACTCAAAATACTCTGCTACCATGTATAAAGTTTGAGAATGAGTTAACCTATTATATTTAGAGAAAATAACCTCAGTGACCGAAAATATCTTATAATATACGATTTTAACCAACTTATTTTGGATTTGCCAAAATGACCAACAAAATCGCAACGCGAACTCTAATTTTTCAACTCAGTTTCCAAATTCGCAACACGAATATCCAAATTCGCAACGCGATTTTGAAAAATGTGTTGCGATAATTAAAATGTGTTGTGATAGTTAAAATGTGTTGCGAGAGTTTGAAAAATGTGTTGTTGCGATAGTGAAAAAGTGTTGCGATAGTGAAAAATCCAAAATAAGTTTACATTTTAACTATTCCAAATTCACGTGGAGTTTGAAACAATAAAGAATGTGTTGCGATAGTGTAAAAGATTCCCAAGCCATTTGTAAGATCTTAGTTTGAAACAATAAAGAATGTGTTGCGATAGTGTAAAAGATTCCCAAGTATTTGCAATACTCAATCCCACATAGTATTGGAAACACTATTGGGAATGAGTATTTAAGGCTTGGATTTCCCACTTTCTTGTTGAGTGGAAGAGAACAAGTGAGACTCTCGTGCACCGCCACCGCCGTCCCGTCGTGGTCGTGGTAATACGTGTCTTCGACACGTCCGCGCGAATACTATCTTTTTAGAGAAAAACACAAATAATTTAATAACTTATTATGTATGTTCCGTCACTGCCTTGTATATTCACCAGGTGTGTTTTATTAGAGAGAAAATTTGAACCCTTAGGAGCCACTCCAATAAATTTTGAATGGTCCAAGTTCAGTCCTCGTCTGCTAGTCCAATCAGTGACTACCTAATCTCAAATGCCTCTTCGTGTGAAGCATATAAAACCTCGTACAATCCTGGTGAGTCACACTATTAATAGGAAAATGGCTGCGTAATACGTTCACCAAGAACATCCATTTCGTCTTCCTGCAAAAACTGAAATAACCTCTAAAATGAAAAGATGGAGATAAAATCATGCTAGAGTCTCATCACTACCATCTCCGTAGTAATTCATACGATGTGGATTGGATGAAATGTTAAACTCAAACTCGTAATTCTTTCACAAAATACCCCGACCCAGTAGCAAATTCTTAACCTCAAGTTGACGAATTGTATACTCAAAAATACCTCCATCTCTCGATCGTCGAATATTCATTGCTATCTTCTCCTCTATCCTCTCCACAACCCTCACACCATTCTTCTTCATTATTCCAAAATGCAAACCATTAATTAATATCGCAAGAAGAAAACAACAATATCAAGGATTTCAACTATCACCCCCAACGTTCTCCTAATACAATAGAACGAAACAATGCATCCCATACAATCGAAAAAACGAATCATTATTTCGCGTTAAACTTATAAAATCACATATTTAAGTCCTTGAATTGTTCAAGAAACAATCAATGTAATATTTTCTCAAAAAGTAGGATAAAAAGTACTGAAATAATCTAAAATAAGTATTATGATGAAAAATATTTTTTAAATAATCTACGCGATAGTTACAAAATAATATTTTTTAAAGTCTTTTTAATTATTAACCTTATACACACTGCATATAACAGTCAAACTTAAAATATATATAATATATCCCTGGTCTCATCAATTTTAAATATATGATATTTGGATAAAAGTTTGGTTATTTTATGACTCATTAAGCGCTTGTCTCGTCAATTGGTGCATAACCGCACACGATAAAGGCTCTGGCGTGACACTCGGTGGCAGTATAACGAACATGCAAAAGGATTTTATGACTCATTAAGCGCTTGTCTCGTCAATTGGTGCATAACCGCACACGATAAAGGCTCTGGCGTGACACTCGGTGGCAGTATAACAAACATGCAAAAGGAGTTCAAAGTCCAAAAAGAAACATTTTCGTCTAAAAATACATGAAAATTCACCTTGAGAAAATAACCCACAATCAAGTGTTGAAATTGGATTCGAACTTCGTACGCGATGTTCACGCTCAAGTTCTAAAATCGTATTCGAACCTCACACACGGCATAAAGTGATAAAACGCCTATAATGGCTGCACACAACCAGCTATGAACGCCCATGCTAAAATTTTAAGACAATATATTGTGGAGGAAAAAAATCCAAACAGGCTACCTGAGCCAAAATCCAAATAAATCTGAGTAGGAATGGAGTGAAGGAGGAGCAGATGTGAGCAGTTATCTCTTTAGAAAATTTAAATTATTATATACTTTGAGATGTTTTTATCGATAATATGTTTTTATCATTTAATTTTATAAATTTTTTTTTTCAAACTTTAAAAATTCATTTATTTAACATAAATTTTTATATCCGTATTTAATCTGAAAAAAAGTCATGAAACATCAAATAAAGCTAACGAAAGGGAAGAATAAAGTTATCGGAAGAATAGAAAAAGTCATTTAAAAACAATTCTTGAGGTTTTTTCAAACACTAAAAGAGTGACTCTTGTTGGGGCAAGCCCAGACTTATGGGCATTGACCTATTACATTACCATAAGCCCAAAAGTAAAAGAACAAAGACACGTAGTTTAGACGAAATTTTTAAGGATAAAAAGGGTTTACAGGCAAACTGGTGACCATAAGTCCAATATTGAAAGCCATTAGTTTAAAGTTGATTCTAAATGCAATTTAGTACTAAAAGGCATCCACAGTATATTGCTATTTAGTTTCTATATTTATTGAATTGATGTTATATTTTGTAGCATAAAACTAAAAGTATAGAACTCAGAAGTTGTCCGTGGTACTGGTAGGTGATAGAGACCTCCAAGTTGAGGCCCACCAGAGGTGACTTGCACAAAGAGGAGTATCCAAAACTGGAAAAAAACGATCACGTGTCAATATGTTGACATTGATAGTGTCTTGCTCAAAACGGAAATAAAAATCTGATATTTGCTGCCACCTTCAATTATTTGACCTTTACCCATTGGATCTTTCAATTCACTCTTTTTAAACCGGATCAGCAACTCAAACACAGCGACTCAGTTCTCCTTTCGTGAACCGATTCCGGCGAAAACAGGTTTAAGCCGTTGAAAGCCATCTCTTTCAAGTGGGCCAGTGCGATTGATGTAAATAAAGGCGTAGAGAGATTGGTTACATATCGCTTTCAAATGAAATAGAACATTATTATTTTAATTGGGTCCATTGAATATTGATAGGGAGTGGTAATGCTAGAAGGTGGCAGCTGGTCCTATATACTTGGCTTCACTTTACAATACAAGGAGGAACCCATGTGGTCTACACTTAGGGATCACAAGGATTAAGTTGGATCGGGTTTTGGTCATCTCGACCTATTTTGAAAATATGTATCCTTTACTTGAATCTGATCCAACCCGAAAACATGTATCATTCTTTTAAATTTAATCTGATCCGACTCGAAAAATATGTATCATAGTTGATTGTTCAAGGAAGAATTATAGACAATTAAAGTCACCTAACTCATAGAGTTTTTGAAGAAAAATAATTGATGGAGAAGAAGATGAAGATCCAAAAGATTTCTTTCTACATGTAATAGAAGTTTATATACTAATATTTGATGTTGGTGTTTCATATAAAGTCCTAATAATTTCAAGTTGACAAGTTAAAAAAATATATGTTATCAAATAATGAATTACAAATCACATGGAATTTTCGTTGGTTATGTCAATATGTTATAATAATTCGAGAGATATAGGACTCAGAAGAAATTTATATGAAGTATAAAAGAGTACAAAAAATTAAATTTATAAGTTAGACATAATATAAGGATTAATAATAGAATTTAACTTAATAATTTTTATTTTCATTATTTAGTTCATAATTAGAATTTCAAAATTTTAGAAAATATTAAAACTAAAAAATAAAAAAGTACAGAAATTAAATTAACAACTTTGGCATATTAAAAGAACTAATAAAAAGATTCGAACATTTTAAAACTATAACCAGAATCTCACGAATATATACAAAAATTAATATAAGGAAGAATTACATGAAGATCCTAAAACAGAGACTACAAACTTGATTAATTAAGTAGGGGAATTACATTCTTAGATGATTAATTATTTAAGGCAAAACAGTCTTCCTCAAAATAAAATGTTCCTCGTACTTAACAGCAAAGGTTATCTAACCTAAGAACATAACTTAGTTGTGATTTTATCCAAAAGGTGGGGAAGTGAACTGCTGGGGAACTCTTGCGATCGAAAAGGAAACTTTGTTTTTGTCAAATTTTCATCCTCGGTGCTTCAGCTGAGTGGGTTGCAAAGCTTACCCGAAAAGGTCTATGCCCACTGGATTGCTTTCTTTGTATCCCTCACCCTCTTTCATCTTTGCTGGAAATTGATGATGATTTTATTACCATATGAATGAATATCGTCTTTATGTTAAAAAAAAAAAAAACTCCAGCAGTTTCTTAGTTTCGTGGAACATTGAAATACTTACTAAAAACGGGTTTACATTCATTAAAATTGTTATTAAGCATGAAATAAACTAATTTAGTGGTTAAGGGATTTACTGTTATCCCTTAAGGTTTCTGGTTCGAGCACCACGTATGCAAGATATGACTTATGAGCGTTCATTGTCAAATAGTTGAGAGTCTTTGAACATATACCATCTTATATTCACCCCAAAATTTATAAACAACTACTATTAACTACTCATATGTTGAGTGAATTTATTATCACAAGTTAATAATATTAGAACCAAACCATAATAAATATGAAATCAAACCAGGATTTAATCATGTCAAATCATCAAAAATAAAATACTAGATACGGAAGCGTACCTGAATTAATTAATAGGTTGAAATCCGTGAATCTTTCTTTGGTTGTGATCTTCCAAGAAGATAGAATTCTCTTAAGTATAAACCCTCTGACGGGCATAAGAGAAAATACAAGATTTTCAATTTCTTGGGACCATAACACCTTAATATAGTTTATTTAAGAATCAATTATTGTATGTACTTATAGCTCTTCCCCTCATCAAATTATAAATACAACTTTAATAGTATCTACACTTTTATTTTCATGATACTTCTAATACCTTATGACTTTATAACATAATTAGTCACTTAATTTATGTCATGTTTTATGATAACAATATACATATAAATATATGCTCATAATTATGGATTTTAATCCAACAATCTTCTACTTGGGCAACATATGTTTCTTGAAAAATGTATAACCTTATAAGCTCAAAGCTTGTTATCATGCAATAGGTATTCTATAACAATCTTGTCCATCAACTATATCTATATAGGATCAAAGCAGTCTTTATCATATCAATCATGACTAGATCCATCAATGGTCACGTATACATAAACAATCAAATTACATAAATCAATCATGGAGTGTAGCATGGAAATTACATGCATGTGAACCACACGTCTATTTACAACTAGTCATTTTTAAACATCAGCGAGATCAAATTTTACCGAAGTCAGAATGTGGATAAACCAAAATAAAACATTATTTTTGTAGAAAATAACTTCAACATAAATATTCTTAAACTAAAGTAATTGAAATTGTGTCTATAACAAATGAACATTAAAATTACAAACTCCGACTAAAGCCAAATATCATTAAATTAAATGATATTACACCCACATGAGTAGTGTCCTTATGAAAGACCTTGGGCGAGTGTTCCTTAGTAAGCGCACAATTATGAATTTGTATCAATATGCTCTATAAACACATAATCACTTTGAATTTTCTTTAACAACCAGAAACATAATGTCTATGTGGTTAGACTTAAGGTGTTTATGTTATAATGGAATAAAGGACTGCAACTTAGTTATCACAAAATAACTCAAGTGATCTTTCTTATAATCCATATTTAGCAATTTATGTGACAAATTTTTTGAATCCATATTCCAGTAAGTCGGAGTCCATAAACCTAATGATCTCCTACTCATTAGATTTATGATATGTGAGCATGTAACATTTTTATTCTTAAATGTATTGTATAAATCAATTTGGTTACTATCTAACAGTCCATACCCAAATTACTTAAATATCTGTTTAATATCCTAAAATCATATGCTAAGCTTGAATACGTATAAAACCTAATATACATTAAATTCTTTATTTATTTTGAAGCATAAGAAATCTTTTTACATTTCCTTAGTTTCAAAATCATCCTTAGGACACCAATCAAGACTAAATTTGTTTCCTTTAACAATAAGAGGCATTATTAAGTTTACTCCAACTGGACTTATAGTATATACAACTATAACCAAATTAGATTGCATGGAGTACCTATTTCTGTAGTTTCTGATCGAGATCCTCGATTTACCTCGAGATTCTGGAAATCTTTACATGGAGCGTTGGGGACTCGTTTAAATTTTAGCACAGCTTTTCACCCTTAGACAGACAGACCATCAGAAAGGACAATTCAAATATTAGAAGATATGTTGCGAGCATGTGTCATTGAGTTTAAAGGGTCGTGGGAGAAATACTTACCGCTAGCGGAGTTCGCTTACAACAATAGTTATCAGTCCAGTATTAAAATGGCACCCTATGAGGCATTATATGAGAGGAAATGTCGTACGCCATTAAACTGGTATGAGCTCAAAGATCGAAGTGTACTTGGTCCATATTTGATTCAAAATATGGAAGAGAAAGTTCGGGAAATTCAGCATAACCTAAAAGTGGCATTTGATCGGCAAAAGTCCTATTCGGACCTTAAAAGAAAGGATATTGAATTTGAAGTTAGGGATAAAGTATTTCTGAAGGTATCTCCATGGAAAAGAGTATTACGATTTGGTCGGAAAGGAAAGTTAAGTCCTAGATTCATCGGGCCATATGAAGTTGTTAAAAGAATAAGAGCAGTAGCATATAAGTTATCTTTGCCACTAGAAATGGAGAAAATCCATAATGTTTTCCATGTATCCATGTTACGAAGATACAAGTCCGATCCTTCTCATGTTGTTACACCAGAACAAGTAGAAGTTCAACCTGATTTGACCTATGAAGAGGAACCAATACAAATTTTGGCTCACAAAGTTAAACAATTAAGAAATAAATCGGTTTTGTTGGTCAAAGTTATTTGGAGGAATCACAAAGTAGAGGAAGCCACGTGGGAACGTGAAGAAGATATGAGATTTCAATAAACTCATCTGTTCGTGCAATGAAAATTCGAGGACGAAATTTCTTAAGGGAGAGAGATTTGTAACATCCTCCATACCGGGTTAGTAATCAAATTGTGAAATTTTAAAATTTAGTGACCAAAGTAGATAAATTGAATAGTTGTAAGATTTAATGGGAATGTTTCATGTAGGATGGATAAGCAAAGAAGGGAAAGTAAGAGGGAAATGAGTCTTTTAGCAAGAGAAATAATTAAATATTACTTAAGGTTATTTAATAAACCACGTGGAAGTTAATAAAGAAGGCAAAAGTTTCCAGATTTCTCTTCTTCTTCTTTCTTCTTCTTCACCGTGAAGACAAAGCTAAAGGTGAGTTTTCTTGTTAATCAAATTCTTGATGAATTTAAGGTTGGTTATTGATCATTAGATGATAACTAAGCTTAAGGAAAACTTAGGTTATCTTAAAACCATAAGATGATGGGGTTAGGAAAGATTAAAGAAATGAAGTAGAAAAGTAAAATCTTGGATTAGAGTTCATAATAAGAATTAGAAGTGGGATTTGACTTGTCATCAAGTTAATTAAAGGATATGAAGTGTCAGAATTCGATTTAGAACATGTTGAAAATTGAGTGAAATTCTTAAATTTTATATGGAGAATTGGATTTCTAAGTTTTAAAGGTATCGAATGGATAATAATTAGTTTAAGTAAGTGTATGCAAGTTAGGGATATAAAAGGAGGTGAAATATAAAATGTAGAGAAGATTATAAAGAGATTTTCGTGCTTAAAATGATATTTTTGAGCTATGTGCATCGATGCACATTCAATGTGCACCGATGCATCAAGGATAAATCCCAGAAATTGTTCAAGGTGTATCGATGCACATGAAGTACATCGATTCACTCTTTTAAAATACAAACATCGAATGCCATTAGTGCATCGATGCATAAGGAGTGCATCGATGCACATCCTTATATATAAACATCGAATAGGATTTATGCATCGATGCATGGTGTGGTGCATCGATGCATACCTTCATTAAAATATGAAAGTAGCTTTTCTTTTAGCCCAAGAAATGATAGTTTAGAATACATTAATTAGTATACTGATTAGCATCAATGGATTACTCTGTAGATACCGAGCCTAAACAAGTTCCAGAACAATTGCCTCGTAAGATCGATCGAGGAAAAAGCAAGGAAATATATGTGAGTGCATATGCATAGCATGAATATAGTATTCTATTCAGTTCTAGACTGATGATAAGTCTATATTCAATATTTTGATACATGATCGCATTTCATATTATGATACATGACATGAATTCATATTATATGCATTAAGTGACATGAATATGCAGGAAATGTTATATAAGCTATGTGATACAATGATGGAACATGATATGTTTATGTGATAAAGGTATGGAAATTATATGTCTATACAATATAAATTATGGGAATGGTGAAAGCCCATGTTATGTAGATGATAACTATAGGTATAGTTGGCATGCCAAGAGTAGAGGGTCTACGCGGTCCTTCAGGACATATATGTATTCTTTGGAACATGTGTGAGGTATTTTAAGACACATACTTGATCCTTGATATATGTATATGATTCTTAAGGAAATTTTCTACGTGGTCCTTAGGGACAAGCTTATATGGCACTACGGTGCAATTCTACGCGACACTTCGGTACAATTCTACGTGGCACTTTGGTGCATTTATACGAGCTGTGGTGACAACATAGTGCACAACCTCACAATACTCACATACCTTAGGTTCTCAGTATGGTATCATGGGCCAATAAGCTTATTAATATGAATTCATGAATGTTAATATATTATGCTTACCGGTAAAGAACATGGTGATATAAATGGCATGGTTAAGCATTTGATTTCATCTCATTCCATTTAATTATGGCATTTCCATTACATTTATTTGTTATCATTATTATTATATTGCCTCACTAAGTCGATGACTTAGCGTGTGAGTGTTTCACACGTAGGATCCAAGAAAGTAGACGATCAAGGTTAAGCATCTGGACAACATTACTCCTGCAACTATCAGATCAGAAGCAACTTAATAGTATGTCATTTTGTTATGTAAATCAATGTTGGCATGTAATAGAATGTTAAGTTGTGTATGCTCTGAGTATTTTGATAAACTTGTATTAACATATGTATATTATTGTATTTTAATAATATAAGTTCAAATGTTTTATCGGTTTTTTAAGAGTATTGTTTTGTTTAGTCAATGTGACATCCTGAACTCGTATCCGGGTCAGGTATGAGTTGAGGGTGTTACAATGATTGTCCTAAAATTTCTTCATAAGAACATCTTTACAAGGTTTGGAGCACCTAGAGCCATTATAATAGATGAGGGAAACCATTTCGATAACAAGTTAATTGCTAAAGCATTGCAGCGATATAAGGTGATGCACAAGATTTTTATAGCATACCACCCCTAGACCAATGGGCAAACTGAAGTCTCTAACCGAGAGATTAAGCAAATCCTTAAGAAGGTGATGAACCTCAAGAGGAATGATTAGTCTCCAAAGCTCGATGAAGCATAATGGGAATATCGAACATCATTCAATACAACATTTAGGATTTTATCTCTCAAGATTATTTATAGAAAGGCATGTAATCTTCCTGTGGAGCTAGAGTATAAAGTATATTGGGCGATCATGAAACTCAACCTCGATACCCAACTAGCAGGTGAAAAAAGATTGCTAGAGATAAATGAGATAGAGGAATTTTGAGCCCAAGCCTATGAGAATGCTTACTTATACTAGGAGAAGATGAAGAAGTGGCACGATAAACATATTTTGCCAAGGAATTTTCATGAAGGGCAACAAGTCCTCCTCTATAATTCAAGGCTCAAGTTATTCCCTGGTAAGCTTAAGTCACGATGGTCCAGACCTTTCCAACTGTATCATGTCTACCCTCATGGAGTTATGAATATAAAGAACCTAGACGGTACACCATCTTTAATGTCAATGGCCAAAGACTGAAGGCCTACATCGGAGCTCTCATCTTGTATGACAAGTCAGTACTCATCCTTCAAGATGCATGAGTTTACCCCTCTACCTTTTTAATTTACTATAGCATTTTCATTTGATGATTTGTTTATAAATAAATTATTTATTTAATTTTCTTATAATTATATTTTGTCTTTTTAATTCTTTATTTCTCACACTTTTCTTTAGAATTATTTTTTTTAGTTTTAGACATGTGGCAGTGCAAGGAGCTTGGATGATAAGAATTAACTATAGCTTTACATGGAGTTTTAGGTGGCATAAAGGGGGGGAAAGTTTAAATTTTTTATTTTCAAACCCCGCCTATTTATTATTTTATTCCTTTCTCTTTCCAACTTTTTTGTCCCTCGTTAATTCCCCTTTACCTTTTTCTTTTCCCAAACCACCTATCACGTCACCCTTAAAACCTCCACTCCATAGCCTAAAAACTTCAAGTTTCTTTTTCTTTTCTTATTAACTTCAACATGGCTCGTAGCAAGCAAGCAGCTGATGACTCTTTATCAAGATAACCACTATAGTAACCCAAATTTAACAAATTCAAAGATAACGATGCGAAAGAAAATTTTCAAATCATCAAGTGTCGTAAGGTTTATCTTGAAAAAGGATTGATTTTTTCAGACAACGCTGAAGATGGTTTCGGTCCAAAAGTAATAAAGTGGTGAAAAAACACAAGTGGAAGTGCTTTGTCTGGCACCCCCAGAAACATTAATGTTTCTTTGGTGAAAGAATTCTATGTGCATATCAAGAATTCTATGTGCATATCACCATCCCCTCTCAACACTCTATCTTCTTGAGAGACAAAATGATTTGCTTCACTCTGTCCGCCATCAACAGATTCTTCAAGCTCAATAACATGGTTAATAGACATGCTTTCTTTGTGAGAAATACCAACCATGAAACTTATCAAGAGATTTTGGAGGACTTGTGTTTTTTAAGGAACTAAAAGGAGAGGTGCACAAGCTAGTCGATATGATGTCCAGAAGAGATGCCTCAAGCTCAAATCAAAGCCTTGGAATCACTTCCTTAAGACTAAGTTGAAACCCACATCACATCATACAAAAATTTTGATGTAGCAAATGTTGTTGCTTCACTCCATTGTTATGGGATGGTCTATTGACATCAGCAACATTATCGTTAAAGATATACATGCATGTGTCATGCCCTTGGAGACTCCAACTTGGAAACGTTTGGTTGTCACACCCTTGGACCTCTAAATATGTGACCTTAGATGCTCCTTGATGGCACTTCGTAGTTCTGCACATAAGTAAGCCTTACACCATGCCTTATGAGAACAATAACTCAACAAAGGATGGCACCAAGCCCTCAAACCTTTGAAAGGATGTGAAATCTTTAACACAATATGGCCACTCAAGACACCAATATTGAACTCTCTTTTGGAGGTGTAAATACTACGAGGGCTACTCTTAGCCACCTATAGAGAGGAAGAAAGCACAAAGATACCAATAACAACTTAAAACAATTGAAAGGGACAAGAGAATTTATAGTAAATGACCCATAGCTTTATTACTCTCTCAAATGAGAATGAGAATGAATGAGATCATACAAATGAGGAGGGGATGCTCTCTATTTATACTTGAGCACCCTCTCAATTAATGGTTTAGACATATTTATATCAAAGGCTATGATGAACGCAATTAATTACAAATCCCCATATCTAAGGAAAGTCAATCACTCCACCACCTAATTACATCAATTAGTCTTATGCTTTCATTGGATGGGTGTTCACACTTTATATGGATTCCTCAATAATATTCCTTGATTTATTGTCTTTTTCCATATCTACCAAGCTCTTGTAACCATATTTCGATATGATGCCACATTCCATATTTGCACTTGTAGTGTGAACAAGCTCTCTAACATTATTCAAGTGATAGGCCAAGTCTGGTGGTTTTGGCAAGCCTGATACTCTAAATTGAACCTCTTTGACAGAATCTTACACCAATGTCCTGAGCTCGATCCCACGGTCTACGACATTCTCCCCCAATGAACTTAATGACGCCATCATCGCCGCACTCGAATGATTATGGGTTTCTTCACCCTAGATTCTTCTCGCTACCTTAACTTAATATGGTTCCCCCAGAAGAACTTCTTGCCTTGGTTCATACTATAATATAACTCCACGATCCCTCATGTCATTTTCTAGATTAAATAAGTTGTCTTTGGGTACATTTTCTTCGTAAGGGCCTTCTCTTATCAACTTCTACTTGCCCTGGTTCAGACCCCTTTGGTTCTTTGGAAAATACTCAGATATCTCGTCTAACCCTTTGGCCTCTCCACTCAGATGGTTAGGTCTGTCTCAATCTATACTCATCAATGACGGTAAATCAAGCTTAGAAACACTAGAATTATGTTCGAGATGTACCTTTTTCTTGGTTATTCCGACATTTACTCTAAAATGTGTCAACCCTTCTTTCTCCATGAAGTCTAACACTCAATGCATTAAACTTTCTTCATTGAAGTTCTTTTCTCCATTGTGCATCGACCTTTCTCCCTTCAACTTTGGTGCCCCTCGTCACATTCGCCCCTCTAACTCAAAGTTTGGTGCTCTCTTTTCGTATTGGTTCTTCTTATTTGAATTCCATTGTCTTCCTTTACATCGAAACTCCCTCTTTGAAGTCCTTCACTTCTTTCTACCTTTCCCATTAGTGATTCCACGGTTACTTTATCCCTTGGCTTAACTCCTTTTGATCGTTTTATAATTGTGGTCTTTAAAGCCCTATTCTCCACTCAAATATTCTCGGCAAGCTCCCTAGCCACCTCAGACATGGCTTCCACTTTCTTTACTTTCCTTATATTTTCCTTGATATAACTCATCACCATTGTACCAAGTCTTGCAGACTCGTTACCTCGACCTTATCCTTCCCATTAGACTGTTTAGTTCAATCAAGACACCATCACAACTTATGAGACCCTTTACAATGGTAACACTTTAATTTCTCTGTGTTTACCCTTGGTTTGAAATCTTTCTCTTTCTTTATCACAATGTCTTTTTCCATGCTTGGCCAATTTGCCCCTTGCGATTGTACCACGTCTCACTACTCCCTCTTCTGACTCGTCTATGCCCTTGATGATGGTAACAAGGTAACTCTTTTTAGGTATCCCCTAATCACGTGTGAACCATCACATAAGTAGCGTTTGATATCCTTTTTTCTCACATTCTTCTTCCCAACATACTAAGCCTTACCATTCTTCTTTGATGGCTTTCCTTGGCTACGATCAGTTGATAGCCCTCGTCATCCACTCGAAGAGCTTTCTTCAACATCCCTTGTTATACCTCTACTTGGGCTCCCTCACTATTTTTGCATTCCCTAAACTTGGGTTCAGACATCTCTATGCTAGTTGGCTTGTCCCCTCCAAGCTCGATTAGCTTTTCATCTACAAATATGGCTTTAAAAAGTCTCCAGCCACCTTTCTCCTCTGCGAGCTTCACCTATAGTCTAAGTCTTTCCAAGAAGGTCTTAAGCTTACCCCATTCACTCATTGCACCCTTACATATGAGCATTTTCTTCTTGAGCTCATTCACCTCATTCCTTAGTGCCTTTACCTCGACTTCACAAGCATTACTCCCTCAAACCATCGCCAACTTGTTGTATCTCATCCTTGAACCGATCCTCCACATACTCTAACTTGTCAAGATAGGACTCCACAACCCCTTGGGTCTCTTTGGCTCTCTCTATAGATTTTTCAAGTTTATCAACCCTTTATCTCAACTTTGTTGACATCACATTCAAATCATCTACCTAGCTTTTGCACATTTTACTCTGATCATACAATTCATCTATGTAAACCTGGAGCAAATATTCCCTTATATCTTCTTCACTATTAAGATTCTCATTGTCTTTATGTGTGAAAGTACCATCTCATTCGAACATGCCTTAATCTCTACCATTGAACTCCTCTTCCTCGAGATCCAGCTCCTGTTGGTGTGCTTTATCCGCTTCAAGGTTTTCTAGCGATTTCACTACGACGTCCTCAAGTTGGGGTACCTATAATTCCCTCAAACTTATCGAACACTCATCTCGTTTCTCACTACAACTCTTCTCGCCTTTGCGTACAAAAAAATCATTTCCATTTGTGCCCCATCTCTCAATCACCCTTTGCGTACGTAAACTTCTTTCCTTTTGTGCCCCATCTCCAATCACCCTTTGCCACGAACTAGTTCGATCAACTTTGACTAGCCCGAACGCAAAGCCTTGCCACACTTAACAAACTCGTAAGTTTGGATAAACAGTATGTAAATTCAACTTACCCAGTTTACCACTTCCATAAAGTCACACTCGAACGCTCGTTGTCTCGTCATAACAACTCACTGTGATACCACTTGTCATACCTTTGGAGACTCTAACTCGAAAATATATGGTTGTCACGCCCTTGGACCTTCGAAACGTGAGGCCATAGTCGCTTCTTGATGGCACTTCATTGGTTTTACGCCTATTTAAGCCTTACACTATGCCTTATGAGAACAGAAACTCAACAAAGGCTATCACCAAGCCCTCAAGGCTTTGAAAGGATGCGAAAGCTTTAACACAATGTGGCCACTCAAGCATCCAAAGTCAAACACTTGTGCTGAGGTGTAAACACCACGGGGGGCTAGTCTTAGCCACATAGAGAGGAATCAAGCAAAAAGAGAACAAGAATAACTTAGAACAATTGAAAGGGACAAGAGAACTTAGAGTAAATATCTCATAGCTTTATTATTATCTCAAATGAGAATAATAATGAATGAGATCATATAAATGATGAGGAGGGACTCTCTATTATACTTGATCCCCCTCTCAATCAATGGCCTAGATCTATTTACATCAACGGCTATGATGAACCCAATTAATTACAAATCTCTCTATCTAAGGAAACTAAATCACTCCACCACCTAATTACATCAATTAGTCTCATTCTTTCCTTGGATGGGTGTTCACACTTGATATGGTAAGAATCCTTCATAATATTCATTGATTTGTTGTCTCTTTCCATATTTACCAAGCTCTTGTGATTATCTTTCGATATGATGTCATATTACATATTTGCACTTATAGTGTGAACGAGCTCTCTATCATTCTCCAAGTGATGGGCCAAGTCTGGTGGTCCTGGCAAGCTTGATACTCCAAAATCAACCTCTTTGGAAGACTCTTACTCCAATATCTCGAGCTCAATCCAAGGTTCATGACAATTGTCTTAAGAGAAATGCAAACCCTTTAGTTTTTTCCATCTTGATCACTATATTCTATCATAAGAAGAAGGTAAATGAAGATGAATTTGATGAGATTATCCCCGGTAAGTAAGGCCTGACCAAGAAAATCATTCATGAACTCTTGGGATTTGATGAAGACAAGCCGAAGGAAACTCTAAAGGCTAGTTCAAAAACTATTGTTGCAGAGAGATTAGTTGTTATGTTTTAGTCTACAAGACATACTCAACAGTAAATTGATAGCTTAACAAGTGATTTTAGGATGTTCTTCACCTGCGCGAAGCAAAGAGATGCAATCATATCGTCCCACTTTAAAAAAAATACTCCCCATAACGTACGATAACTTCACTATCTCCCTTGATTCTATATTGTTAACATCTAAGGATGTTGAAGCATCCTTGGGAGGAGCCCCTAACGATACAATTGAAAAAGCTAAGGACATCATTCACACAATAATTATCCCAACTGAACTAAACACTATCGGGCCTTCCTCGATCATGGAAGAGGGAAGTGAATAAGAACATGAGCAACACAACCAAGAGCCCCAACACCAGCCAGAATAGTTAGAGGAAGTTCAATTTGAAGTCGAAGAGGCCACAGATGAGATGCACCAATCATCAGAGATGCCACAACAATCTCCCATGTAGATGACCAAGAATCAATTAAAAAGGTCAGTCGGGCATGCTCAGATCCCACATGTCGATGATCCATAGGAAGTTATGTCTTCTCTTGTTAAACTAGAACCAGAACAATCAACCCTAAAACCATCAAGAAAGCATACCAAACGCTTGACGGGAATGACCACACCACCACCAAAGTGAGGTACCACTCTTTTGCATTTTTATTTTGTATTGCATATACTTTAGTTTAATTTAGTTCTCATGCATTGAGAACAATGCATCCTTCAAGTTTGGGGGAGGTAGTGTTCATAGTTAGACATTTGCATTGATAGTTGTTAGTAGAATATTTTCTAAGGAATTAGTTAGGTTTAAGTTAGTTTTCTTGAAATAAATTTATGAGCCCAATGATGACGAATTTTTTTATGGGTGTGATTGAAACAACTTTAGGATTTGATTCTTTGTGAATATTTGATACACGATTGTATGTTTTCTATGCTTATGGATTTTAAAAACTTTTTACAAGATAACTCTTGTATTTCTTAGAATAAATTATGGTTAATGAACTTAAATGCTAGATGATAACTTAAAAGGCTAATTTAAGCTCTCTTATGTTATGAATTGTGTTGAATTGAAAATAAATGTTTTGGCATAACTGTAGAGGGACACACTTCTTTACTATGGCATTTCTAAGATATTCACTTTAATAAATGGCAGTTGTAGCATACGAGTGAATAAAAGTAGTCACGTGATGACTCTACCTACTAGCTCGGGGATGAAATGTTTACTCTAATTCATCTAGAGTGTATGATGGTAGTTATGATATGATGACTCCCCTTGAAGCAGTGCAAAAAATATTAATATTAAGGAAATATGGTTAAACTTGTGCTTAATGGTTAATTAAATGCTAAAGTAGAATAGAGAACTTGACTTGAATTTTTCTAACTTCATCAAAGCATATATTGGATACAATCACACACATGCAAAGGATCTTGTTCTAGGGAAAAGCTCTTGAATTCTTAACTAGTATAGCATGTTGAAGCCAATTGTTTTTTAGGGCTAAACTTTTATGCCATACAACTATCTTGATCTGAACTCTGTCACAACATTTTTCTTCTATTGACCATTTTACATTGCTTGAGGACAAGCAATAGCTTAAGTTTAGGGTGTGATACCTTTATAAAAAGGTTATAATTTATGCCTTTTTACTTAGGTTATTGGTTGTCTAAAAGTCCATTTAATTGTATTTAGGCTCATATAGTTGCATATGGTGGTGTCATTTTGTCGAATCATTTTATTTCGAAAATTGATTCTACTTAATGGGAAATGTTGTACTCTTATGTTAATGTGCAGGTGAAGAGGGCTACAGGAGAAACGATGATTTTTTGTAGCATTATGGATGAGGGGACTTGGTGAAATGCTATAACATTCTGGATGACATTTATGGGAAGAAAAGAACAAAAAGGATGAAGATATTTTATGAGTACTGACAACTATCTATGTTTGTATGTGAATGCCCTGCTTAGCTGTCCTTATGAGGACCACGACCAGCAATGCTTACCCCTTCACGTGAAGGGAATAATACCTAGGTTATTTTGGCATAAAACGCTAGAGATTCCCTTAGTATAAATATATAAAGATACTCTCATTTTAAGGGAGTTTTTTTGAAGGCGTGACCTAAGAAAGAGATAAAGGCAGTTTTACAAAAGTTTCCATTTTGCTTCTATTTTTCTTCTTTTCATGGTGTCCTCCATAGCCAAGCTTCAAAAGGATAGCAAGTTAAGCCTTTGAGAGAAGCTAGCTTGATAAGGTGGTTCAAGGAAGCTCACGACAACTCACATTTTTTGGAGTTTCTTCTTTCCTTGTGCTTTTATTTTATTTCTTTTGTGGGTTTGTAATGTAACAAGTTATTCTTCTGGATGATTTGTACCCCACCATGAACACATAATCATCTTGATATTTAAAATAAATCAATCTACACAAAAGAGGTCACTTTGACGGCATTTTATTTCAACTAATCTATAAAAAATATTAGCCCAAGCCAAAATATGAATTAATTTGTTTTAAATGTATATTTTCTATTAACCAACAACCAAAACTAAAAAAATCGAATTGAATATATACATATATTGCATTAACAATATAAATAAAATCATATAAATATTGTCAACCAATCAATTTTTCTTAATTTTATATTTCAATTGAATTAAAATATAACTAAATTAATAAATTTGAATACACTTATTTAGACATAATATTCACCTTAAGTGATATCTGGCGTGGTAACCAAACACTGATAATAAGAATATGTCAAGCAAAAATCTTCCTTTGGATCGCTTTATTACTCACACATCAAACTGAATAATTATCACATGTTTATTACCAAAGTTGTACATGCAATTATGTCAACTATTAATCTTCATTTGGTTCGATCAATGCTAACATATCCTAAGGTACATGTTCATAACTGGTATAAAATATTTTCTATAACTGAGGCCACTTTAATGACATGTTCCTTTAATTAAATCGTCTCAAAATAAATATTAGTATTCAAATTTAATATTTCTATAACAATCAAAGATCAAAACTGAAATTTCTGATTACACTACAGTATCTGAAATAACCCAAAATAAGGTTACATAAATAATGCAATCAAAAATCGAAAACTCAAGTCTTTGATTGTTTCTGAAGAATTCCTTAAACATGCATTTAATACATAACTTCATAAATTACCATAGACAAACCGAATTCAAAATAAACATCTAACCAAAAGTCAAAGTCAAAGTACATACTAGTGAATTAAAAATTTTCCAAATATTAAAAAGAATAATAATGATTTTTTAATCAAATTGAATTAAATATATCAATGAAAAATATATATTCTATAATCCATAACAGTAAAAAAATCAAAACTGAATTTTCTAATTAAGTTATTTTTTTTGAAGTAACTCATAATAAAGTTGTATAAACGACGTTATTAGAAATCGAAAACCTAATTCTTTGACTATTTCTCAAGAATTTCTTAATAAAAAATGAGAAAATAACCTCAGTGACCAAAAATGCCTTATAATATATGATTTTAACTAACTTTTTTTGGATTTGCCAAAATGACCAACTAAATCGCAATGCGATCGATAATTCGTAACGCGATCTCCAGTATCGCAAATCAGTTTCCAGATTCGCAACGCGATTCTGACTATCGCATTGCGATTTCCCAAATTCGCGTTGCGATTTTCCTAATTCGCAATGTGAATACGTAAATCGCAACGCGATTACGTAAATCGCAATGCGATTACGTAAATCGTAATGCGAATTAGGAAAATCGCAATGCGAATACGTAAATCGCAATGCGATTTACATAGCGCCATTCGTATTAACGCGTATTTTTTTTTCAAATTCCAAACACGAATATATTAATATATCGAAAACTGAACCGTCCACAGTATATCCCGTAATCGCAACTCATAACCTAAAACCTAAAATCACAACTCAGTCCCATCTCCATCTCTCACTCTCTACGGCGAAATCCGTCCCCATCTCCGAAGATTTCCGTCCCCATCTCCGGCGAAATCCCTCACAACCATTCACGGTCAAAAATCCCTCACAATCATTCAGAAATGGAAAATCAACCTCCGAGGGTTAGTTTTTTTAATTATTTTTATTTTGAAATTTTTGCATTATTTTAGGTTTTTCATATTGAAATTGATGATAAGTTTACTGGTAATTTCAATAATATATTAACCATTTCACTTAGATTTCTTATTAAATTCATTCGATTGCTGCCAATACTGCTAAACTGTTTAGTCTTTAACCCTGTGAAGTTAGTATTTGTCTTTGTTTTGTTTTTTGGTTGAAGTGATGCAATCCATTAAAGTTTCAATTTGCAGAAGAAGAATAGTTTTTAAACTTAAAATCGCAACATGAAAATGAAAATCGCAACACGAAAATGACTATCGCAACGAGAGAAATGAAAATCGCAATGAGAGAATCGCAACGCGAAATGAAAATCGCAACGAGATAATCGTAACGCGAAACCAAAATCGCATTGCGATTTTCATTTCGTGTTGCGATTCTCTCGTTGCGATTTTAATTTCGCGTTGCGATTTTTATTTCGCGTTGCGATTCTCTCGTTGCGATAGTCATTTCCGCGTTGCGATAGTCATTCTCTCGTTGCGATTTTCATTTCAACCAAAAGACAAAACAGTGTTGCAAATTTTAGTTTCAAGAATAACCTACTACTCTTTATTTTTATTTTTTTTGGTATATCTTCACAGTGTAGTTTTTGGTATATCTAACTTGGTATGTTTATTGTTTTTGTAGAAATTTTTTTCGGCTTCATTGACATTAAGGAATAAAGTTAGCCTAGCCACTACAATTGCTTCGAAGCTTTCACCTGCACAAAGAAAATTGTTTGAGGAAACCTGCTTCGGGCTATGGCTGAGAGTACAACATCCGGGTGCAGATGCTAATTTGACCCATTTGTGGCTTCAGACCATGACTAACGATCTACCCGACAATATACAACGTGGTGAGGAAGAGATATGGTTTTATTTTCCACCGGCGTATACTTGTTTTGGGCGGAAGGAGTTATGCTTAATCACTGGTCTACGATTCGGACACGATGATGTAGGCCGGTACACTCGTCATATCACCCGCCCATCATGGTTATCCTGGGTTTTTCCTGATGAGTCAATAGAGAAGTCGAACTTACACGTCGACGACCTGAAGAAATTGTTTAATAAGAAAGATGGTTTTACTCGGACGTCGATGTTGTCCGAGTATGCCTTCTAGTACTTTTGTATGCCGGATTTTTAGGCAGAGAGGCCAGACAACCTATTCCTCAGGAGCTAATATTATTGGTAGAGGACCTAAATGCATGGAATCTGTTTCCGTGGGGTTCGTATATATGGAAAGCTACCTAGACTAAGTTGACGTCTGCCTTTGATGACCGCAAAAGTTTGCGTGGCGATGGGTCGAAATACACTTTGTCAGGCTTTGTTTAGGCCTTTAAGGTAAGAATTTCTATATAATGTTTTCAAAATTATAATTAATTATTTAACAATTACTAATATTTGTTATTATATTGTTTGTAGATTTGGATATTCGAGGCTTTTCCCAGCATGCGGACATATACATTAAAAACTTCAAATGATATTCCTAGGGCTATTTCTTGGAAGAGGAAACGTCTGTTGGATTGGGAAGACTTAATACCGTATGCGACAATAAATAATGTAAGTTAACACAAATACTATCATATATAAACAAGTTATTAATAGTAGACGTTTAACTTTGTTTGAGTTTTTATATTTTTAGGAGGCCAACACTCCATTACAGAGACTGACACCCACGGAGGCTGAGCTTGCCACTTATTGGTGGCAAGCTAGTCAGCGTTTTTTTGATGGCACGAATGAATAGCAGCCTCCACTTCCTCCATTTCGAGAGCCATCACCTCACCCAGAGCCATCACCTGATCGATCCGACTATACACCTCTACAACGAGAGCCATCACCTATCCCGTCACATCATCGAGTCTCTTCTCCACCATCACCTCATGATAGGCGACCGACAAAGATGCCACGACTTCTATCTCCCTGTTCTCCGCCTCCACCTCCACGGGATGAGTCAAGGGAGTTACGTGATGAGGTCAATGCCTTACATGAGGAGATCGATACTCTACGCGATAACGATGGTGCATGGCGTGTAGAGGTGTCTACTTTACGTGGTGAGGTTGCCGCTCTACGTGAGTGGTAGTATCGTTGCAGAATGAGGTTCATACTCTACGCAACGAGGTAAGTTTAAGATTTTCCATATTTAACTTGATGATAAATAGCATGTCTGTTTATTTACTGATTTTTGTATTTAATTATTTAGCGGCCCGATAAGGTGGATGCTTTACGTCGGGTTTTTCTTGCACGACGGAGTTCACGCATCAGACGGCGTGCACGTGCTATTAAGTCTCGTACACCCCAATAGTGCGAAGACACCGCAAGAAGAAGCCCGACTCGCCTGTCATCCCTCAAGAGTCCACTCCTATCGTTGAAGAGGCCCCTATCATTCCTCGAGAGTCCCCTCCCACCGTTCAAGAGGCCACTGTCATCGTTGAAGAGGTCCCTCCCATCATTCAAGAGCCCGATTCATATGGCGTCATATGTAAGATTCTTGAGAAACCCTCTGACGTGCCAGACATGATGGATGAGAGTTGGCTCTCGTATGAGTTACCGGCCAGTACCATTTTGGTATCTGAAGTGGAGAGGAGACAACTACCAGACACAATTCTGGATAACACCCTTTGGGCTAAGACTGCAGTTGATTTTTATCTACATGAGAGGAGCCAGGGGTGTTTCACTGACATATGCAAGCTCAATGATGATATCTATTTGTTGCTTGATCGGTCTTAGTGGGGCGTATTATTAGGGGTCGAAGACAATGGCTATTTCGATGGAGGGGTAAGTCTTATATTTTTCTTATATTTCAATTTGATTATTTTTTATTTATTTATGCAAGTCATTAGTATATGTCTTTTTTTGTAAAACAACATATCGATGCGTGGGTGTCACGTCTTCTAATAATTAGGAAACTTAAGAAAAATAAAAGAAATACACGATATACAATTATGCCGACGTCTTTTAACACCGTTCACTTGAAGAATCTACGAGATGAATCATTTGCGTTGGGTAATGGACAAGCTAAACTTTATCCTGCATGGTGGGAGGTTGATAAGGTTAGTATTTATTTTAGATTGAGTTTAAAGGTATTCATAAATAAGTGCGCAAATGAATGAATTATTACTTATGATTGCAGGTGTTTATCCCTGTTTTGGAACGTAAACATTGGCTTCTCGTCAAGCTTCAGCTCCCATCCCTTAAGGCAATAGTATATGACAGCATGATAAATTACATATCATTGGCTGATTTAAGAGATATTATTAAAGGATGGAGCTCTCATTTGGCTAAATTCTTGGATGCGATAAATTATTAGACTCATTCTAGAAACAAGAAGCCAAAGAAGCTCAATATTACAGTTAGCAGAGACGAGACCGCACCACAACAAACGGAAGGAGTCAGAGAGGATTGTGGTCCTCTCGTATGCTAGGCGTTGGAGCGTTTGATCACAGGAAGTATAAAGTATCTACCTCCCACCGATAGAGATAGAGCTGCAGTAGGCTTGTGGTTTCTGCATTATATGGCTAGATCGATATATACGATCATTGCCTACATGCATCCGCGTTATAAAAATGTCCATAAACAATTGGTAAGTTTATATGCTTTTGGTTTGAAAATGTTTGGTTAAGTACCTAGAATTCAATAATTTACTGTTTGTAGGTTTTAGATGTGTAGAAAGTGTTGTTTGAGCAAATGTTTGGTTCTGCAGGTTAATCTCAGAAGTGAGCTGCGTGAAAATGATGTATGGCTGCAAAAGTTGATTCAATAGTAGATGAGGAAATAAGAATTATTGCTTATTTTTTGATTGTTTAATTGATTTGTAAAAGATGATTTGTAAAAGTTGATTTGTTTAATTGATGTGAACATAATTCTTATTTGTGCTTGTTTAATTGATTGAAATGTAATGGTTGATTTTGTTGATTTCAATCTGCATTATGTTGAAGGCAAAAATGACTATCGCAATGCGAAATGAAAATCGCAACGAGAGAATCACAATGCGAAATGAAAATCGCAACGACAAAATCGCAACGCGAAACTAAATTCGCGTTGCGATTTTCATTTCGCTTTGCGATTCCCTCGTTGCGATTTTCATTTCGCATTGTGATTCTCTAGTTACGATTTTCATTTCGCATTGCGATAGTCATTTCCGCGTTGCGATATTCATATTCGTGTTGCGATTTTCACGTTGCGATTTTCATTTCGCATTGCGATTCTCTCGTTGCGATAGTAATTTCCGCGTTGCGATAGACATTAAGATGATTGCGTCATTTCCGTGTTGCGATAGTCAAATGAATGCCTAATAAGTGATAACAACTGAACAGATCATAGCAATTTTCAAACTCAAGTTACTAATACATGCCTAACTGAAAATGTTAAAAGTTCACACATAAAATCCACATAATACAACGTTTGCATTTAAAAATCACCTAAGTTAACAGTCCCAAAAGGTGAAGCCGGTTGTGATTGGGATTTTAAAGATGATTGCGATTTTGATTGCCTTTTTCTTGACACCATATGAGCTTTGGATTTTGATGAGGATCCATATTTTGGTAGAGGAAAAGATGATTGTGATGGCACTGGTGATCCACATGTCAACCTTGTATGACCACTTTCCTTGCACCGACTACATGTCGATCTCTTCTTCTCTTCACCCTTAGACGGTATACGATTATGACTTTTTGGTCGGTCAGGTAGCCTTCTGTCCATGGCTGGTGGCAAAACTGTTTGTAAGTCATCTAGTATGTCCCACTCAGAAGGATGTGGAATAGGGTAGACAAAATCTCGCCATAAGTCTGTCGATATACTTCTGTAGTGTAACAATCCATAGCGTATGCGCTTGAATCATCTTGGTTTAGATGAAGAGAAACTTTTATAACATGGCCACACGGATAACCAGATGTTTGCCATTTTATACAACTACACGTCTTTGCATTTAGATCGACAAGCCCATTTAAGTTATTATCCAGTACTTCAAACAAAGTGTTTGAACATGGTTCAACTCTCCATGACGTTGACTTCACAACACGTTTCGTTATCTTTTTTTCTGTCCATGGTGTAACACGATGTTCCAATGTTCCTGTAAATTTAAATAAATAATACTTAGTAAAATATATGATAAGTTACGAATTTAAAGAAATAATACCTGCATGGTTTCTTTTCTTGTAGTACCACTGTTGAATAGAGGCTCGAAAAAACTCCATTAACATAGTAATGGGTAATTTCCGGGAATGACGACTTAGAGCGTTGATTGATTCTGCACTATTAGACGTCATGAAACCATATCTTGCTCCAAGTTGATGTACTCTTGACCATCTTTTAAACCCGACATCTTCTAGTGTTTGAGCTCACTGAGGCAAAACACGTCTTAAACAGTTTATATACTTATTAAAATCCACTTCCTGATAAGCTTTTACAGTCTTCCAGTATGTCCATTTGTGATTTTTTATACCAGCAGACCTTGATTTTAGATTTCTATACAAATGAACACCACAAAGTCCATGAAAAGCATCTGGGAAACACCTTCTAACAGCGTTGTCAATTGAGTTTGCCCTATCGGATATGATTGTCAAATTGCTAATAGTACCTATACAATCCCTAAGATGCCCCATAAACCATGTCCATGAATCAGAGGTTTCAGATTTGCCGACCCCGTAAGCTATTGGCAGTATCCCATTGTTAGCATCCATGGCTACTGCTAATAAGTTTACTCCAAGGTATCGACCTTTTAAATGTGCTCCGTCAACTATAATAACTGGGCGCATACAATTAATAAACGAACGAATCTACAAAATCATATACACAAGAAATATAATCATTTAAATGTGAAATGCATGTAACTAACAAAAATGAGTCAACATAATTATATTGATTTACTAACCGCAACACCAATGGCGATAAACAACAACTCAAAGCGTCCATCTCTATATGTTTTGATATGAGTTACCGACCCAAGATTTTTCAGCTTTAAATTGTGACAATAAGCCGGCAGTTGGGCAAACGATGCTTCTGGCGACCCCCTCAACAATTCCAAGGCATAACATTTGGCTCTCCAAGCTTGAGAATATGAGATACTAATCTTGAACCGAGCATTCATGTCAGTCATAATTTCATGTCCCCGATATACCCTACCATTCAAAAACATTAACTCAGCCAGAAAACCACCCAACACCTTTTTGTTTGCCTGTCCATGGTAAGGAAAAACTTGGGTTCTTGAACATGTATGTTTATCAATAAAAGTCCTAACTTGAAACATTTCGCAATCTTTTATCCTCTTTGCAATCATACGCCACATACAGTTTTTGTCAATCATACACCTTGTTTCAAAACGATCTTTGCTTGATTTGTTAACTTTTAGTTGATAGCCATCTTCCACACATTTCGTATACAAAGCTATCTTCAAGTCTTCCTTTGTATCAAAACAATTATCTTTCTTGATACGAATAATTTTTGTGTAACAATCAACTGCTATCTTTACCAACTCTTCTTCCGGTATCTGAAGTAATTCTGGCATATTCCAGTTATACTCCCGTGGCATTTTCTTCGGGGACTTTTCTTTGGGGATTTTTCTTCTTCTTTTTATTCTTCAGTGTTATATGAATTACAGAATGGATGCTCAACATGTTCATTTACAGTCGTAACTTCCTCCTCATTATCATCAACAACATCTTCCTCGGGGCTGTTTCATCATCAAAATTCGGGTATTGACCAATATCAAAATCATTACACGCATGGTCTGTTTCTTCTTCTGAAAATCATCAAAATCCGAGTATTGACCAAGATCAAAGTCCGGGTATTGACCAAGATCAAATTTCGAATACTGACTAGTACTCACAATTTTTTCTGTTGGCTCATCATCGTCTAATTGGTCAATACGAAAACCGGAATTTGGTGCTGAAAGTTGATTGGGATTTGGATTAGGGAAAGGTTGTGGGTTTTGAGATTGTGTTTGGTATTGGAAATGTGGTGAAACAATATTTGCTTGGTGATGAAATTGTGGTGGAACCATTAAATTTTGAGCACCATAAACTGGGGTTGAAAAACTTAGTTGATTACTACCCGCTACTGACCCAACTTCACTACTTCTAGGTTTAACAACATACAATGTAACATCATCACTTGAAACACTAATGTAAGCAATGAATCGTTCAATATCTTCATTGTCGGTTAACAAATAAACTTTACCATTTCTCTGATAAGATAGCCTAAATCCACTTAGGGGCTCTAAATTCAATTTATTTGCAACATGTAACATTAGAGTTTCATAAGTTAACTTTTTTAATGACAGTTTTAGTTGAAGATTCATGGGTAAAGGCATATATTGTAAAACACCATGAACATTCTCCCATGACCCTCCAAAACACAAATCTATCCAAACATGATCAACATTAGATGATTTCATTATTGTAAATTAATTTACTAAACAAACGAGCTGTGAAACTAAAACCTGTTGCTGGATGGGGAAGGATGTCGTTGGATATAGGAACGCATGTCGCCGGAGAGAGTGATAGATGGAGATGGAATGAGTTGCGATTTAGGGATTTAGGTTATGAGTTGTGCTGCTGCGTAGTTATATACCCAAAATATTTGTGTTGCGAAATTAAAACCTGTTGCGAATTCAGAAATCGAGTTGCGAATTTGAAATTCAGTATTGCGATAGTCAGAATCTCGTTGCGATTTACGTATTCGCGTTGCGAATTAGGGAAATCGCAACGCGAATTTGGGAAATCGCAATGCGATAGTCAGAATCGCATTGTGAATCTGGAAACTAATTTGCGATACCGGAGATCGCGTTGCGAATTATCGATCGCATTGCGATTTAGTTGGTCATTTTGGCAAATCCAAAAAAAGTTGATTAAAATCGTATATTATAAGGCGTTTTTGGTCACTGAGGTTATTTTCTCATAAAAAATTCACCAAATTTAAACAAAAAAAAAACACAATACACCAAGAGATGAGCAACCAAATTAACAAATCTCAACCCCAAATTTCTTAAACTAACTGACACGAGAATATAATGTCACATTAAAATTTTGATTAAAGCACAAGAAAACTTTGATCTTTTCAATTATCATTTGACAATTGACCAAATCATAAGTAATTTGTCAATTATGATTAAAACACAATATACGATAATATGTATAATCATACAAATAACAGTAAATCAAATCTTCACAAGATAAATAAAATCAAATATACGAATAACCAAATACTGTCCCCTTAGAGCAACCATAAATATTTCATAGGATTACTAAACCTATCGAACAAAATATTTAAAGTTACAGAAAGTGATCTGTATCCCATGATAGTATAAATATAGTAAACAATTCAACTAGGGATTTAAAGATCATGGAATTACAAACATACCCTAAAAACAATTATAATAATATCATAATGTTCGCATAGGGAAATACTAAATCACACAAAAATATTACTAAATCGTTAATTCCACGAATAGGTGTGGAAAACATAACTCAATTCCAATTTGTAGGTGTGGAATTCCAACGTTTTTGAAAGATAACATGGTCGGATGAAATGAGAGAATTGTTTGGAATTTTATCTTTTTTTTTTTTTTTGCTTACCTACATTTTTTGTGTCGACGAAGGTTGAAGATGGAGATTGAAAGTAGATGATTCTGGTAGTGAATTGGGTATTCAAGGTTGAAGATGGTTTTTGGATTTTAGGGTTTTTGAAGGTTGAAGATGGGTATTGAAGGTAGATGATTATGTTTCCCCATGTTTTTAACAATTTAAAAACCTTTCATGTACCATGTCATAAAATTGTTACAAGGTTAACAGTCGAGTGAGCAAAATAATTAAATTTGTAAAGTTCAATGAGCAAATTAGAAAAATTGAAAGTTAAGTGAGTAAAATAGGAGAGAGAATAAAGTTGAGTGGGGAACCATGTAATTTACCCTATATATATATATTGCTGTTTTCAGATTTTCTTATCTTGCTCGTAATATTTGCTTCGGTTCTAATCATGCAATTATTATTATATTAAAGTGAAATTATTATTTTATTAAAGTTATGGATTTGACTCAACAACTGGAGTAATCTCACCATGCAAGGCCATTGTATACAATCCCAAGTTAAACTTTATTATAGTAAAAATCAAGGTTTTTTAATTAATTGATTTACTATTTTTAATCTCGCATTCCATTGTTAAGAACTTAAGTATTAGCGTTTTAGATCCTGTTTTGCTTTTAGCCAAATCAACCAAATCATGATTACGTTACCTGAATTGTTACAAAGAATATTTTAAGACAAGGATTTGTCTTAAGAAACCAAAATACAACAGAGAGATTCGGACATGGAAAGTTGAGCCCGACAGACAGTCAGAAGGGTAATTTCGTAAATATAAGGCGAAAAGGTTCACCTTCTTAATGTTAGGTCACACCATTGCCCAAACCCTAAAATGGCCAGTTGGGTCATTACTAAGTCTATCTACTTATCCTTTCTACACGTAGCACTGTCACAGTACCCCTTTGTATTTATTGGTTAAGGTTTCCCATCATCGTCGTCTTTGGCTGCTCTTCCTTTTCCCACCCTTGGATCAACCATCCGACGGCTGAACATTAGGTCCCTTGGAGATACAAAGGAAAACCCTTTTTGTTTACCACTTTTTTTTCTTTTTAAAAAAAACCCTTTTTGTTTAGGGCTGTGTTTATCATTTTAGTGTGTAAAACAAAGCAAAAGTTTTTGTTTTTAGCTTTGAATTTATATTAGAATTAGATTAGACCAGATATTGTAAAAGGAAGCTGCAAAGGGTTATTAAAGGTCAGCAAGAACAAGGAAAAATAGGTTTTTTTTTTCGTTTTCTCGGGAAAAACGAAAAGAAAAATGGGGAGAGGTAGGGTTGAGCTGAAGAGGATTGAAAACAAGATTAACAGGCAAGTGACTTTTGCTAAGCGAAGGAATGGGCTTTTGAAGAAAGCCTATGAGCTTTCGGTTCTTTGTGATGCCGAGGTTGCTCTCATCATCTTCTCCAATAGAGGAAAACTGTACGAGTTTTGCAGTAGTTCAAGGTATATCACCAAAACGAACAAAACCCTTTTTTCTTTTCTTTTTTGGTACTCTCTCTCTCTCAAAAGCTAAATGGAAACACAAATGGAAACAATGGGTACCACAATGGGCTTTTGTTTTTGTCAAAATTTATGAAATGAAGTAATGTTTTTGAGTTTTTCCGTTTTGGTGAATTTCTTGGCGTTTATGGCAGAGCCCAAGTTTTTCTTTCATGTTCTTGTCGATGTTAGATCTGCAATTCTATAACATCAAACACAAGATCACTGATATATCATCTTTCTTATTTGATCTTTTCGTTTTATCAACCCTTTGTTTCCTTTCTTTTTCACAAATCAAACCTTTTTTTTCAAGTTTCTTCTAAATTGAAGAAACTCGGAGATTTGTTGCATATTAGCTTTGAATTTCACGAATCAGTTCTTTTCTTCCTTTCTTTAATTTATCTCATTCAAAGCTTCGTTTAGATCTTTATTTTTTCCCTTAAATTATTATAAATCATGTATGTTAATATCTGTTAACTCTGTAATCAGCTCATAATTAGGGTTCTATTTCAAAGTTTTGAACTTTTTACATATTTAAAGCTTGATGACTGATTTCTATCTGATTTGTAAGGAAAAAACATTGAAAAAAAGAAGCAAAAGAGATGAAAAACCAACGGAGATGTTTACGAACAAATCAAAACAGGAAAGACAAGCAGGAGACTTCACCACTGTTGTTTCTGTTTTTCAGATGTGTCTTGTCTTTTCTTCTTCTTACAAACCAACTTCCTTTCTTTCCAATGGATTATATTATATCTCTTTCTCTTTGTTTCTGGGAATTATAATATTACTATCTCAATCACTTGAAAGTGGATGGAGACATCTCCATAAACGCTTCTGATATTTCTAGGGTTTTAATTTCCCCAAAGCTGCTTCCCTCAGGTAAATTAGGGTTTCCAAATCTCAATTATTTCAAGTTAAATTAAACCGTAAACACCCAAATATCTCTAAGATCTAAAGTTTCAGGAGACTAGATTTCTTTTTTGTGTTATGTTTTCTTTTTACAACTGATTTATTTACCGTCGATCTTTATGTTTATAATACTAAATTACGATTGTAATAATAGTATTACGGTTGTGGATGTTGATAATTTGTTTCTTAAAAGCAAGGCATAAAGTAAAAATAAATCTTTATCTAATTATTCAAAGTTTTGCCATTTTTTCAGTTAGATTTTTTTTTCAGCCAATGAGATATTAGTATTTCAAATAAAATTATATACTTGTTTTGATGAAAAAATTGTTTGAAAACTTAAAACAAAAAAGCCATAGCTTAGGATGTATTTTAACTAAAAAATAGTATAGAGATTTAAAGTAAAAAAGTACATTTTAAGCAATTATTTTTAGTTTAAGCCTAAAAGTAACTATGTTTTTAAATTTGGAGTGCATGATCTTGATTATTTTGAAAATCGTTACGATACAGTTATTACACTATGTTATACGTGCAATATAATATTACCTTTCAATTGCTGCTGTCATAATTCCAGTTGTCTAAAATTTCAATTCACAGGATTGTATGGTTTATTTTGTGCGAGTGAATCTGTTACATCCTTTGAACATACATTTAATGAATTATATGTTTATATAGCATGATGAAAACATTGGAGAGGTACCAGAAGTGCAGCCATGGAGCTCCAGAGACAAATGTTTCAGCTAGGGAGGCTCTGGTATTCCTATTCTCTGCAACTTTTATTACAAAACACCACTTTGGTTTTTGGTTATTATTTGCCATTCAGTAACACTATGAAAATAGAGAAAAATAGATGTTGAAAAAAATATTTAAGGAAACATAACCAATTACGAAACACTACTTGGTTTTTGTTTTTTGTTTTTTGATTGTTTTGAGTTGTTTGTTAGAGAAGCCTTTAAAAGAAAATGTAACATAATATGCATTTGGCTTACATTTCTTCATGCTGTCACTATAGGAGCTAAGCAGTCAGCAGGAATATCTGAAGCTCAAAGCACGCTACGAAGCCTTACAAAGGTCTCAAAGGTAGTCCTTGAAATGACCCGATATTGTTTGCATTTCTTAAACTAAATGCTACCACAATGAAGCTGTTTACCGAATGGAAATGACTCGTTTGGATTATTTTGTTAGGAATTTACTAGGAGAAGATCTAGGCCCTTTGAGCAGCAAAGAGCTTGAGTCTCTCGAGAGGCAGCTTGATTCGTCGTTAAAGCTGATAAGATCAACGCGGGTACGTTTACTCCCTTCTCTACCTAAAATTTTCATTTCTTAAACATGGAATTATGGATCTGATTTAGTTATTTCTGGTGTAGACCCAATACATGCTGGATCAGCTCACCGATCTCCAACGAAAGGTATTCATGTCATTATCTTATTTAGTTTCAAACCAATTAAATTAGTGATGTTAAGTCAAAAATATTTCTAAGGATTGATAAAATAGTCATTTTAGCCTTTATTTTTTTTATTGAAGCACTTTGACCACCTAACATTTCATTTGGGAGAAAAATGACCTCCGGTTGGACGGAAATTATTAGTTGACTAACAGTCAATATTAGTGATGTTAAGTCAAAAATATTTCTAAGGATTGATAAATAGTCATTTTAGCCTTTATTTTTTTTTTATTGAAGCACTTTGACCACCTAACATTTCATTTGGGAGAAAAATGACCTCCGGTTGGACGGAAATTATTAGTTGACTAACAGTCAATACTTATCGTTGAAATGACAAGTCCTATATATAGGAAAGTGAGGACGTAGTAAATGTCATGTGTTAGTTAGTGATGATGTTGCACATACCACAATTTTAAAGTGATGACGTGAAACATGTCATGTGACCAAAGTGATGAATTGGTGCATATCATATGTATGTATATAAGTGATGACATGGCATATGTCACATGTACATAAGTGATGACAGAATATTTATGATCGTTAATTAATTAACGGTTTTCATCTAATAAGAGGTATTTTTGTTTTAAAATAAAAAGTTTCGGGTCAAAGTGTTTAAAAAATAGAGATCAAAGTGTTCAATAGGAGTGAATTTTGTTCTCTTTCACTAATATTTACAACTATTATTCCTCTTCTTTGATGCAGGAACACCTACTTAATGAAGCCAATAAGACCCTAAAACAAAGGGTAGGTGTCATTTTAACCGCTTTTAAGATTACCAAAAGGCCATATTTAATGACTTGAGAGAACTTTGTAGTTGATGGAAAGCTACCAAATAAACTCACTTCAGTTGAATCCAAACGCCGAAGATGTTATCGGTTACGGCCGGCAGCCAACCCATCAGCCTCATGGCGACGTCTTCTTTCATCCGTTGGACTACGAGCCTACATTGCAAATCGGGTACTACATATATATATTCGTATCCGACACTCACTACGAATTTAAATGTGTAACAATAACATTCTACATTCTAAATATCCGGTTATGTTGGATTGCAGATATCAGCCGGAAACCATATCGGCCGTCACTGCCGGTCCGAGTGTGAATAATTACATGACCGGATGGCTACCATGATTATGATACATAAAAAATGATATAAGAAAGCATGCATGGGAAAATGCATGTATGCAAGGTATACGCATTACTTTCATAAGAATATTAGCGCATTTTATCATCTGTTTGCATGGCTATTTGAAGAAACACAATGTGTGTAATGTCGTGAATTTAATAGTATTAAATTCTTGTCTTTTTATTGAGGATGCCACCATAAACTCCGCCCATCTCTCTCTCATTTGACTAGTTTGAAATGTTGTTTGCTTGTAATTTGTAAGAGATTCCGATTTGAGCTTCATCTGCTTAATTTAGTTTTAAAAAAATCAATAGTTGATTAAAATTGAATGAAAATCCGCAACTATTAAGATAATGCAACACCCGAAAATTTCTCCAAATTAAAACACTAAAATTTTGGGAAATTTTAAAAATTAAATCCCTAAATTCCGTTTAGGACTAAATTGTAAATATTGGAAGTTTTGTTTCTATTTCAAAAACTCTATGAAATTAAATGGATTGATTTGTAATTAAACCATGTTTCTTTAAATCAAAATTCCCCCCCCCCCCGAGTATATCACCTACGCGTCTGCTACCCTTTCTTTTCCCACAAACCCTAGCGCCGCTCACCCGCTTTCTCTCCAAAAACTGCCGCTGTCCTTCCTTTCTTCGCCGGATCCAAGTAAATTCCGTCGCCGACCAACATCTTTAAGCCTCCGCATCGTGACCTTGCTCTTGCCGTCATCTTTGGAGTGGGTTAGCGTGAACCCACGAACTTGGGCTCGCAAATCTCCTCGGCCGCCGCTGGTCTTGGCCGTATTAGGCCGTTTGTGGTATGGGTGGTCGGGTTTACGCCGGGGAAGGTCAGTTGGCTTGGGTCGATGTCGGAAACTTGGTTTGGCCGTGGAACCCCCTTCATCGGTTCTGTCTGAGGTGTTGCGACGTTATGGTGTGGTGGCCGGTCGTTTAAGGCAACGACAAGGCTGGCCGTGACACCACCGAACATTGGGTACGGCTTCGAGGCACCCTTGTCACCGGCAGCCTCGTTTAAGCATTCCGGCATATCAGTATCTTCGATCCGAAACCACTGCCTTTGCTACCGAATTGATCTGAAATTATTTAATTAGTTCGTCGATAATTATTGCAGTGATTAGGGATGGCATGGTCGGGTTGGGTCGATTTTTTGGTCCACCTGATCATACCCTACCCGAGAACAAGAAATATTTCACCTGAAATCCAATCTAATCCGACCAAAATAAGATTTTACCCGATCTAATATTTAACTTAAAAATCGATCCGACTCGAAATTATAAAAAAATATTATTTTCATTCAATAAAAATGACTTAATTGAAAAAATAATATAAAGGGGTATTATTGTAATTATTTTCAAATATATAAGGTAAAATTATTTTTTTTTCTGGTCGGGTTGGGTCAGGTAATTTTTACCCTAAATTTGAACCCTATCCGACTCGAATATCACATTTAAAAAACCAAACCCGATCGGGTCAGGTCGGGTTCGGATCCCATGCCCATCCCTAACAGTGATATAGAAATTACTTATTGGGTGTTTATTGGGAATTTGATTCGACATCGTGTTGTTGTAGGAAATATCGAACTGGGAATCGAGTTATCGCTTCCGTCACGTGTAATATCCCAAATTTTGGTTAGTGACTAAAATATGAGTTTGGAAAGTTTAGTGGCTGAAGTACAAAGTTATAAAAGTATAGGAACTAAAAATATAATTTTAAAAGTTATATATTTTTGTCATAAGCAAATAATTTAGTTCGGAATTAAGGTTAAAAAACCAAACCCGATCGGGTTAGGTCGGGTTCGGATCTCATGCCCATCCCTAATAGTGATATAGAAATTATTTATTGGGTGTTTATTGGGAATTTGATTCGACATCGTGTTGTTGTAGGAAATATCGAACTGGGAATCGAGTTATCGCTTCCGTCACATGTAATATCCTAAATTTTGGTTAGTGACTAAAATATGAGTTTGGAAAGTTTAGTGGCCGAAGTACAAAGTTGTCAAAGTATAGGAACCAAAAATATAATTTTAAAAGTTATATATTTTTGTCATAAGAAAATAATTTAGTTTGAAATTAAGGTTTTAGTAGGAATCGGAATTTTGATTCGAAATATGTATTAAAAGCTATAAAATAGTAAAGTTTAAAAAAGAAGCGATCGAATCGAAATTTTGAGAAAATTTGAAAGCTAGTAGATGAATGTTGGAAATATTATTTCCATATTTTATAACAATGAAATTTATTCTGGATCGGTAGAATTAAAGTTAATTTTCCCTATTTAGTCGAAATTGAAAAAATTTAGTGACTAAATTGTTATTTTCAAAAATTGCATGGTTAAACTAGAAAGTCAACTCCAAATTTGATTCATCGACTATGAGATATTTTGATGAAGAATATTTTAATAGCAAATTATAATTATCAAGTTTCATTAATGGTAAAATAATAAAGTAACTTTAAATGAATTTTAAATTCATTTAATTCTTATAAAGCCATGTGTATCATGATAATTAAGTGTGGAAAATTCAGGAAAAATTGCATTCTTCATCTTCTCCAAAATGTGGACACCATTGAAGCTAAGGGCAAGTTTTAATTTTAATTTTTAAGCTTATTCAATCGATTTTTGGATTAAGCTATTAGATATATAATTAATCATCTTGAAATTCTCTATCATTTGGTATAAAGTTTCATGGAAAACATGCTTGGATGATGAGTTTCATAAATTGGGTGATTGAAGAACATGTTGAATTTTGAAGAGTTAATGAATGGTTTTTATATTTTGTTGTTGTAGATTAATTCTAAGGCATGAGTGATGATTAAAATCAAGTGTAGAAGCTTATATCATATTTGGCCATGTTTAGGGTTTATTGAGGTTGGTTGAATTTTAATTGGATTTGATGTTGTGATGGTTGAAATGTCATGAATTTAAACTAAGAATGTTAAACTCATTCTTGAAATTGAATGAAAAGTTTACCCTAAATGCTTATATAGGTTCGGCCAAAGGGAAGAATTATGGGAAAATATTAAAAAAAATTCCTATGGTTTAAAATTGATATTCGAAGTGTTCTATAAGCTTTAGATATCAATTTGGATCGATTTGGAAGCTTGAAATAGAAAAGAAACTGATTTACAAGTTTTGAGAATTGTGGGATACTATTGCATAAATGTGTTATTTGAGGTGTTCAATGCTGAATGATTAAGTTGGGTTGATGATTAAGGATCAAGGTGCAAATCTAGCTAAGTATGGTAATGGAATTCTAATAGTCTCAATAGTTGGGAATTAATTGTAAGTTTTTAAAAGCGATGATGTTATTTTGTTAATAAAATTACAATTCTGGAAAATTTATTAGCATGTTGATTTTTGGAGTCAAATATTAAGACGAAATCAAATTGCAAGTTTATAAAGGTGGGAGATTAAATTCGAAAAGTCTAAGAAAGTCTAAGATGAAATTGCAAGTCTTTTAATGTTAAGGCATGGAATTGAGTATGTTATTAAAGTGCTGGAAATTTTAGTTATTAATGTGAAATGATCATAATGGTAAAGAACCATTATGAATTAAATGGAAAAATTGATATGAATTCTAAAAAGAATTCATAATTAGTAACTTGGTTGTGAATAAAAAAGTTGAAGGGATTATGATGAAAATAAATATTTATGGAATCGAATGAGTATTTTGAGAAGTTTGAAATTATGATGAAAGCATGATTTAGTTTTATATCGATTAAGTATTGATTTTTATTTCTTTATTTTTATAGACTTTTATATTATTAAATTTAGATTATGTTTGTTCGATACCAACATATAGTTTGAATATTTTATGTTATTATATGATGTTGACATATCACAATAAACCTAGCGAATAGAGCGATCCGAAAGGAAAGAATGAAGCGCACTAGTAAAGAGTATTGCATAAAGGTTCGGTAGTGAGACAAAAGTGAGTGTGGATTATTTATTTAATTATTCTGATCGATGACTACTTACGATAAATCAACCTCATATTATTTTAAAGTATGATTTATAATTTTAATTATAGATTATTTCCATATTGTTTATATAAATGTTTTATGGATGGTTTAGAGTATGAACAGCCCAAATAAAATTTTTATGATGATGAAATTTTAAATGTTTATGATTATGAGACATTGATCAATAGATGATTATAATATGATTTATAAGACCGTTGTATGTTGTATGGAGAGTCATAGGTACATTGGCATGTCATTAAATTGAGTAAATTCAAACTAAGTTATGATACATTCATATACATTATGTATTAGAACGTTGGTGCATATGTTTGAATTACACTTGGAGTGCATCTTATGATGATTTATGATTGGCACCGTGAAGTGCCTAGTGCGCACTTCATGTTCTACTCATGTACCTTGTATTCTCTTAAATATGCATTGGACTATGAAAAGTGAAATATGAAAAGTATGAAATATGTCAAATTGGTAGGAAATATGATGTGATTGTTGGGACTGTCGGCGCACCCCACGACACAGCAGAAACAAAACTCGACGGTCTCATAAGCGATCCAAGTACGTAAAATCGAAATCGAGAAGAAAGGATGAGAATACTTAGAATGGGTTCCTAGAAAAACAACAAAGACATCAGCGATAAGTGGTGATCACAAACGGTTCGCATTGTAAGCCTCCACGAAAACACGTCTCGACCTCTACTTAGTTCACCCGATTGATAGCAAAATTTTATTTTCCCAAAATCGGTTTTGAGAAAAACGACTGAGTGATTGGCTGCTAGACCTTACCTCACTTAAATATATCAGTTACCCTAACACTTAGGGTTTTTAATTTATTTTGAATTAATAAATTTCTTATTTAATTAATTCAAATTAAATATACATTAAAGACTTATAATATGAATTACAATCTTTAATGCTTATTTAAAATCTTTTTTAATTATTTTGAATTAAATATTAATTAAAAGAGTTGTAATCAAAATTACATTCTTTTAATGTTTACTTACTATATTAGGACAATTAAATCATGTGTAATCAAATATACATATATAACTCTAGATATTTAGCAACATACAACAAATTGTACATCTTTGCTCATTTCAATCCTAGGGTGTGACCCTGTAGTTCTTGTAACGTTAGTGTAATTATTAGAACATTCTAATATTACATACAATGAGTGACATCTAGCAATATATCATTGTCACCTAAGTTAAGAAATTATGATTCGGCATATCATCTTCGTGATTAACTCTTTTATTACATCCTTTATCCTTTATATCTAGAATAAGCACAAGTTTTATAATAGTCACACTTGTATACCCCATCTATTGTTTCTTGATATCTAGATTAGACTATAATTAAGAATAATTTGTGATATCACATATCAATTTATTCGAGCATGGCCATGCATTTCTAGTCTCACTCAATCAAGTGGCTTGTGATATATTTCCTATTATGTAAGAAGGACAAATCCTATCTTAATCATACACACCCCACTACATATATTGAGATATATTCAATAACAGTCTTTATAGTGCAACCAGTTACGAAGCATGTTTAACTGTATCAAAACATACAATAATATATGTTGGGATGACATTGATCTCAAGTCTGAGGATTATACATATAGTCATCACCATGAGCAATGTTATGACTGTTACATAATAATCCAAGACATATGCTCATGATGGGTCAATCCAATACATTGTTCTCTAACAATATAATCATGTATCAATTCTGACATCTCTATGTCAATGACAACTCCTTGTCATCATTCAATAACATGTTAGTCTTAAGCGTATTATTATTGTCCATGCCCATAATAATATTTGACTATGGATCTTTTAATAATGTTATTATATGAACTTTTTTATCTTTCAGTTTAAGTTAAACACAAACATATAACTAAAATAATAATGGCAATGTCTTTATTTAATAAAATCGGTAAATAAATGTATTATCACAATCATCATATGATTGGTCTTTGGGCATACTCTAACAGTAATTACGATAGTTGATGATGACTATCATGTTTTTATTAAAATCATGAGATGATATTGATTTTCAGGTATACGATGAAGAAATTTATTTGAATAGTCGGTTTGAAAGTTTATTATTATTTTTAAATCACTTTTAATGTTTTATCGTATTTACAATATTATTTATGTTTTATCTCACCTTAGCTTATAACTGCCTCACTAAGTTATACTTAATGCATGATGATTTTCATGCGTAGGTTCTGATAGAGGTAAGGACGTGCAGTGAGGAGCCTCCCGAGCATCTTTTTGGAGATGATCTGTATTATCACTATTAGTAAGACATCTTTTATGTTTCCTTTGACTTTTAGTGGCATGTATAATTATGTCACTAGTTCTCTTTATCGGATTGGTTTTTAAATGGATTGTAATAGTAAACTAGGACCATTTTATTTTATCTAGTTTAATTATTTTTGTAGTTATGAATGAGTAGAATATATATAATATATATTATTATGGTTTAAATGGTTTTAAAATTTCAAAAAGTTTAGACAGTTTTAAATAGTTTATGAATCAACATTAAACTGTTTAATTTTTGTCTGAAATTGGATTCATTTTCAATGACTATATATATATATATATTAAGAAAATAACTTTAAAGTTGAATTAAGAATATTTTTTAATGAACAAAAATTTTAAGCTTTCATGTTCAACAAAGGTTTGTAAGGTTAATGTGACATCTTTAATTCGCATTTCGAAATGTATACGGGTTATGAGTGTTACACCACCATCGTTATCCTCTGACTTCAATCGACCTGAGTTGCTCATGTTGATCGTGAGTGTTAACTAATAGTTTTAGTACATGGGTTTCGTAGTTGATTTTAAAATAATTCATTTATTAAAATTATTTGACATATACACTGATTCAGATCAACTTACTGCTCGAGTTGACTGTGGTAGAGGGTATTACCGATGTTAGCTTTGTCGAGGTGTGTCTCTTACTGGTGCTATATTTATTTATTAGATTTCTTGATTTAATTGGTTGTTTTATAATTTGTTTGTCAGCATGTTTGATTGTCAGGAATTTAATCTGGTTGCAATGAATTATTGGAATCGAAATACATGCTTCAGAACAAATATATGCTTCGAATTAAATATATGCTTCATAAATATTATTATTCAAATCAAATTAGGCATTAGATATTTTTTTCATTTTGCATACCATGTTGGGATAATTTCTATAAGGGGAAGTTCAGTGCATTCACTTGATTGGGTGAATGACACTTTTTCAGATTCAGTGGCCTCTGTCTTTGTAGCTGACCCCATTTATATGGTGTTTGGATTGGATTTAGTGTGGTCCCGGGGAACCCACTCTTCTGGGTGAGATTAGAGTACGAGTGAGTCCATAAGCATTTGCATAACATTTAAAATTGTCATTACTATTGATGATTTGGCGTATGAATATATTTCTGTGAATGCTTCGGACTATAGTTTTACTTGTTTATGTTTGCACTTTATTTGCACACTAAGCCTCGTTACGTACTCCCCCTTAGTTTCTTATTTCATACATCTGAGTTAGGTGAACCGGTACTTAGAGTTCGACATTTCCACGTTTTCATTATTTATATAGTATGACATTTTCTCAGACTTTGTGACTATTACTTTGTCAGTATTTTATTCAGAAAATATTTATTTTATTTAAACATTTAGGGAAATTGGACATTAATTAATTATTTTGGATTGCTAAGATTATTTTAATACTTATTTGACATACTGGATTTTCTTCAGTTATTTATTTAATAATATTTATTAGTTTTGAAGTTTTAAATGTCTTCTAGCATTAAATGGTTATGTTAGAGTTTCAAAATTCAAAATGATTTCGTTAGGGATAAGTTTTAATATGACTTTCGAGATTCGACCTAATTTTCCTTTAGGACGAGTTTAGAGGTTACATTCAGTGGTATCAGAGTCATGTTCAACCCTCAAATTATTAATCTCCATCACAAGATTTTTTTTATAAAAATATAAAAAAATAAAGATGCATAAAATATTTTTTAATTTAAACTAAGAATTTTTGGAATTATTATTTTATTATTATTATTATTGAATATATTTTTATAAATGTTTAATTTTGGGAACTCCAAGTAGTAAGTATTATCTTAGGTTCTATCTTTGTAAATAGTTCTCTGTGGTAATTCATAAGAATTATCGTCTCGTGACCAATCATGGTCAATTTCATACCGCTGCAGTTAGAGATAACCTTCCATCCCAGCGGGTTAGACCCTAAATTTTAACAAAGTTAATGAGACTGAGAGAGTTGAGCTACCTACAAATCAGACTGAATATCAACATACTTGAGGTGAAATGCATCCACACTGTAACATCCTCTATACCGAGTTAGTGACTAAATTGTTAAATTTTAGAATTTGGTGATTAAAGTAGAATAATTGAATAGTTCGAGGACTTATGTGAAATGTTATGTAGGATTGAATTGCAAAGAAGGAGGAATAGAAGGATAAGATGGTCATTTGTAAGGAAATAATTAAATTATGTTATGGTTATATAATAACCCACCTGGAAATGGTGGGAAGCAAAAAAATCTAAAACTTCCAGAGTTCTCTTCTCATCCTCTCTTCTTCATGCATGGAAGACAAGAGCAAATGTGAGAGTTCTTATTAGTGGATTGTTAGTTAAAATTTAAGTTTGGTTTTGATTATCAAGTGACACTTAAGCTTAAGGAAAGCTTAAATTGTCCTAAAACAACAAGAGGAATGGTATAGGAAGGATTAAATAAAGTAAGTGAATAAGTGAAATCTTGGTAGAAAAATAGTTATTAGATATCATACCAAATTTGACTTGTCATCAACCTAATTAAGGAGTACGAAGTGTTAAAATTTGAATTAGAACATGTTGCAAAGTTGGTATAATTCTTGAATTGTATATGGAAGATGGGATTTTGAGGTTTAAGAGGTGATAAATGGATATAAATGGGCTGAAGCATGTGTATTTGAGTTTAGTATATGAAAGGGAATGAAACATGAAGGGTTGAAGCTGAAAAGAATGAATTTTCGTGCTTAAAATTGATTTCTGAGCAAGGGGGTACCGGTACCCATTCAACAGGTATTGATACCTCAAGAGTAAAATTCAGGAAGATATTCAAAGGGTACTGATACATAGGCAGTGTATCGATACCCTCCTTGAAACGAAAACTTTCGACTATAATTTGTGTACTGATACATAGGCAGTGTACCGATATACCAGTGAAGGGATGTATTGATACCCTATAGTGTGTGCCGATACACTTCAAAGGAAAAATAGAAATGGATCTTTCTTTTAGTTTAAGAAATGAAAATTAGAGTATGCTATTTAGAATATTGATATGTATAAATATATGATTATGTATACATTAAACGTAAGCAAGTTTCGGAACGATCACCGAATTATGATTCAATTCAAAGAAGGAAATATTAGAGGTGGATTTGGGAACTAAGTGTTACCAAGGTGAGTGCATATTAGTTAGTGTATGATGATATATGGAAATAAGACTTGCGATAAGTCTATTCCTATGTTAGAATGCATGAATTTATGATTATAAGTATGCGAATGATATGATTTGTGTGAAGGCATGATTATATGTGTTGACATGTTCTTGTAGGTAATGATATGATGATAAGATATAAGATATGTGTAATATATGAAAAAGTGATATAAGTTGTGTAATAAAACATGTGAACTGATATAACTAATTAGGAGAATAAATGGAAAAGTGATATAAAATAAGTAGTATTTACTTATAAAGTAAAATGAGATTATGTGAACAGATAGTATTGATAGGGCACATAAGACTACATGTCTATGTTTTAATGTAATAAAGTGAAATGAGTCCAATGATATTGAAGTATGTGAATATAGTATATGTGATATGTAATATGTAACAATAAGATATGAACTGTATGAAAAGATTATATGGGTTATATGAACAATATGATTCAAAGTTATGTGATTTCATGATCACAAAAGATAAGCTATGCGATATGAATGATATGATAAAAGCTATAAGCATATGAGATATGACTATGTGAATATGTGAAACGATAAAAAAGAATGCCCATTTAAGTGTTAGGAGAACTAGAGGTATAGTTGGCATGCCAAGAGTCAAGGGTTACCTATGTCTTTTGAGACATATGAATAGTTTACCTATATCCTTCGGGACATATTAACAGGATTACCTATGTCCTTCGGGACATATGGACAGTTACCTATGTTCTTCGGAATATATGGATAGGTCCTTTGGGACATAGATTTCATATGCCGCTTAGTGGATTTTATACAAGCTCTGGTGACAGCATATGTGTGCACAACCTCAATGTACTCGCATATCTTTATCACATGTGTACATGGGCTATCTAAAAGATATAACATGAGTAAATTCTATGTGATGCTATGTGTTTATTTGGTGATATAATATGTATGATGTGTATGAGTATTAAAGATAAGACTTATATGATAAAAAGGAATTAATGATAATAATATAAGTACTGATAGGCATGTTAATGATATAGTGCTTTGGTTATATGAAAGGATCTATGCTTTTGTCTGATATGTTAGTATTAATTATTTATGCATTGATATGAGTAGAGTTATATTACATGATTTATATGCATCACTAAGTCATAGACTTAGCGTGTGAGTGTTTCACATGTAGGTTCCAGAAAGATAGAAGAAAAGCAAAGAGGAGCAAGACATGTCAGATTCTCCTTTCCACATATCAGATCAGAATTATAGTTGAGTATATGTATTTTGTTATATAGAGTGTAGTTGGCATGTAGTCTAAAAATATAAATTGTATAAGCTCTGATATGTTTTGTAAAACCAAATTGAATTTAAATGAATGAAAAACAATCATTTTCTTGAACTATGAATTTAATTTTAGTCATTTTGTAAAGAAAAATGTTTAAAAAGTCAATGTGACACCTCAAACTCGGATCCGGGTCGGATACGGGTTGGGGGTGTTACACACACATACTCATGGTAATGGTTCATGAGAACCTTAGGACAATGAGACTATTTGGATTGATAATGATGTCATGAATAAGGAGCGATGTTTCAATGAGTGTCCTCTTCCGGCTACTGGTTCTTACAGTCCTAGTCAATTACAGTTTCAATTTAGGTACTGGCTCGAGTTAGGGATAAGGTTAGATCGAATAGTTTTGGTTCTACTGTTAGAGGTAAACCGACTCAAAGTAGGGATTCAAATAGGTCTGTAGTGAGACAGTCTGGGTTAGTTTATGCTCATCGAAGGCACAAGGATCAAGATGAGCCAGATGTTATCGCGACTACATTTTCTACAAATTCTATTTCATATTTGCACCGCTTGATAATGGTTATACTCACTCTTATATAGCGAGTGTGGTAGCAGAGGGTCTTGAAATTCCTGTTGATAACACCAAGGTTGCATTCTCTGTTCATTTTTCTGTGGGTACTTCGGTGGAGGTTAACAAGGTTTATAAGAATTGTCCGTTAGAACTTCACGGTAAAATCTTTTTGGCTAATCTGTTGGAGTTATCTTTTAGGGATTTTGACTTTATCCTTGGAATGAATTGGTTAACCACTCACCGAGTTAACCTGGATTATGATCTAAAAAGGGTTATTTTAAAAACTTTTGATAACCGTGAAGTCATCCTTATTTGGGAACGTCGTGGTTTTCTAACTAACATTGTGTCAGTTTTAAAGGCCGAGAAGATGATTAGAAAGGGGTATGTTGCTTACATTGCTTACATTATGGATCTGAGTCAGCCCCACAATAGAATAGATAAAATCAAAGTTTTAAGGGAATTACCAAATGTTTTTCCAAAAGAATTGCTTGGTGTACCGCCTAAGTGTAAAGAGATTGAGTTTGACATTAAGGAATACTGGGCCACAACTTAGGCGTCTATGGCATCTTATCGGATGGAACCTAAAGAGCTCAAAGAGCTGAAGGTTCAGTTGTATGAATTATTGGATTGGTGTTTCATTCAACTGAGTGTTTCACTGAGCATCATTTGTGTTTGTTACAAAGAAGGATGAGACATTTCAGCTTTGTATCAACTATCGGAAGTTGAATAAACTGACAATTAAGAACAAGTATCCATTACCTCGTATCGATGATCTCTTCGATCAATTTTATGGAGCTTTAGTATTTTCTAAGATATACTTGAGATTCGGCTATTACGAGCTTAAAATTAAGGATTCTGATGTATCTAAAATGAATTTTCAAACTCGTTATGGCCATTACAAATTCCTCGTGATGCCTTTTGGTTTGATTATTCTCCTGTTGCATTCATGTATATAATGAATAGAGTATTCCAACCCTGTCTGGATTAGTTTGATGTTGTCTTTATCTAGGATATCTTGGTTTATTTTAAGTCTGAAATTGAGCATAAGGAACATATGAAGATTGTCTTGCAAACTCTAAGGAATAATTAGTTATAAGCGAAGTTCATAAGTGTGAATTCTAGCTTTCAGAAGTTACACTTTTGGGTAATATAGTCTCTTCAAAGGGTATTCAATTTGATCCAAATAAGATCAAGGCCATTATGGATTGAAAAAAACCAAAGAATGTACTGGAGGTTCAAAGTTTCTTAGGTCTAGCTGGTTATTAATAGAGGTTTATGGAAGGTTTTCCCTCAGCGCTGCCCCTTTAACGAAGCTTTTTCGAAAGAATGTTCCTTATGTTTGGACTGAGGACCAACGATCCAGTTTTAAAAGGCTAAAAATTGTGTTGACTGAAGCACCGGTTCTAATTCATCCTGTACTCGGTAAGGCTTATATTGTGTATAGTGATTCGTCTCACACTAGATTAGAATATGTACTTATATAGGAGGGGAAGATAGTGACTTATGCATCGCGGCAGTTGAAGACTCTTGAGTGTAACTACTCTATCCATGATCTTGAGTTGGAAAACATGATCTTTTCCCTAAAGATTTGGCGACACTATCTTTACGATGAGAAGTGTTACATTTACACTAGTATCTTCTCACTCAAATTGAGCTTAAGTTGAGACATCGGTTGTGGTTAGAATTGCTCAAGGATTATGAATGTGAAATCGAGTATCACCCCGACAAAGCTAATGTGGTTGTCGATGCATTAAGTTGTAATGCTATTGCAGATTTAAGGGCTTAGTTTGCTCGAATGAGTTTGTATAAGTATGGTAGTCTATTGGCAGAGTTGTGTATAGTTCATACTCTTGCTTCCTATATCTGTGTGGAACAACATAACGATCCATTTTTGATTCATCGAATTAGATAGATTGAGAATAGTGCATCTCATGGTTTTACAGTTGATTAGGACAATATTATGTGTTTCAGAGGTATGTACTACATTTCGAGGAATTCTTGTTTAAAGCAAGTTATCCTTCGTGAGGCTCATGATAGTCCGTACTCTATGCATCATGGTGGAGACAAAATGTATAGGAATCTCCGAGAGAGGTATCGGTGGAAATGACTTAAACGGGATATCGTAAGTTATATGTGTTGGTGTTTGACTTGTCAGAAAGTGAAGGCAGAGCATCAGCGTCTTACCAAATCTATTCATTTTATTCCGGTTCGAGTTGATTACTCTCTAAATAAATTAGCACGACTTTGTATTTATGAGATTATCTGTTTGCATGAGGTACCGTTATCCATAATCTTAGATCGTGACTTGAGGTTTACCTTGAAGTTCTTGAAGTCTCTGCATAGTGCACTTGGTACACGATTAAATTTTAGTACTTTTTACCATCAGCAGATAGATGGTCAGTCAGAGCGGGTGATTCAGATTCCAAGACATGGTAAGAGGTTGCGTTATCGATTATAGCGACAGTTAGGGGGAGTTTTTACCGTTGTCCGTACAAAGCCTCGTACGGAGCCATCTTAATATTGGCCTAAAGATTGCTTCTAATAGATAGAAATCCTATGATGATATGAAACATCGAGATATTGAGTATGTAGTGGGTGATGAAGTCTTCTTGAAAGTATCTCCGTGGAAGAAGGTATTATGTTTTGGTTGGAAAGGTATACTGAGTCCTTGTTTCATTAGGCCTTATCGAATTATTCATCGTATCATATCGATTGTTTATCATTTTGAGTTACCACCTGAACTTTCTCGTATCCATGATGTCTTCCATGTTTTTGTGTTGAGACGTTATCGAGCCGACCCGTCTCACATTTTAGATGTGGACAGGGTCGAGATCTGACCCAACTTAAGATTCGAGAAAAAACTAGTTGAAATTCTCGATAGGGATGAAAAAGTTCTTTGGAGGAAGACTGTTAAGATGGTTAAGGTCTTGTGGCATAATAGAGGTTATGACGAGTCCACGTAGGAGATCGAGAAGACAATGAAGGCTCAATATCATCATCACTTTCCTCCAGGTAAATTCCGAGGCTGAAATTTTCTTTAAGGGGAAGAATTGTAACACCCGAAAATTTCCCCAAATTAAAACCTTAAAATTTTAGGAAATTTTAAACCTTAAATCCCTAAATTTCGTTTGAGACTAAATTTTGAAAATTGGAAGTTTTGTGCTTATTTCAAAAACCTAGGAAATTTAATAGATTGATTTGTAATTAAACCATTTTTAAATCAAACTTCCCACCCCCGATTATATCACATGTGTGACACCACCAACCATTGGGTACTATTGCTGAGGCACCCTCGTCGCCGATAACCTCGTCTAAGCATTCTGGCATATCGTTATTTTCGATCCGAAACCACTGCCTTTGTTACCGAATTGATCTGAAATTATTTAAATAGTTCGTCGATAATTATTGCAGTGATATAGGAATCGTTTATTGGGGATTTGATTCGGCATCGTAATGTTGCAGGAAATATCGAATCGGGAATTAAGTTATCACTTCCGCCTCCATCGTTATCCGCTGACTTCAAACTGACCCGAGTTGCTCATGTTGATTATGAGTGTTAATTGATAATTTTAGTACATAGGTTTCGTAGATAATTTTAGAATAATTTATTTATTAAAATTATTTATCGTAGACATTGATTCGGATCGACCAGTTCTAATTAACTGTGGTAGAAGGTACTATCGACATTAGCTTTATCGAGGTGTGTCTCTTATCGGTGCTATATTTATTGATTGGATTACTTGATTTATTTGGTTGTCTAATAATTGTTTTGTGAGCATGTTTGATTGTGGGATTAACCTGTATTCAAGATTTTATGCCATGTGGTTTTGTGAATCTGTTGGAATTGAAAATTTTGTTGTGCATGTTGATTATCCAGTTGCGATGAATTATTGGAATTGAAATACATGCTTCAGATTGAATATATGCTTCAGAAATATTAATATTAGGATTGGATTAGGCATCGAATATTTTGTCATTTTGCATACCATGTTGGGACGATTTCTGATAGGAGAAGTGCAGTGCATTCACTCGATGGGGTGAATGATATTTTTTAAATTCAGTGGTCTCTGTCTTTGTGGTGGATCCCACTTATATGGTGTGTGGGTTGAATTTAGTGTGGTTCTGGGAAACCAACTCTTCTGAGTGAAATTGGAGTACGAGTGGATGCATGAGCATTTCCATAACATTTTAAACTATCATTACTATTGATGATTTGATGTACTAATATATTTTTGTGAATGCTTCATACTATACTTTTACTTGTTTATGTTCGCACTTTAGAGACACTAAGTCTAATTGCTTACTCCTCTTAATTTCTTATTTTAGACATTTGAGATAGGTGAACTGGTACTTGGAGTTCGACATTTCCATGTTTTCATTATTTATAAAATATGACATTTTCTCGGACTTTATGACAATTACTTTGTCAGTATTTTATTCTGAAAATATTTTTTGTTTAAATATTCTAGGAAATTGGACATTAATTTATTATTTTGGATTGCTAAGAATGTTTTAATATTTATTTGACATATTAGATTTTCTTCGGTAATTTATTTAATAATGTTTATTAGTTTTGGAGTTTCGAATGTCTTCTAGCATTAAATGGTTATGTAAGTCTAAGTCTAATTTAGGGGTTACAGATAATGTACGTTAGCTAATGTTTCTATGCAAGTGAAATGAAAATATAATGAGAAAATATGGAACGAAGGAGAAGAAAGTGAAGAAGTTTTTTCTCTCAAATATGTTAAAATATATTTATAGTAATTATAGCTAGTGGTCTCAGACATAAAATAGTTATAGTTGTTTGCAGTTCATCAAGCAAATCAGATGCTTGATTTTTGTTCTGATAAATTATGCCTTTGTTAAAAATTGTGTATTAAGGCTATGATACTTCTTATAATAACCGTATGTGTCATACATTAATTATAACTAGTCATAACTATTGGTTATATTATCGACTGCAATTTGTCACCCTAGCCAATGATCACGAGATAATTTTACTTTTATCAAAACTATTAGTGTCATTTGGTTTACGGGATGTAAGATTATTTGAGAATATGATTCTCGGAATGTAATATCAACTAGCATATTATTAAGAATGTTAACATTATCTTATTTGGTTTGTTTGGTATGATTGTAATATTACAATATTACAATGTTTGATTGATGAAATATAAGATCATCTGAATACATATTTTACTAAATTGTCATGACATATTTTATTTATAAAAAGTCAAACATTCGATGTTAAATTAAAAATAATTACATAAAAAATTATAAAATTATTTTTATTACACTATTTAAATTTTATAAAAATCATATTTAATATACTATCACCTTAGCTTAATAAAAAAATATTATCACCTTAGTTTAATAAATAAAAATATAGTATCAATATACTTAATATATTAAATGAATAATCATATTTTCACAACTAAAAATGACACCACAATATATGTTATTTTAAATATATGTAAAAAAATATAATACTTGATAGTTTGTTTTGTTTAATTCTTCTCTCCAACATGTAAAATCTATGTATTCGAATATGCTTCAATCTCTTAATCTCTATCAAGCCGAATGAATAGAAGATTACTGAGAACAAACGTAATTCTAAACGGACATTCTAAAATCAATTAACACAAAATATAAAAGTAACAATCAGATAATATATTTAAATTATTAATATTATAGGTATCATAATATAGTATCAACAAAAACATAATAAATGTTCAAATACTATTAAATATTTAAATGTATGGAACACAATTTAAATGTTAAGTTAATTCAAAATAAAATATTTAATAAATTTATACCACGAATACTTATATCTCTAGTTAAAAAAATATGATACAAATATTTAAATAAAGAAAATTCAATACATAAGGAACAATTCTCATTAAAACATACTTAAGGAAATATTATCCAATTTAATAAGATTTAACAAATATTTAAGGAAATAGAAGGAATCACATTCAAATCATTTTGAACAAAAAAAGTGAGTAAGTATTGGTGTTATGGGTTGGTGAAGCAAGAACAGAAGAAAAAACCCAGAGTCCAAACATACAATAAAAACACAAACTTGTTATTTAAGCAATCATCTGCATTACAAAAACCATCAGATAACTATCCAAAACAAGAAACATTACATCAGGCAATCAGAAGCGTAATAAAAAGAAAACGACCAAACTTGATTAAAAACAGGAAAGTAATGGGTGGTGGGGTGGCTACCCAGTGTAGACGTGAACACCAATGGCGACGAGGAAGATAGTGATGAGACCAAAGAAGATAATAGTATGGACGAGAATCGAAACCGCACTGGTTTGCATGTTCCCAAACTCGAACACTCTGTTCCTCCCCGGCAACTGAAACAACAATCCCGGACTTAACAGAACCACCGCTATCACCACCGGTCCCCAATCCGCCATTGCTTTTATTTTCTTTTCTTTCTTACGATATTCTCTGATGAAATTCTGGGCTGTCTGTCGCTCAATGAAGAAGAAGACCAGCTCTGTTGTGTTGTGTTGTGTTGTGTTGAGAGAAAAGTTGAAGAGCAGGAAATGACTTAAAAGGCAAAGGACAACTGCCACTGCTATGGCGATGTGGCACCTTTATGGAACGTCCGTCCCTTTCCCATTACGATGTAAATTGCAAACGTATATGCAGCGCTGCAAAATTATTAGATGGTAGCGGCTATTTATGTTATTGTGGTCAAATTACTAATATTTTTTATTTTAATTTTTAAAGATAAATCTTTACTTTTTTTTCTATACGTTAATAAAGAATATACAGTTATTTAAAAGTAATTTTAAAATTGATAGTTATGATTCATTAGGATCATGGATGATACGTTGAACTGGAATCATAAAATAATTTTTTGTAGTGTTGTTAGGGATGTGATGTTAATTTTTTAAATATAATATTAGTATTTTAAGTTTTTTAGTTTAAAGATTATTAAATAAATTTTTATTTTATTTTAAGCATAAATAATATATATATATATATATTATATTACAATATAATGTATGAGAGAAAAGATAAATTAAAGTTTCATTACAATATATCAATTATAAGATCTAACATATTGATAGATTTTTTACTTATGTTAGAATTTTATAAACAGAGTTTAAGATTCAAAATTAATATTATGAATACAATAAATATGATAAAAAATTTATCTATAATAAATTTTTATAATCGATTTAAGTTAATTAATGAAATATTTATAATTATAAAAAAATAATCATTATAATTTTCTTTAGAGAAAATAACCTCAGTGACCAAAAATGCCTTATAATATACGATTTTAACTGACTTTTTTTGGATTTGCCAAAATGACCAACTAAATCGCAATGCGATCGATAATTCGCAACGCGATCTCCGGTATCGCAAATCAGTTTCCAGATTCGCAACACGATTCTGACTATCGCATTGCGATTTCCCAAATTCGCGTTGCGATTTTCGTAAATCGCAACGCGATTACATAAATCGCAATGCGAATCTGACTATCGCAATGCGATTTACATAGCACCATTCGTATTAACGCGTATTTTTTTTTTCAAATTCCAAACACGAATATATTAATATATCGAAACACTGAACCGTCTACAGTATATCTCGTAATCGCAACTCATAACCTAAAACCCTAAATCACAACTCAGTCTCATCTCCATCTCTCACTCTCTAAGGCGACATCCGTCCCCATCTCCGATGAAATCAGTCCCCACGACGATAACAGTCTCCATCTCCGGCGAAATCATTCACGGTCAGAAATGGAAAATCAACCAAATCAACCACCGAGTGTTAGTTTTTTTTTTTTTTGAAATTTTTGCATTATTATTAGGTTTTTCATATTGAAATTGATGATAAGTTTACTGGTGTTTTCAATAATAGATTAACCATTTCACTTAGATTGCTTATTATATTCATTCTACTGCTGCCAATACTGCTAAATTGTTTAGTCTTTAACCCTGTGAAGTTAGTATTTGTCTTTGTTTTGTCTTTTGGTTAAAGTAATGCAATCCATTCAAGTTTCTTTTAATTTTAGTATTTGAAACCGAGAATGACTATCGCAACGCGAAAATGACTATCGCAATGCGAATTTGACTATCGCAACGAGAGAATCGCAATGCGATTTTCATTTCGCATTGCGATAGTCAAATTCGCGTTGCGATAGTCATTTTCGTGTTGCGATTTTCATTTTCGTGTTGCGATTTAAAGTTTCAGAAACTATTCTACTTCTGCAAATTGAAACTTGAATGAATTGCATTACTTCAACAAAAAAACAAATACTAAATTCATAGTGTTGTAAATTTAAGTTTGAAGAATAAACTACTACTCTTTATGTTTATTGTTCATATCTTCACAGTGTAGTTTTTAGTATATCTAAATTGGTATGTTTATTGTTTTTGCAGAACTTTTATTCAGCTCAATTGACCTTAAGAAATAAACTAAGCCTGGCCAAAACAATTGCGTCGAAGCTTTCACCTGCACAAAGAAAAATATTTGAGGATACTTGCTTCGGGCCATGGCTGAAAGTACAACATCCGGGTGGAGATGCTATGTTGACCCATCTGTTTCTTCAAACCATGACTAGCGATCTACCAGAGACTATACAACGTCGTGATGAAGAGATATGGTTTGATTTTTCACCGGCTTATACGTGTTTTGAGCGGGAGGAGTTTTGCTTAATCACCGGTCTACGCTTTAGACACGATGATGTAGATCGGTACACTAGACATATTACCCGCCTATCATGGTTTTCTTGGGTTTTTCCTGAGCAGTCAACGGAGAAGTCGAATTTACACGTGGAAGACTTGACGAGATTATTGAATAAGAAAGATGGTTTTACTCGGATGAATGACGCCGATGTTGTCCGAGTATGCCTTCTAATACTTTTGCAAGCCGGCTTTTTAGTCAGAGAGGCCAAACAACCTATTCCTAATGATCTAATTAAATTGGTAGAGTACCTAAATGCATGGAACCTGTTTTCGTGGGGTTCGTATCTATGGAGAGCTACATGGAATAAGTTGTCGTCTGCCTTTAATGATCGGAAAAGTTTGCGTGGCGATGGTTCCAAATACACTTTGTCATGCTTTATTTGGGCCTTTAAGGTAATAATTTTTATATAATGTTTCCAAAATTATAATTAATTCTTTAACAATTACTAATGTTTGTTATTATATTGTTTGTAGATTTGGATATTTGAGGCCTTTCCCGCCATGCAAACATATGCATTAAAAACTTCTAATGATATTCCTAGGGCTATTTCCTGGAAGAGGAAACGGTCCTTGCAGCAATGGGAAGATTTACTACCGTATACTACAATAAATAATGTAAGTTAACACAAATACTACCATATGTTTATAAACAAGTTATTACTAGTACACATTTAACTTTGTTTGAGCTTTTATATTGTTAGGAGGCCAACACTCCATTACAGAGGCTGACACCCACGGAAGCTGAGCTTGCCACTGATTGGTGGCAAGCTAGTAAGCTTTTTTTTTATGGCACGGATGATGAACAACCACCACTTCGAGAGCCATCACCTCACCCAGAGCCATCACCTGATCGACCCGAATATACACCTCCACAACGAGAGTCATCACCTATTCTGTCACATCATCGAGCCTCTTCTGCACCATCACCTCATGATAGGCGATCGGTAAAGATGCCACGACATTTATCTCCCTGTTCTCCACCTCCACCTCCACGGGATGAGTTAGGGGAGTTACGTAATGAGGTCAATGCCTTGTGTTAGGAGGTCGGTACTTTACGTGATGACAATGGTAAATGGCGTGTTGAGGTGTCTACTTTACATGGTGAGGTAGCAGCTCTACGTGAGATTGTAGCATCGTTGCAGAACGAGGTTCATACTCTACGCAACGAGGTAAGTTTAATATTTTTCATATTTAACTTGATGATAAATTTACTCGTAATTTCACTTAGATTGCTTAGTAAATTCATTCGGTTGTTGCCAATACTGTTTAACTGTTTATTCTTTAACCCTGTGAAGTTAGTATTTGTTTTTATTGTCTTTTGGTTGAAGTAATGCAATCCATTCAAGTTTCAATTAACAGAAGAAGAATAGTTTACTATCGCAATGCGAAAATGACTATCGCAACGAGAGAATCGCAATGCGAAAAAGACTATCGCAATGCGAAAATGACTATCGCAATGCGAAAATGACTATCGCAATGCAAATTTGACTATCTCAACGAAAGAATCGCAATGTGAAATGAAAATCGCATTGCGATTCTCTCGTTGCGATAGTCAAATTCGCATTGCGATAGTCATTTTCGCGTTGCGATTTTGTTGTTGCGATTTTCATTTCGCATTGCGATTCTCTCGTTGCGATAGTCAAATTCGCATTGCGATAGTCATTTTCGCATTGCGATAGTCATTTTCGCATTGCGATAGTCATTTTCGTGTTGCGATTTTAAGTTTCAGATTCTATTCTTCTTCTGCAAATTGAAACTTGAATGAATTGCATTACTTCAACCAAAAGACAAATACTAACTTCACAGTGTTGAAAATTTAAGTTTCAAGAATAAACTACTACTATTTATGTTGTCATTGAACCTGCACTAAACATATATGTTATCCTTTTAAATATTTATCTAAGTGCTTACTTCTGGAATGTTATCTGATGCATTTTGTGAACAATGATATAATAATGACTTGGGTGAATACCGTGCAAGTTTGAAATATATTTGTCTTTGTTCTCACTGTTTAATATCATGTCTGTTTATTTACTGATTTATGTATTAATTTATTTTTAGTGGCCCGCTAAGGTGGATGCTCTACGTCGGGTTTTTCTTGCAAGATGGAGTTCACGCATCAGACGGTGTGCACGTGCCATTACGTCTCCGTTCACCCTAATAGTGCGAAGAATCCATAAGAAAAAGCCCGACTCACCTGTCATCGTTCAAGAGGCCTCCCCTATCGTTCAAGAGGCCCCTATCATCCCTCAAGAGTCCCCTCCCACCGTTCAAGAGGCCACTTTCATCGTTGAAGAGGTCCCTCCCAACATTCTAGAGCCCGATTCACACGGCGTAATATATCGAATTATTGAGAAGCCCCCTCACGTGCCGGACATGATGGATGACTGTTGGCTTTCGTATAAGTTACCGGCCAGTACCATTCCGGCAGATGAAGAGGAGAGGAAACAACTACCGGAAACAATTCTGGATAATACCCTTTGGGCTAAGACCGCAGTTGATTTTTATCTACATGAGCGGAGCCAAGGGTGTTATACTGACATATACAAACTCAACGATGATATGCATTTGTTGATTGAATGGTCTTGGTGGGGTGTATTTTTAGGGGTTGAAGACAACGGCTATTTCGATGGGGGGTAAGTCTTATATTTCTTATATTTCAGTTTGATTAATTTTTTTTAAAATTTATGTAATTCACTAATACATGTCTTTTTTTGTAAAACAACATATTGATGCATGGGTGACACGTCTTCTAATTATAAGGAAATTGAAGAAAAATATTAAAAAAACGCGATATACAATTATGCCGACGTCTTTTCACGTAGTTCACTTGAAGAATCAACGATATGAATCATATGTGTTGGCTAATGAACAAGCTAAACTTTATCTTGCATGGTGGGAGGTCGATAAGGTTTGTATATTTGCTTAAATATTTTAAAGGTGTTCATAAATAAGTGCGCAATTTGAATTATTACATTTCGATGCAGGTGTTTATCCCTGTTTTGGACCGTACTCATTGGCTTCTCTTCGAGCTTCAGCTCTCATCCCTAAAGATAATAGTATATGACAGCATGATAAATTACATATCATTGTCTGATTTGAGAGATATGATTAAGGGATGAAGCTCTCATTTGGCTAAATTCTTGGATGCAATTGATTATTGGACTAAGTCTGGAAACAAGAAGCCAAAGAAGTTCAATGTTACAGTTATCAGAGATGAGACCGCGCCACAACAAACGAAGGAAGCCAGAGGGGATTGTGGTCCTCTCGTATGCATGTGCTTGGAGCGTTTGACGATAGGAAGTACACATTTTCTACCTCCCACCGATAGAGATAGAGGTGCAGTAGGCTTGTGGTTTTGGCATTTTATGGCTAGAGCGATATATGCGAGACGCTGCCTACCTGCATCCGCGTTATGAAAGTGTTCATAAACAATTTGTAAGTCAAATGCAAGTGTTGTTAAACATATTTACTCTTTTTGGTTTGAAAATGTTTGGTTAAGTAGCTAGAATTCAATAATTTGCTGTTTGTAGGTTTTAGATGTGTAGAAAGTGTTGTTGATTCAATGTTTGGTTTCTGCAGGTTAATCCTGAAGTGAGCTGCGTGAAATGGATGTATGGGTGCAAAAGTTGATTTCATTATTATTTTTTTATTGTTTAATTGATTTGTAAAAGATGATTTGTAAATGTTGATTTGTTTAATTGATGTGTACATAATATTTGTGCTTGTTTAATTGATTGAAATGTAATAGTTGATTTGTTGATTTCAATCTGCATTATGTTGAATGCAAAACATACTATCGTAACGCGGAAATGACTATCGCAATAAGAGAATCGCAATGCGAAATGAAAATCGCAACGAGTGAATCGCAATGCCAAAATGAAAATCGCAACGCGAAACTAATTTCGCGTTGTGATTTTCATTTTTGCATTGCGATTCACTCGTTGCGATTTTCATTTCGCATTGCGATTTTCATTTCGCATTGCGATTCTCTCGTTACGATAGTCATTTCCGCGTTGCGATAGTCAATTCCGCATTGCGATAGTCATTTTCGTGTTGCGATAGTCATATTCGCGTTGCGATAGTCAAATGAATGTCTAATAAGTGATAACAACTAAACATATCATAGCAATGTTCAAACTCAAGTTACTAATACATGCCTAACTGAAAATGTTAAAAGTTCACACATAATATACACATAATACAACGTTTACATTTAAAAATCACCTAAGTTAACAGTCCCAAAAGGTGAAGCCGGTTGTGATTGGGATTTTGATAAGGATCCATATTTTGGTAGAGGAAAAGATGATTGTGATGGCACTGGTGATCCACATGTCAACCTTGTATGACCACTTTCCTTGCACCGACTACATGTCGATCTCTTCTTCTCTTCACCCTTAGACGGTATACGATCGTGACTTTTTGGTCGGCCAGGTAGCCTTCTGTCCATGACTGGTGGCAAAACTGTTTGTAAGTCATCTGGTATGTCCCACTCAGAAAGATGTGGAATAGGGTAGACAATCTCGCCATAAGTCTGTCGATATACTTCTGTAGTGTAGCAATCAATAGCATATGCGCTTGAATCATCTTGGTTTAGATGAAGAGAAACTTTTATAACATGGCCACACGGATAACCAGATGTTTGCCATTTCATACAACTACACGTCTTTGCATTTAGATCGACAAGCCCATTTCAGTTATTATCCAGTACTTCAAACAAAGTGTTTGAACATGGTTCAACTCTCCATGACGTTGACTTCACAACACGTTTCGTTATCTTTTTTTCTGTCCCTAGTGTAACACGATGTTCCAATGTTCCTATAAATTTAAATATATAATACTTAGTAAAATATATGATAAGTTACGAATTTAAAGAAATAATACATGCATGGTTTCTTTTCTTGTAGTACCACTGTTGAATAGAGGCTCGAAAAAACTCCATTAACATAGTAATGGGTAATTTCCGGGAATGACGACTTAGAGCGTTGATTGATTCTGCACTATTAGACGTCATGAAACCATATCTTGCTCCAAGTTGATGTACTCTTGACCATCTTTCAAACCCGACATCTTCTAGTGTTTGAGCACACTGAGGCAAAACACGTCTTAAATAGTTTATATGCTTATTAAAATCCACTTCCCGATAAGCTTTTACAGCCTTCTAGTATGTCCATTTGTGATCTTTTATACCAGCAGACCTTGATTTTAGATTTCTATACAAATGAACACCACAAAGTCCATGAAAAGCATCTGGGAAACACCTTCAAACATCGTTGTCAATTGAGTTTGCCCTATCGGATATGATTGTCAGATTGCTAATAGGACCTATGCAATCCCTAAGATGCCCCATAAACCATGTCCATGAATCAGAGGTTTCAGATTTGCCAACCCCGTAAGCTATTGGCAGTATCCCATTGTTAGCATCCATGGCTACTGCTAATAAGTTTACTCCAAGGTATCGACCTTTTAAATGTGCTCCGTCAACTATAATAACTGGCTCATGCAATTAATAAATGAACAAATCTACAAAATCATATACACAAGAAATATAATCATTTAAATGTGAAATGCATGTAACTAACAAAAATGAGTCAACAAAATTATATTGATTTACTAACCGCAGCACCAATGGTGATAAACAGTAACTCAAAGCGTCCATCTCTATATGTTTTGATATGAGTTACCGACCCAGGATTTTTCAGCTTTAAATTGTGACAATAAGCCGGCAGTTGGGCAAACGATGCTTCTGGCGACCCCCGCAACAATTCCAAGGCATAACATTTGGCTCTCCAAGCTTGAGAATATGAGATACTAATCTTGAACCGAGCATTCATGTCAGTCATAATTTCATGTCCCCGATATACCCTACCATTCAAAAACATTAACTCAGCCAGAAAACCACCCAACACCTTTTTGTTTGCCTGTCTATGGTGAGGAAAAACTTGGGTTCTTGAACATGTATGTTTATCAATAAAAGTCCTAACTTGAAACATTTCTTAATCTTTTATCCTCTTTGCAATCATACGCCACATACAGTTTTTGTCAATCATACACCTTGTTTCGAAACGATCTTTGCTTGATTTGTTAACTTTTAGTTGATAGCCATCTTCCACACATTTTGTATACAAAGCTATCTTCAAGTCTTCCTTTGTATCAAAACAATCATCTTTCTTGATATGAATAATTTTTGTGTAACAATCAACTGCTATCTTTACCAACTCTTCTTCTGGTATCTGAAGTAATTCTGGCATATTCCAGTTATACTCCCGTGGCATTTTCTTCGGGGACTTTTCTTTGGGGATTTCTTCTTCTTCTTTTTCTTCTTCAGTGTTATATGAATTACAGAATAGATGTTCAACATGTTCATTTACAGTCGTAACTTCCTCCTCATTATCATCAACAACATCTTCCTCGGTAACGGCTGTTTCATCATCAAAATTCGGGTATTGACCAATATCAAAATTATAACACGCAGGGTCTGTTTCTTCTTCTAAAAATCATCAAAATCCGAGTATTGACCAAGATCAAAGTCCGGGTATTGACCAAGATCAAATTTCGAATACTGACTAGTACTCACAATTTTTTTTGTTGGCTCATCATCGTCTAACTGGTCAATACGAAAACCGGAATTTGGTGCTGAAAGTTGATTGAGATTTGGATTAGGGAAAGGTTGTGGGTTTTGAGATTGTGTTTGGTATTGTAAATGTGGTGAAACAATATTTACTTGGTGATGAAATTGTGGTGGAACCATTAAATTTAGAGCGCCATAAACTGGGGTTGAAAAACTTAGTTGATTACTACCCGCTACTGACCCAACTTCACTACTTCTAGGTTCAACAACATACAATGTAACATCATCACTTGAAACACTAATGTAAGCAATGAATCGTTCAACATCTTCATTGTCGGTTAACAAATAAACTTTACCATTTCTCTGATAAGATAGCCTAAATCCAGTTAGGGGCTCTAAATTCAATTTATTTGTAACACGTAACATTAGAGTTTCATAAGTTAACTTTTTTAATGACAGTTTTAGTTGAAGATTCATGGGTAAAGGCATATATTGTAAAACACCATGAACATTCTCCCATGACCCTCCAAAACACAAATCTATCCAAACATGATCAACATTATATGATTTCATTATTGTAAATTAATTTGCTAAACAAACGAGCTGCGAAACTAAAACTTGTTGCCGGATGGGGAAGGATGTCGTTGGATATAGGAACGGATGTCGCCGGAGAGAGTGATAGATGGAGATGAAATGAGTTGCGATTTAGGGATTTAGGTTCTGAGTTGCTGCTGTTGCGTAGTTATATACCCAAAACATTTGTGTTGCGAAATTAAAACATGTTGCGAATTCAGAAATCGAGTTGCAAATTTGAAATTCAGTATTGCGATAGTCAGAATCTCGTTGCGATTTACAGATTCGCATTGCGATTTACGTATTCGCATTGCGATTTACATAATCGCATTGCGATTTACGTATTCGCATTGCGATTTACGTAATCGCATTGCGATTTACGTAATCGCATTGCAATTTACGTAATCGCATTGCGATTTTCCAAATCCGCGTTGCGATTTACATATTCACATTGCGAATTAGGAAAATCGCAACGCGAATTTGGGAAATCGCAATACGATAGTCAGAATCGCGTTGCGAATCTGGAAACTGATTTGCGATACTGGAGATCGCGTTGCGAATTATCGATCGCATTGCGATTTAGTTGGTCATTTTGGCAAATCCAAAAAAACTTGGTTAAAATCGTATATTATAAGACATTTTTGGTCACTGAGGTTATTTTCTCTTTTCTTTATTCGACATGACAATAAATAAATAGGAGCATGCTTAACCTAGAAGACTAGTTTGAATATGGGTTTTGAGTCACATTTAAGCATGAAAATGACCCATAACATAAAGTAATTGCACGTGTAAATCAATCCAAAAACTCTTTCCTCAGTGGGGATATTAAATTTCAAAGCTTATAAAATAAACCCTCCAAATTCAAAGTGTATATGGATACGTAAACAGTTATCTAAAGTAAATCTTTTACATACTCCATTATACATATATTGATTTAAGAATAGGAATATTTGTGTCTGATACTAACTATTACTTGATTAAATTAGATGAAATATTATAGTTTTTGAGTAAAGAATTCAAATATTATTAATGAAATAAATTAAACCGGAAGAATTATTGATTATCTCATAAATAAATCTCTACAAAAATTTATATAAATCAATCAATTAATAAGTTGATTTATATCTTTTGAAAAACATCCCAAATATCTTTCTCCTCGACCTGTTTATCTCTTTTTGCAAATCTTGAGGGAAAAGGAGGCTGAAAATCATAAGGAGATGGCACCAGATCAGATTGTTAATCTTTTTTCTCCTTTCTCTAGGATCATGCGCCATTCTCACTTCTCCTTTAGGAGTTTACGCCTATTGTTATTTCTTCCCTATGGGATTTCAATTTTTCTTCTTTTTTATGGGATTCTGCGCTAACTTCTCCAGGATTGGTTGTTTGATAATTGTTCACTTCGGAGGGTGATAGCACCTATATTCTAAGTGCCCCATAGCCTGAGCCAACTGACTAATTTGATTGTCTATCTCTTGTAAGTGTGACTCGGTGTGATTCTGGAACTTTTCCTGGGATAGAGCCAATTTTTCCATGACCAACTCAAGCAATGATTTCTGCAGCTGATAAGGTTGTTGTGGAGGTGGTCTCTGTTGATAGCCTCAATTAGGCCTTGGGATTTGTGCATAACTGAAGTTTGGATTATCTCTCTACCCCATGTTGTATGTATTGGCGTAAGAGTTGTAAGGCCTCTAGGGAGGTCTCGGAAAAATCCTAACGGCATTAACTTGTGCGTTTGTCTCTTCATGTAGCATCGGGTAGAAGTCTGTTGGATGATCCGGTATAGTGCATATATCACATACTTTTGCTGGTCCATTCTTACCTGCGATAAGAGCATTAACTATGTCAATTAATTTGTCGATTTTATTTTTAAGGGAAACATTACTTACCTCGTGAACATGTCGGATGGGTTCATGATACATGCACCAAATGCCCTAAAGCTAAGGATGATGAATTTACTATACCACCTGGCCCTATCACACAAGGCTGGACCAAACTTCTTAAAGACAAGCTTCAAATCGCAGTTCAAGCATTCATCCGTAAGGGTCTAATAGCAGTAGATTTACAACAACCTTTTGAAGGGGATCCAGTTGTTATCCGGTTAACATATCTTCTGGAGATACAATCATCTGTCTCTTATATTTCCAACGGTTCTTGAATCGCATCAATTCGATATCGGGAACTCAAGATACATTCATTTTACTGAAGACAACGCATGCAGAAATTCCTATACGAGATTAATACATGATTTTTTTTTAAATATTACGAATTTTCAATATTTATATTGATTATTTGTAATATAATTTAATATAGGATGATGCATTATCTTTTAGGATTAGAGTTATTATTTTATTAGGAATTAAGGTTGAGTTAAAACATTATTTTTAGTTATTATTATTATTTTATTAGGAATTAGAGTTAAGACATGTTTAATTTGTTATTATTATATTCATTAGTTATTTAGGACCTTTAGAACTCACCCCTATATAAAGCAGACTTCACTCAACTTTCTAAATCAGATTTCTTTGATTAATAATACAACGAGAGTTCGTTTTTACAAGTGTTGATTGCCTTGTACCTTCGAAGCTTTTTCTTCTGGAGTTATTTTAAGTTCTTGTTAGAGAGATTAATCTTTATACTCCAACTTGCCTTTTCATCGCGACTAGGAGGGTTGGTTAGAGTCATATTATTGTGTTTTCCTTTTCATTGCGACTAGGAGGGCTCAATAGGACATTATCTATCTATTTTCCACAAATACATCCTCACTATCATCACCTTTGCCATCCACCTTCACAAGGGAAATATTTTGATTTCTTTATCGAGTCTAGAGCTTTCTAGGTTTGATTCTTCAACAAGACCAACGTTCATTAGCCGGTCACCGCTTCCCTATCAGTTCACTTATAGAGCCAAACTGTTAAGAGTTGGATTTCATCGTCGAGATTACTTCTCTTGTTATGTTTGGGGTCATATTACGAGAGTTCCTCCGCTAACAGCATCAATCATTTTAATCTCCATGGGAAGCAGCCCTTTGTAAAAATATTGGAGAAGCGTTTGTTCGGTTAATTCATGATACGAACAACTTGCACAAACCTTCTTGAATCACTCCCAGTAGTCATAAAGTGATTCCCCGTCTTTTTTTTTAATTCCCATGATGCTTATTCTCAATTCGCTTGCTTTTGTTGCTAGAAAAATCTTGTCAAGAAAAATACGATTTAAATCAACCCTTGTGTTAATTGAATTCATAGGTAAATAAAATAAACATTATTTTGCTAAACCAGATAAAGAAAATGGAAAAACTCTCAGTTTAATTTGGTCATCGGATACTCCCTGCGGTTTCATGCTGGAACAAACCATATGGAACTCTGAGAGATATTTATGTTGGTTCTCACTAGGATGTCCGTGGAAGGTAGGAAGAAGATGAATCAACTCCAATTTTTAGTTTAAACGAAGTTTTTACTTGATGAAATGTGGTGCAGAAAGGTTGTTGAATCGCAAGAGTCGCGACCAACCCGTGAATGGTGCAATCGCCCATAGGTACTGGCGATGTGTAATCAGCGTTAGGTGCAGCGTCAGTTTTGAGTATTGGATTGATGGTAGGTGCCAATTTGACACGCATCATTTCTATGTCAAATAATTATTCCTCAATCTTAAAAATAAAGTATAAAAAAGATAATATAGAGAGAGTAAGGGTCGATCCGTATGGACTAAGGAAGTTTTCGATAATTTGGTTCTTGGTTTTTGATCTGGTGTGAATTGTAAAGAAAAATAAAAGGGGTTTATTGAGATGTTTGTAAAGAAAATGAAAGATTTAATAAAGAAATCGAATTAAATAAAATTAAGATGAAAATTCTATTGATAAAAATCAGCCTCAGGCTTAAGCTTTTGTCTCAATTCCAACTGATCATTGAATATCATTTTAGCTTCGGATTCACGTCGGTTACAGTCTACAAGGCCCAACCCCTATAACTTGTTTTTCTCTCAATTAACCAATCATCTAAAATCAATCTTTGGATTTCATTCCTTATATGGACTAACCACAACAATCGTTTGTTAATCCCAACATTGTTTTGGTTTTGGAAAAACCTGAGTCGGATTATAGCGTCTCAATGAGAATTGAACCCAATTTTAGTTTCTCTTAGTGGACTGCCGCCAAGTGTGTTCACAGGAAGTCGAATGTGCTACAATTTGATCCTTCCTCCCAACTGTTAACCAAAACCACAATTAATCCAACAAACTCTTTTTGAAGAAAAAGTGTTTTTATTGTAAAAGGATGGTCGATTGACGATCTTTGATTCCAGAAAACTGAAAATGTAACCCGAAGGGTATGAGGTGCTTTTCAATTCTCACGATCAAAATTGAGTCATCGCTTCAGCCTTTGGCTTATGAAAAACTTAGCTAAGCATGGTATAAACCATAATTAGAATTTTAAAAATAAAGAAAGCTTGTAAAGAAAAATAAAGAAAAGAAAAAGTAAAAAGAAAATAAATTTTATAAAAACTAAAGAAAGGAATTAAAGAATTCGAGATATGAGATATATGATTTTCAGTTCACCCCGATGCGGTGTTTATACTAGCTTAAAACCCTAAAATTGTAGAAATAAATTACAAAAGATAATTCTTGGAAAATATTCAAAACTTAATCATAAAAATAAAAGATAGTTTTTAAAAACAAAGATAAAATCTTAATTTAAACTTTGGATGTGTGGCTGAGTCTCATGTCTCCACGAGAATGCTAATTGGTCCTTCTAGAATATATTGACTAGATGCCACATTAGACATAGTCATGCCCCAATTCATTCCCACTAAGCCGACGTTGATTCTAGAAAATAAAAAGTTACATAATTTCATCTATTTTAGCATCATTTCTGTAATCCACTGCCCTACATAGAAAATGAACAAAAATGCCCAAATAAACAACTTAAATCGACTAATCAAGTAGTAATTATCAACAAAATATTAACTAATTTAAGCACTAATCAGTTGTGTTGTGAGATTTTTGTAGACTTCAAAAATTAAATGCTTGCATAGAGGGAAAAAAATATTACAAGTTAAAGTCTTGCTTTTTTAGATGTTGAAACAAGGTGGAATTCTACATTCTTAATTCTCAAATCTACTTTGAAGTATAAGAAAGCTTTTGATAACTTGTACACTAAGAATGGCGCATATTATAAAGAGTTAAGGAGGCATTTTGGTGTATCCGATGACAATGGTTGAGAAAGTGTTGAAACTTTTTTACCTTTCTTGTAGATTTTTTTTGAGGCTACATTGAAGATGTCAAGGTGTCTTTATGTGACAGGTAACTCTTATGTACCTCAAAAAATTGAAGTTAGAGACTTGATCTCTAGCTATTGTGGTCACGATAGTGAAAGTATTAAAGGATGACTCATCAAATGAAGGCCAAACATGATAAATATTGGAAAATATTGATAATATCAATATTTTATTATTGTTGCTTTACTACTTGATCCAAGACATAAATGGAGTTTTTTTTAATAGATTTTGATTGATACTTATGATGTAGAAAATACTAATATCTTGCTATCCATCATAAAAGTCATTCTAAAAACTCTAGTTTTATGCGATACAATCCCTTACTTCAAGACGAAGAATGAAGAATCAAGTACTACTACTACTTTAACTATAACACTTCATGGCACGGAAACTAATGATAAAAAGATTGATGTGCAACAACATTACTATAATATGTACATAATGACAAAGGGACTTTTAGGAATTTGTGATAAAAACTGAGTTGGAGAAATACTTGAGTGAAGAAGTTGAACCCAATTATCCCAATTTTAATATTTTAAGATGGAGTGAGTCACAAAAGAGATACCATGTTATTATCCGAATGGTTCGAGATGTGCTAGCTATTCCAGTTTCTATTGTTGCTTCTGAGTCTGCATTTTGCAGAAGAGGTCGAGTTCTTGATTCTTTCTGCACTTCCTTAACTCCAAGAATAGTGAAAGCTCTTATTCACAAGGTTAGATACATCAATCTCGAGATCCTCTTATAATATATGAAAGTCTTCTTGAGTTTTAAGGTTTAGAAGATGATTAGTCATTCTTCGTAAATTATAATCTAATTTATAATTTTTTATCTTCCATTATATTATATTTTAATTCTAACTTGTTTTATGTTTTGAAATATAGAAATGAAAGGTTTAACAATTAATCCACCTACAATTTTGATTAATGAGTCATATTTTATTTTGGAGGAAATCGATGAAAACCTCGACATAGGTGATTTGATCCTAGAGTTTTGAGTTTTCGTGTTTATTTTATGTTTGTTAAAGACTTATCTTTCAAACTTTGATGGTGTATTGAACTATTAGTTAAATATTTACATGAAATTTTATAAAATTATAATTTTTCTATTATTTTTAATTTATATATTTTTAATAAAAATTTCACATAAATAATTTAATATATATTTTTATTGATTTTAATTTTTATTTCTTTGAAAATACAAAAACATAGTCACATCGGTGTAAATATGTATCAAGTATCAATATAATTAGGTACCAAATATTGGGAGATGAACATACTTACATCGATATAAATATATTAAATGCTACCAGTTTTGAAAATTTGTAATAGATTAATAGTAGGTTAATTTATAACCGAACCGTCAACAGTTAACCGTTTCTTAGCAGTTAGGTTACGGTTAAAGAAATTTTATAATCATTATAACAGTTAACCAATTGTTTAAGCTAAAATGTATGATTAACCATCCATGAACGACCCTAATACATAATCAATCTTAAAAATAAGGTAATTAATACCTTCAAAAATTATAAAAGAAAATAATGTGTTGTTTGCAAATTTATCAAGTCGAGTTAGACCTTAATCAACTCAACTCGTTAAAGTGTCACGTCAAACTTGATTCTCAATCAAACTAAATCAAGTCGAGCATAGACCAAATTTTGATCTAACCAAACTCGAACTGCTCAACTCAATTAGCGCCCTACCCAGAATTCAGCTGAAATACCTGAGCTTCCTAACGTTGAGTTTCCACACATGGGATCGAGTGGTGAAGGGCAATGAGCCATAGAAGGTTTTAACAATGGCAACTCTTGTCCCGGTTCGAATCTGTGGCCAAGAAAGAGCTTGATGCAGACCTTTTTATCATCTTTTTTGAGATGCAAGTACTAAGTAGTAGTGAAATATGGTAATATAACATTATTTCGAATTTCAACTATAATCAGAGAGGATTCGAGAGATCAAACTTTTATTGACACAATGAAACATAGGCCATTCATATTAATCATACAATTGCATATATCTATGATTCATTGATGGAAAATCTGTTTCTGAAAGCCATAAGCTTGACTAAAATTTATAATCAAACATCCAAAACATAAGATAACAAATTCAACCAATCACAACAAAGAAGTCACGGAAATATGGAGAGAAATGACCACAATGAAACATAAGCAACACAAGAATTTTCCAATTTTCATTCAAGATGCCAAAAATAAGCAAACGTGTTTTAAAAACTCGACATTGTATCGACATCCATTCGTCTTCAAGCATAGTTCAACCTGAATATGTCATTCAACACATAGAAGCTTCCTTGAGGTGTTGGCTTCAAATGAAACATCTGAGAGCAAAATGCAACAATTAGGGTGAACACAATTAATAAAATAAATACCTAACTGAAGAAAATTCGGATTTTAGGGTGAGCCCACCGACTCTGGACGCACAGTGGGCAGAGGCGTTGTTCTTAAAAGTGTGTCTTCGGAACATATTTCCGGAGATATGAGAGGTACAATTAACCGACTATGAACATGAAAGTGCAGTCCAGGGCGATAAAAATGCAGCAGGTTCATTGGATAGATGGCCGATCAAAAATAAAATATCCACATCTTTCCAAAACGTATTCATGGCAATATTATATGAAATCAGGTATCTAGACTATCCAACCATTGAGCGAAGACCAATGCTTAGAAAACAGATGCTTGTACTTACTCTAGGTTAATAAAAAAATTTATCTAAACTAACTATCCTTCTTAATACAATCAATGTAGATTCAAAATTAACGAAAAACGTGCAATCCCTGGAAATGTAATCTTATTATCTTAAGTATATCCGATGGGCACTAAGGGTTATAAACATCACAGTATAATTGCCACTTCAACTTGCGTCAGATCAAAACATCAACAAAGGTTCCAGTAATAATTGCATCGCGAAATTAACACGAAATGTATACTCGATGGAATCAACAGTGACAACATAGATTAGACGTAGATCGATCAGATAAGTAAACATTAAAATCCTAACAAAAGAAAAAGGAAACGATGCAGAGGCTGGGAAAATTACCTGGCTGAACTTGAGAGCATGCTGTTCGCCGGCGAGTTGAAGGTTACCACTGACGAAGACGAGCATGCCGCCGGAGCCGGAAGGCTGGCAATCGACGGTGGTGATATTGTGCTTACACTGCTGGAAAGGAAGGCTGGTGAGCTTAGCGACGATGTTCTGAGAGCCCTGGATCTTCTGACCTTCGAAGGTCAACATGGAACCTTCCTGGTAGAGATTGGCTAAACCGGCCCGGTTCGCATCGAATGTGGAGTAGTAGTGCTCGACGAAGGCCTTCGCTACTGAATCTGGGTCCATTTTTTTTCTTTAATATAATGAATTTGGGCGGCGGCTTCAAATTCACGAGACGAAAGAGAACAAAGCAGCAGCCAAATGGATGAAGATTTGAGAGGCGACTGGCGAGAGAATGTAGGAGAGAGTGTGCCCCCCCCCCCCCCCAATTATTGGATGATTGATCTAACGGTTCATTTTGAATCATAAAAGTTATCAAACAGTGGCTGCCTGCGTATTCTTTTGAGTAAATTACATCAATAATCACCAACATATTACTTTTTTTTATTTTGGTCATCTAATTGTTTACCTTTCTTTTCATTTTTTTCTATTAGAACTTTAATATTAAATAATTTAATTTTATAAAGTGCCAAGAGCCAAGTCTAGCATTATAAGTTTTGGAATTATACTTAATTTTGATTTACTTTTGTACTTTAAATTTTTATTATTTTTAATATTATATCTTAATTTTATACTTTAATATGCAACAGTTGATGCAGTTTGTAGTCACCATTTGAGTTCCATGAGTTTCTGTTCAATTTCATACGTCACTTTAAATATTTTATTATTAAGGTAAAATTTGTTGATACATGAACAATTTTTATATTGTATAATCAATTATTAGTTTGTCTAATAGGGTTTAGGGTTTAATATGCAATTGTTTGTAACGAAAACATAGCCGTCGGTTGCCTGAATCCTCTCGTTAGGAGTTGCATTTGAGGGAAGATCCCTCTTGTAGACTGCAAATGTCAAAATAACTACCTAAAAGGAGCTGTTAGCACCCCTTTTCCCGATCTTCTTGCATGTAACACGTTCTGACTATCCTTCTGTTGATATAAAAGAAAGTAAAAATATTTTTATTCAACTAGTGTTAAGGGTCTTAATAGATTGAAAATTCTTCATACTGCTCCAAACTAGGAAGTGATAAAAAATAACTCCAGTTCTGTTTTGCTTAATCAGAAATAGCATAACTTTCAGTGAAATTTATCGCTATGGAACATGGCTAGTAAAGGAATCACAAGAACCTTTTTAGAAGAAGGTAAAGGAATTCACCTTTCCTGACAGCATACCAAGAGAAATCACATGTGAAACGATATCCAGGGCAAATCTAACAGGAGCATATTCTTCCTGAATTGGAGATGGTTCAAGATTATTCATCCTCTTAATAGTCCAACCCTGTTGCCTTTCGAATTGTTCCGTTCAGAGTGGAGCACCCTTATGGCATATGCTACACCACTTGTGAGGGGCCTCTCGAAAGCATTCGTTGGGTGTACCTCGCAAAAGTCCTCTACAGGTTCTTGAAGTGAGTTTCCATCATCGACTAAAACACAAGTGATCATAATTCATAATGTAAAACACTGAACAATGGCTAGCAAGCACTTAATTATCTATCTCAAATAGTTCTATGATCCTATCTAAAAGTTCCAAGAAGAGCATACGGCTTACCTGGTCAATAGCAGATGGGGTTTTCCCATGGTTAAAAGTTGAGATCAAAATAGACATAGCCTGGATATGGTTCATGCTTACATTAAACTGATCCTGCAACATCCTATCTCTCTCATCACACATGCTCGCTAGCGTCTCGTTGCTCTTTCGGTAGCGAGAGAGCTCATACAACAGAAGATCCAAATGGAAGCCAAGGTCCAACCAATTATCCATGAAAATAAGAGCTCTCTCCACCATGACTTGCAAACTCTCTTGGAACCAATATACTGGTAGTACTGATAGTGGATCTTGAAGCTGAAATTTAAAGATTTCATCCCAACATTTGAACCACATCTTGCTACCACTATCACCAAGGAGGACACCCTTGGGGTCCTTAAATTCACCATTAATGAACCAGTTCATCGAGATCGTCGATGTTATCAAACAACATAACATCCAAACCAGATGTCCCACCTTTAAACCAAACCCAAAAAACATGGAGCAGACTCATCCAAGAAACAGTGACCAATTAACAACTAAGGATATACAGTAACCCAATTGTCAAATCTATAAAAACTTAATAAAATCCAACATCACCAGAAAATCTCCAAATTGACTAGAAGGCAGAGATTGATTGGAAAGAAAAAGAAACAAAAGATGTAATCTTATCTGCGCAATGCAAGATAATTCATATAAGACCTGGAATTGAAGAAGATGATGAATCTTTTTCCACAATTACAATAAAAAGGAAAAAAGAATCCCCCAAGGTTCAGAGTTTCAATTTTATAGCAAGCACCCAAAGTCCTGAACAAGAAGAATGAGCCAAACTTGTCCAGAAAACAAAGGATTCCAAAAAATTATATAACAAATCAATGAAAATTTAGCTAAACATAATCTGCCCTCAGAGGCAACAGAATCTGAAAGAAAATACTTAATTACTAAAATCAAGTAGCAAAGACAACAATCAAATATGCAGGTATTAATGTTGGACCCAAATAACAACATCCTCCTGTAGAGATCTATGAAGCTAAAATAAGATTTAACACAAAGTAAATCTTACTATGTACTTAAAAGATGACACTAAGAATCTGTGAAAAAAAAGGTTGTGGAAATGTCTGCTACCATAAGCCATTTATCTCTATCCATATTATTCACGACACCCATAAAATAATAATAATTCAATGCTTTACAAAAGTATGTAATTTAACATTTCATTTTATACTGTAGCAGTATGACAATTATATTTCTTCAGCCAAGCTTGATCAAGCAGAGGATTATTGGAGTGTTGGGAATAAACCCCATTTCAGCTGGATACTAAGGAAGTTGATCAAGCTTCGCGAGGAGGCCAGTGCTCTGTTTCTTGCTTCTGTAAACTGGGCACAGGTTAAGGGTGGTTGGATTTGGGACAGAATCCGAGAAAGAAAGGATAAGGTGATATGGCATCGGCTAATCTGGTTTCCTGCTCATGTCCCTAAATATTCTCTGATCACTTGGATGGCAATCCTTGATAGGTTGTCTACCAAAGATAGATTGGCTAGGTTTGGCGTGATGACAGACCTTGGTTGCAGACTTTGTGGTGCTGGACTGGAATCAAGAAATCACCTGTTCTTGGAATGTTCTTATTCGAAAGCAGTTTGGGATTCCATTTTGCATGCTTGTAGGTTGCAACAGCAGGATTCTAGCTGGGATGACTTGCTTGGCTGGATGGCTTGCAATTGGAAAGGTAAATCCTTGTTAGTTCACATTCTAAAACTAGCATGGACTGGATTCGTTTATTTTACATGGGAAGAACGCAACTATCGTATTTTTAGGGGATTGTCGCGTTCGCCTGATACAATTGTAGATATTATAAAAGGAGCTGTTAGAACAAAATTGTATAGGCACGATATGAATAGAGTGGATAATGTAAATAGACAACTTTGCATTGATTGGGAACTCATGTAATTGGTTGTAATTGTAACTTGTAGCAGCTTGTTGCTCTCTTTGGATGAATAGATTGATTATCCAAAAAATTATATTTCTTTTTCGAACCTGAAACATACCAATGATATTAGGATCTTTTAATGCATATTTTAAACATGTGTTAGAAAATATAATTAATTATAAAACACGGATCATCGCACAGGACCACACCCGGTCTATCTCTCTTCATTACATCCGATACCATCCTCCCACAAGCTTGTGGGCTTAATCAAATACATTTCCCTTCGTTATTTTTCAACTAACTTATGACTTTGGACACTTGGAACTTAACTAATAAAGTGATTAAATACAATTTAGATTCGTTAATGATAAACAAAAACTCATGTTTGCATCAATAGACACAAGGCCTCAATTAATTTATTGGGTCGGCAAGGTAGCAGTGGTTAGATTAAAGGTAACAAAGAGTTTTGATGATATTTTAATAATAATTAAGAAAAAAATTAGGGCACCATGTTTAGTTCAATTTAAATTTTGTTGTATGTACAAATTATTGAGGATTGTTGTTATCTTTTGAGGTCTAATATGTTAGCACAAAATTTGCATAAGTGTATGAACATTTATATGAAATGATTTAAGAATCTTTCACTAATACTATTTTATATTCATCTCAAACTATATATATATATATGCACTTCAAATTGTCTAACAAGTGTTAGGCCATTGCCGACCATGTTCTGTTTTCTCTTTGACTAATACTATTAAATAATATAAACAAAGAGTTAAAATAATTTAAGAAAAACTGATAAAAATATTTAAACTATTAATTAAACATTAATGACTTAAGCGCTGCTTTTGCCCCTGTATTAGATTCAATTTATCATTTTCACCCCTATATTTTTTGGAATCAATTTAGCCCTCAAAGTTGTTTAAGGGCATCAACCTAGCCCTTGAAGTCCACTGACCGTTTTGACTAATAGAACCATGAGTCTTATGCGCCTGTGGATTAAGAGATTAGGTTAAATATTTATCAAACACAACAATTAAAAAAATCTTAGCATTTTATTATTTATTTTAGTGAAATTAAGAGATTAGATCAAATTTTTTTAGGACATCATCAAGTCACATCAATAATATCGATTGACATGAAAATTGTTGACGTCGATAAACGTATAAGACTAACGGTTCTGTTATTCAAAACGGATTTCGAAGGATAAGATGATGTTCCTAAACAACTTTAAAAATTAAATAGATACGTAAAACCATAGGGATGACAAACGATAAATTAGATCTATTACAAAGACAAAAGTAATCTTTAATTTGATTAAATTAAAGGTTTGTTATCTAAATAAAAATTTAAATTAAATTTAATGATCTAGAATGTAAATTACCCCCAGAAGTTAATGGACAGTGATAAATTTACTCAGGTAAAATAATCTTTCTTTTCTCCAATTTAATCATTTCAGCCATTAAAATTTTTATTATGACTCTTTGATCTTTCAATTTTTCCTATATTAACTTTGTAATATAAATTTAATATTTAATCTTAATTTTTTTTTAAAAAAAAAGCTAGGTTTAATTATTCAAAGCATCCGAAATGACAATATCAAAGATACAAGTTGGAAAATTCTAAATAAACCAAAAGGACGAAAAAAGGCTCATTTGACTAAAGAGTGAGCAGCAGCCAGCAGTGTTTAAGGATGTATGAGTAAACACAACTTTAAAATGGGGGTGTTTTGCAAGAATCCTACGTGCTGAAAAGCAACGATAGAAAGGTCAAGAGCATGATTGGCCAGCTTGTAGACGACAGAAAACCTTCAATGATAACGTCAGACCACCCATTCTCAGCAGCAAGTGAAATACCTTCTAAAAAAGTTTTGATCTCTACGAGATCAGCGGAGTCAAGCTCAGACAAGCAGCAAGCATGGCCTCCAGGACCCCAATGGCAACTTCACGAGAATCATCTCTCCACGCGCCATCCATATTGATTTTGACAAAGCCATGGGGTGGCTTCTGCCAAACGACTCTCTTAATATTCCACGAGAGCTAGCAGATTTAAGATCAGACAGGAGCAGAAGGGTGTCATCATGCTTAGGGTTAAGCAAGACCTGTTCATGCAGCCATTTGTTCCTACGATTCCATACGGACCACAATATAACAAGAAGACGAGCAAAAGTCTCCATATCTATAAACTCAATCAAGCTTTCAAGCCATTCTTTACAGGAGATTTGATTGGAGTCTAAAACCCGTCTATTCCAGTCAGAAAAGAGAAGAACCTCTTTAGCATGGGAGCAATCATGGATGGTGCGAGTCATAGATTCAACATTAGCATCGCAGAGTTTATGACTATCACCAAGACCGGCATTGTTCATCTTTAGACCAACAGGAATTGTATTTTGTACAAATTCTCCACCTAAAAATTCTGATTTTAAGAAGAACATGAATTTTAACAGTAACAGTCCAAATTTTAAAATTATTTCTTGAAGAACCACTCCAAGAGAGAAAAGTAGGAAGGAGGTACTCCCAGGAGATTTAGAACCCATAACATAAGAGAATATGAAAGAATAAATATAAGCATTTTGATCGACCGATCAAATAGACATTGTCTTTATTAAATTAACTAAACCTTTGTTTAACTACGTTGTTACTATTTCGGCATTCTTGGATTAATGATACTAAATTATCCTTATTGAAATAATAAGAACATTTGTTTTATCATTTTCTATCACATCATCAAAAGATTTAAATATATTATTAAAATTAATAAAAATAAAATAAAAAGAGAATTAATGTCAATATTTCAATAAAAATACATTGCTTAATGATGACATGATAAAAAAGTAAAATAGATAACATTAATTTAACTATGTAAATCCTAATTAAGTCTTAGAAAACTAACAAATGAAATGAGGGTGGCGATGATTAAGGCTAACAATTTTATATTTCAGATTAAGGGTTGCCGATGATTATTATTAAGATTTAGAAATTGGATATTTGAGATTTTAAGGATTAGAGATTTAAGAATTTTAGGATTTGAGATGATGAAAAGGGTGATTATCGATTAGTGAGTGGTCAGTGATGAATAAGTAACTATTTGGGATTGGAGATTTAGGGATTTATAAATTTTACTACCCTTAAAATTTTAAAGTTTGAGTAATTGTATTTGCAGGACGTGTATGCATTGTCAATAATTTAAAAATATATATATAAACATATATTACCTTACAATTATCCTATACTATTAAAAAACTTTATATAACATTGTTAAAGGAAAATTATAGTCGTCACCCTTATTAGTAGAATTTTTTCTTTAAATAAATGATTTTGATTAGACAAAAAGGAGAGTGAGTTTGGAAGGTCACCCAACCATATATAATGGTTTATACAGGGTCATCTCGGCCATTATCAGGGCCCGGAACGAAAATTAAAAATAGGTCCCTAAGCAATGGAGGGGTAACTAATTAATTTTAAAACTAAACGATCAAACAAATAATGCGCAAAACTTTTACATTAAGTTTACCAAAATTAAAAATTACATATTAGTCACTTGAACAATCTTGTCCTCAAAGTATTACTTAAAGCAAATTCATCAATCAAATTTTCACAAGCGATTTTATCTAGTACCTCATTCTCGATTGCCACCATAGCTAGCTCATTAAGCCTATCTTGAGACATAGAATTACGCAAGTAAGACTTGAGCAACTTCAACTTTGAAACACCTCTTTCGGTACTTGCAACTGTCACGAGGATAATCAACCATATCATGTAAGCAATAAGAGCATTGGGAAAACAATCAACACATTTTATGATCTTTAAGATTTCAAGCACTTCAAACTTTTATTTGGGTAAAAATTGTTGGAGCAACTTCAACTCTACATATAAGTCACACCATGAAAATCACATTTATTATCATTCTTAAATGCTTCTTCCAAACGAATACATCAAAATTTTAAACTCGGGTCATCTAATTGGAACAATTTGTCAAAAGTAAATAAAAAGCCAAACAAATTTTTATATTGCTCATATAGTTCAAACATCCTATCCAGTGAGACAATTACTTGATCAATGATGCAAAAAGTAATCCTAAAAGACTCCTTTGTAGTTTATGCAATCTCATCATCTAAATTCTCATCAAATTGACATTTTCTTTTTATTCAACATTTTTGAGGAAAATCTGGATCAACATCCATATCATTTGCAATTTTATCAGCAACTTCAAGAGCATTAGAAAAACCATTTTATCTATACTCTTTAAAAAAGAAATCAACTTCTTCACATCATTAATGGCAATACCAACAAACATATCTTTTGACTGCATTTTTTTTCCAACTAAATTAACAGCATATAGAAACTCATACAAAATAACAATAGAGACTATCTCAAAATCATCAAGCTCATTATTGGCTATAGACTTAGCTTTGTTTTTTAATAGAATTGTCATTGTCACTTTCAGCAACTTCAAGCAAAGATTCTCTAAAATCTGAAATTTGTAATTTTATTGCTCTTACGCTCTCATCACAACTCTCCCAACGAGAAGAAGACGTCAATTTATGAGTTAAATCTTTCACATTCTTTTGTAAAATCTCCCATATCTTTGTGGATTTTGCAAATACTGTGTAAATATGTTGTATTACACCAAAAAAGTCTATAGCTTTTCCAGAATTATTGGCCATGTCACACAACATTAAATAAAGGCTATGGGCACCACAAAAAGTATAAAACGATCTAGGATTGATATCTAAAAGTTTTCTTTGAACTCTTTTCTTTTTTTATTTTCATGTTTGATCAATTATCATAACTTTGATCATGCGCATCATCCACATTAAGTTCAGGTGCCTTCAATTCATTTAATAAAACATCAAAAAGTCATTGCCCAGTGGTGTTATGCACATTTATAAATCCTAAAAAAGAATCCTCTACGCTAACACAATTAGAAGAAACATCCACATATCTCAAAATTATAGATATTTATTCTTGGTGGCTAACGTCGGGGGTACAATCAAGTATCAGAGAAAAATACTTAGCCTCTTTTGTTTTCTTAACAATTTCAAACTTTATTGCATTTGCAAGTAAAACAATCAACTCTTTTTTAATGTTGTGACCTAGGTAATGAACATGTATCTCATCATTAGTAATGCATTGAATATGCTCTTTTATAATAGGATTAAATTCTCCTAGCCTTTCAATCAATCCCAAAAAGGTCACTTTGCTACTTTGATAGTTAGTACCACGAAATGTTAAACAATGATTTCCAAGAAATTTCACAATCGCAATAATTCTCAACAAGGTATTTGTCATATGTTATTTCTCCTTTTGTATTTGTTTTTTAGCTTCTTTATCAATAGTGTCATTCTTTTGAAGTCTTAAACATAGCTCATACCAATTGGTCATATATGTTTATAGTTTCATGCTCTCTAATTCTAACACAAAGATGTGTCCAATTGTTAAAACCCTCATTTGTTATTTTGCCTCTACCAACCCTATTATTTTAAATAATTTATAGCAAAAACAAAACACTTTATCAAGTTCTTTTGAATATACAAGACAATCTCTATCTTATTGTTTCTCGTTGAGCAAAACTCTAGAGTAGCATAAGGCAGAAAAATGTCTTCATGTTTTATCAAGATCACATTTCTCAATAGATGAATCCCTTTTAGGGCCTTTTAACGCCACAATATCAATTATTTGAGATCTAAATGATCCCAATTTATAGGATCATATATGTCAACATGTAAAAAGCATTTGACGACATTTGATTTCTAGTATCCTCACAATCATCATCATCATTTTTTTAGTATCAATTGAATTGGTAAAATTAGCACAATAAACATCGCCATCAACATTATCACATGAGGCATTATTGATATTCACATCCACATCATCATTTATTAATTCATCATCTAAATACACATTATCATCAATAGTAGCTTTATTATGATTGACATCATTATTATTAGACCACGAACATCAACAACATTTTGATTATCAGTAGATAAATCTGGTTTTTAGCAAAGAATTTACCAATTGCTCTTTTTTGTGATTAAGCTAATAATTCTTTTTGTTCTTTTTTATGCTTTTCACAACCTGATTCATATCTTCTCTTATGCTTCATAATAATTAAAAAAGAAATTATAGAAAAAAGCTCCAACCAAACAAATAAACAGAAACTAGACAAATCATATAATTTATGCCCAAAACAATAAAACTAGTTAAATATAGCACCAAAAAAATAATAAAGAATTATAATTTGATTAACTAAGGGTAAGAGTAGGAGCAATAAAACATGTGTTTGTGATTGAAATTATAAATTGATGATAGTGTTAGTGTTGGAGATGCCAAAAAGCCCCAATTTTTTCTGCTCTAAGCCTCTAATTGTACCCTAATTTTGCCTTTACCAAAATTTGCAGTTTATACTATTGGAATTATACTCCTTATATCATTGGAATACTAATTTGAATTGTTGCCATTGGAGTATATTTATAGTGATTGTGTTGAGCCAGCATTTGAGATGAGAGAAAGGGGGACAGGAAGATAAAATTGGTTGACATCTTTGTGGATTTAATAAGTAAGATTAAATAGAAAAAAGTTAGCGTTAATGAATATTTGAAGAAGTTTAAGACTTTATTTGGGCAGAGAAAAAAGGTTGAAGATGGGGGTGAAGTTTAATTTGGGACTTGAAGAAGAGAAGTAATGTTTTACTATTTTGCTACTTTCAAAGTTTCAATTGAAGCACATCGTTTTTCTGCAAGAATATGACATTTATGTTTTTATTTTGATTTTTAATTTTATAAAAAAATGTGGGGCATCTCAAAGAGGGGGCCCAGAGCGACGACTCTGGGTGCTCCTGTTATAGCTCGGGCCTATGTTTATATATTGATTTCTAGTATTAACATTAAATTTAATATCATAATTACTATTCATAAGTCGCTATGCTAAATAAATATTAATATCAGATAATAGATATGATTTTTATAGATCATGTGAATCTCTTGATAGTCATATCGAAAGATTATAATTGATCAAAAATATAAAATTTTGTATGTTTTTAAAAACTTTAGAGGCTTTCTATCAACGATAAAGCTTCTTATATATTTAAATAAACAAAATTAACAATAACAATACAACTCACTAAGAAAATCCAACAAACATAAATTATGAATATTCCAAAAAAAGAACAAAAAAATCAAGTAATGTCATTATCTACATAGGCCAACCTAAGCTCTGCACAGTGCTCTTTTTGAATGACTCATGCCGCAATAGTTGTGTCAATCATAAGCATTTTCTTTTTGACTTTATCCAAACAATGCAAAGTGAAAACTGAAACTTTTATAGAATTTCATTGACTGGACTTACCCAATTACTATTCGAGATTGGATAGATAACGTCTACATCAAGAAGTATTTAAATTTTTTCTTTACCACTTTCATCATTAGTGGATTTAATTGCGTTGTCCTTCACGTGACAGTTTAGCTTCTTCCTCGATCTTGATCTTAAGCATACAAGTTCCTTAATATCGGCGATAGCCCACCATATAGCCTCTTTGTGCGCGCGCAAGACTGTAACAAGATCTTGCTTCTTTCGTAACTTATTTGAAATTATTACGATAAAGTGTTGTTTTCTCCCAAAAATGCATACTTCAAGTGATCTGATAATTACTTCAATTCAATTTGAGGAGCCTATAAAATAAAAGGTAAAAATTTATTATTTGAAGGTGAAATAAGTTTATTCGAATAAATAGAAAAAGAATTTTGAATTCCTTGATTTCCCAGTCAAACTTGTCCAATTCCCTGTATGGATCATCAAAAAAATTAGTTTCTATAAATTCATCAACTGCATGATCAATAACATCAACAAAATTTAAGCTTTGAACATTATCAAGGTACAACATCGATTTATAATATTAAATCTAACGACCTCACCATCAAAATCCATTGCAAGGATTTCGCTTCTTACATCGATATTTGTGTTTGTCGTACTAAGGAAAGGTTAAACAAGGAGAATTTTGGAACAAGTATTTATCTGATCGTTTTCCATGTCGATGGCATAGAAATTCACCAGAAATATGAGTTATTTACCTTTACTAAGACATTTTCTAGTACTTCTTCGGGATAAATAACTGAGTGATCTGTCAACTGAATTGTAACTCTAGTATCTTTTAATGGCTCAACAAAGATTAATTTATAAACAGATAAAGGCATAACATTTATGGGTGCTCCCAAATCACACATTGCACGTTTTATGCCAATTTTACCAATTTTACATAGGATGGCGAACATAACTTGGTCATTAGGATGGCGAACATAACTTGGTCATTCAACTTTGGTGGAAGCCTTCGCTAAAAAATTGTAAAAACATGTTATCCTAAATTGACTTTTTCATGTCCGATAAGTCTTCTTTTGTAGTGCAGAGTTCTTTAAGGAATTGGGAGTACATCAAAACATTTTGGATTATGTCAAGAAGTGGAATGTTGATTTCCACCTTTTGAAAAACATCCTAGATCTCTTTCTTCTCGGTTTGTTTGTCTCTTTTTGCAAATCTTGAGGGGAAAGGAGTTGGAACATCATAGGGAGATGGTGTCAGATCAGATTATAAATTGTTTTTCTTCTTTCTCTAGAATCTTGTTCCATTCTCATTTCTTCTCTGGGAGTTTACGCCTACTTATGTTTATTCATTCTGAGATTTTGGTTCTTCTTTTTTCTGGGATTCTACCCTAACTCCTCCGAGATTTTTTTTTTGACAATTATTGCACTTCGAAGGGTGATAGCGCTTACATTCTCCCACGAATTTGTGACAGTTTGAGAGGGAATTTTACCTTGTGATTCTAAGAACCACATAGCCTAACCCAACTATCTAATTTTCTTGTTTATCTCTTGTAACTGTAACTCAGTACAATTCTAGAACTTTTCTTGGGATAAAGCCATTTTTCCATGATCGACTCAAGCAATGATTTATGTGACTGATAAGGTTACTGTGTAGGTAGACTTGGTTGATAGCCTTGATTAGGCCTTGAGTTTTATGCATAACTAAAGTTTGGATGATATCTCCATCCCTGGTTGTATCTATTGGAGTGAGGGTTGTAAGGCCTCTAGAGAGGTCCCAAAAAATTCCTTTCAGTATTAAATTGTGCGCTTGTCTCTTCTTGTAGCATCAGGCAACAGTTTGTTGGATGATCCGACATCATGCATATCTCGCATACTCATTACTGGTCTAATCTTACCTACAAAAAGAACATTAACTAAGTTAGTTAATTTATCAATTTTATTTTCAAAGGAAATTATACTTACCTCATGAACTCGTCAGATTGATTCACTTGTAGAGCCAAATTGTTGAGAGTTGGTTGTTATCGTCGAGATTAATTCCCTTGCTATGTTTGGGGTCATATTAACGAGAACTCATCCACTAGCAGCATCGATCATTTTTTAACTCCATGGGAAGTAACCCTTCATAAAAATATTAAAGAAGCGTTTGTTCAGTTAATCCATGCTACGAACAACTTGCATAAAGCTTCTTGAATCACTCTTAGTAGTCGTAAAGTGATTCAGTGATTCCCCATCTTTTTGTTTAATTTACAGGATACTTCTTCTCAATTCGCTTTTCTTTGCTATTGGGAAAACTTGTGTGTTAATTGAATTTGGAGGGAAATAAAATAACCATTCTTTTACTAAACCAGATAAAGAAACTGGAAAAGCTCTCAATCATCGGATACTCCTTGTGGTTTCATGCTGGAACAGACCATATGAAACTCCATGAGATGTTTATGTGGGTTCTCACTGGAAAGTCTGTGGAAGGCAGGAAGAAGATGAATCAACCTTATTTTTAGTTGAAACATAGTTTCACCTTGAGGGAAGGCGATGGAGAGAGGTTGTTGAATCGTATGAGCGTGACCAACTCACAAATTGTGTGAATCGCCCATAGGTACTGGCGGTGTACGATCAATGTTAGGTGCAGTGTCGGTGTTGGGTATTGGATCGATGGTGGGTACGACGTCGAGCGTGGATGTCGATTCGGTATACGATAATGATTCTAAAATTTGTGTCAGTTTTGAATAGGAGGTGGCGTCAATCGGTCATTCGAGATTTGCCCGTTCTTATCATCTTTTTTTCTCTTGAAGCGTTTGTACGTGGATTTGTCTAGCTCATGCTTCGATTTCTGGATCAAATTCTTCTAATGTTCCTCGATTTTGTCTGTTTATAAATCGAAAACAAAATAAATTAGTAATTTGCTAAAGTCCCTGGCAACGGTGCTAATTTAACATGTATCGTTTCTATGTCAAATAATTATTCCTTAATCTCAAAATTAAAATAGAAAAAGATAGTATAAAGATAGTAAGGATCAATCTGCAAGGACTAAGGAAATTGCCGATAATTCGGTTCTTAGTTTTTGATCTGGCATGAATTGTAAAGAAAAATGAAATGAGGGTTTTTTGGGAAGTTTGTAAAGAAAATTAATGATCTAATAAAGAAATTGAATTAAAGAAAATTCTATTGATAAAAATCAAGTTAAGGCTTAAGCTTTTGTCTCAATTCCAACATATCCTTAAATAGAATTTTAGCATCGGATTCACGTCGGTTACAGTTTGCAGGGCCCAACCACTATAACTTGTTTTTCTCTTCATTAATCGATCATCCAAAATCAATCTTAGATCTCAGTCCTTATGTGGACTAACCACAACAATAACTTGTTAATCCCAACTTTGTTTTAGTTTTGAAAAAACCAGACTCGGATTATAGCATCTCAATGAGAATTGAACCTAATTTCAGTTTTCCTTAGTAGATCGCCGCTAAGTGTGTTCACTAGAAGTCAAATGTACTACAAGTTGATCCTTCCTCCTAACTATTAACCGAAACCACAATTAATCCAACGACCTCTTTTGAAGTAAAAGTGTTTTATTATAAAAGGATGGTTGATTGTCGATCTCTGATTCCATAAAACTGAAAATGTTACCCGAAGGGTATGAGGTGCTTTTCAATTCTCACAATTAGAATTGAGTCATCGCTTCAACCTTTGACTTATGAAAAACTCAACTTGACATGGTAGAAACCATACTTAGAATTTTAATAAAGAAAGCTTGTAAAGATAAATAAAGAAAATCAAAAGTAAAAAGAAAAGAAGTTTTATAAAAACAAATGAAAGGAACAAAAGAATTTGTGAGATGAGAGATATGATTTTCAGTTCACCTCGATGGAGTATTATACTATCCTAAACCTTAAATTTGTACAAAGAAATTACAAAGATAATTCTTGGAAAATATTCAAGCTTAATCCTAAAAATAAAAGATAATTCTTAAAAACAAAGATAAATCCTAATTTAAACTTTGGATGTGCGGCTGCGTCTCATGTCTCCACGAGAATGTTGACTGGACCTTCTAGAAGATACTGATTGGATGCCACGTCAGACGCAGTCATGCCCCAATTAATGCCCACTAAGCCGAACTTGATTTCAGAAAATAAAAAGTTGTAGAATTTCATCTATTTTAGCATCATTTCTGGAATCTACTGCCCTGCATAGAAAATGAACAAAAACGCCCAAATCAACAGCTTAAATCGACTAATAAAGGAGTAATTATCAACAAAATATTAACTAATTTAATCACTAATCATTCATGAACCTGTTCCCTAAACGTAACTTTAGACATTTTTGTACAAGATAATTATGTTGTCCGAGTACATTTCAAACATATGATTAGCAGTGTATAGTGCACATCTTTTCTTTCCTGTGAAACTCATGATAAAAAGGATGAATTTGAAATATAAAAATAATATTTTGACAGCAGCATTTGACACATTAAATAGTGAAAAAAGATCGACCAGCCACCATGGCTGTTGCAGAAAGCACTAGCAAGCTGCAGTAGTTGATAATTCTGGTAATATATCATAAAGATTTCATCAACAAAGCCTTTTGAAATATGCTAGTATGGACATGCCTCCGTTAATCAGGTTACAATCTGCTGGCCAAGCTAATGGTAGTTACAATCATCGGTTTCAGAGACGTTTATATATATATATGATATTATATTGGAGACAAAATTATAAATTTTTAGAAGAACAAAACATGTTATAAATAAAATTTTCAAGGACGATTGCATCCATCAACCCTTCAATCTATCCTTGATCGTTCCTAATAAAAAAAGAGAAAAAAAGTGAGAGACAAGGGAAGA